>NC_061104.1:28202801-28255301 GCF_015104395.2 Macrobrachium nipponense
GGGTACATTTTCTCCACATAAAAAAAAAAATCAAGGGGTCTTCTTGTATGTAGCACTATGTATGCATATATATACGTATGTATATGTATATATATATAATATATATATATATATATATATATATATATATATATATATAGTTTTTATTTCACAAGATTTGCCTTCAGTCCCAAATTTAAATAGAAATCTCCTCAACTCTCTCTCTCTCTCTCTCTTCATTACAGTATACAATTAACATTTTGAAAATATCATTCGGATAGAAAAACATGCAAAAAAACAAACAAACAACAAACATAATACAAGGAAGAATAAACAAACTCAGCCCGACTTCCTCGGTAAGGTTAATGACTAAAATGAAAAAAATAAGTTACGACCAACATTCGGCGGCTGCGGTTTCCAAGGCCGCATAGTCTAGGCCTCTAGGGAAGGCACTTTTGTTTTGTAGAAAGATACTTGAACGTTTAAGTGACAAAATCAGACAAAAAAAACCGGAAAAAATAAAGAAAAAAGTAAAGAAAAACTAAATTAAAAAAACAGTGGATCAGATGTAGACATTTATCATGCATCACTGTTGCTATACGGAGCGACGCTAATTTGCGCATAATTACTATATTAATATATACATATATATATATTTATATATATATATATATATATATATATATATATATATATATATATACACACACACACACACACACACACATATATATATATATATATATTATATATATAATATATATATATATATATATATATATATATATCTAAATATAGTTCAATTGTCATACCGCGACTGATGTCTGAATGCTCATGCAGAGATATATAAGTCAAGTGTGTGATATTCCTTTGCATTAATTTTCAATCTATTCGATTTCAAAACTTATCCGTACTCCCCCGTATTTTTTTACTTTTTTTGTGTGTTAGTCTTTCTCCGAAAATGTGCATCAAGATATTGCTCTTGAACATTGGAATTAATAAATATACTATATATATATATATATTATATATATATATAATATAATATATCATATATATTATATATATATATATATATATAGTATATATAAGATATATATAGATATATATATATATATATATATATATATATATATATATATATATATATATATATATATGAAGAGATGGCGATTAAGAAGGTGAATGCTAGTGTTCCGGAACTGTGATATCTTGACGCACAATTCGGAGAAAGATTAACAACATACAAATAAAAAAATATAACAGGCTGAATAACATTTAGATATCAAATGGATTGACATTTCATATAAAGAAATATCATACATTAGTCTAGTATTATCTGCACTAACATTCGTCCATTACTCGCAGTACGACGATTAAACTGTTTGAAAGATTTTGTTGATTTGAGAATAAAGCTTTTCGAAGACATTAGGAGTCAGATGGCAGGATTGCGTGAGAAATGATATTCTAATGGAAATGACGGAAGTTCCGTATGTAAATGAGATAAGGATGAAGGGGTCATGGAGGTGGCTTGAATAAGTCTTACGAGTATGGCACACCCCGGGGTCAGTGTCAACTGAGCTCCTGTTGGCGCCAGAAGAGGTGGAATACCCAGACCTACCTGGATGAAGACAATGGCTAATTAAAAATGAATTTCAGAATAAAAGATTAAAATGAAGGGATACTGTCAGAAGTGAATGAAGTCTTATGGCAATGAGTGAGTAAACTTAAGCTTTGTCTAATGTGAAAGATGAAAGATGGGCCACAGTTGATGTAGTACAGTGGTTACAGGGTCATTGAGGGGCTGACCAGGGTTGGCAAGACTTGTCTGGGTAACGAATAGGTTCAGAGAGAATAAGCGAGAGGAGTAATTGTTCTATCTGCATGAAGGTAAAGGTGATAGAAGCTAATGTAATAATTATAAGGCTATAACATTACGTAGTATACCCGGGAAGGTATGTTAGGATTTTGACTGAGGAAGTATGTCAGATGACAAATGAATAGATAGGGACAGAGTAGTGTTGACTTTTAAAGGCAAAATAAACATTTGTTATAAAACAGCTGTGCGATAAGATTAAGAATAAAGAGAAATAGCTTTATGCCCAGGAAATGCTTTGATATGTGACCTAGAAGTTAAGATATAAAAGTGATTACGATTTTAGGAAAATTCAGATGGGAGAATGACTAGTTTGGCGTAAAGGTGAGTCTGAAACAAAGGTGTGCTCTCTCCATGGTTGCTCATGGACTGGGTACTACAAGAAGTCGAAGAAAAGATATTAGACATAGATGCAAAGTTGCTGAATAAGACGAGTCGTGAATGGGACGTAAGAGGTTTGATGTTTGCAGCTGATATAACATGAAATTGGTACAGCAAAGAAAAGCTTCAGAAATTAGTCGAAGATTTTGAAAGTTTGCAAAGGAAGAAAAATGAATATGAGCAAGAGCAAACATTAGAGGGAAAATGGAAACCATGAAGATGGAACAAAGAATGCTAATATGGATGGCAGAAGAATGGAAGCAGTAGTTTCATTGAGGTATTTGGAAGTAATCATAATCGATGATGGTAGGATGAAACAAGAACTGAGTCTGAGAACTGGTGAAGCTGGGAAGGTGGCAGGGAATGTGTGAGAACAAGAACTGCTTCTCATGATCAAAGTTCCGATGAGGATGACTTGAGTATTGAGTTGATGACATTTACATAACCTTAGCGGACATCTGCGCCAACGGCAGTGGGTCTCGATAAGGCATGAACACAAATATGGTAATCGCTGACGGTAACATTTTAACCATCTTTGCAACTCGGGGACCAAAGAAATCAAGAGACAAAGAGCTATTATTCAACAGCCACACAAGACATTAGCAATCCAAAAGGTACAAAGACAAATTCAGCGATTTCAGCTTATAAAAAAAAGCAATAAAGGTCCAGTCTTTGTCACCAAGGAACAGACTTATGTAAGGGCGGAGGCCGGGTGGCGGTGGGGGATATGGGGGGGGGGGGGGGGGGGGGGCATAAAACTACTACGTGTGTGACGAAACGCTTTTTGTGCACATTTACACCTACCCAGGTCCTGCACCTACGTAGCTTCAACTCTCAACTCCCTCTGTCATCGATTTAATACCATACCGTTAAGAAACATAAGAGCTATCATTTGGCTGCAGTGAACCACCTAAATTATTTATTTATATATTACTACTACTGCCAATAATAATAATAATAATAATAATAATAATAATAATAATAATAATAATAATAATAATAATAAGAATAGTAATAATAATAATAATAATAATGTTATTATTGTGAAGGAGCATGTCATTACGATAACCAATGATCTTATCTATTATTATGAATCACCTAATATGTAATAATATTAACGTGCTACAATAAATAATTTTTCCTATAATTATAGTTCATTTCATTTATGTATCAGTTCTGAATTATATATGTTATAACATACAAAACACACGCGCGCGCGCACGCACACACACACACACACACACACACATATATATATATATATATATATATATCTATATATATATATATGTATATATATATATATATACATATATATTTATATAAAGGTTACATAAATGTTTGTGTGAAATACAAATCTTGTGGTTTCATAATATTTGTTCATTTCAAATGGTTTTTGCTTGTGGTGATAATGAAAGGACTGCATGTAAGTATGTATGAATGTCTGCACGCATGAACAATATTCAAGAACGGCACAGTTCACCGCCTCTCACCTGTAGGTATTTTGGGCACCGATGTAAAAGGAAACGTTGACTGGATCTCAGCTAATACTGCCTTTACAGGAAGTTACGGGTGGTACACTTGTCATTTCAGCTATGTGCAGTGTTTATTAGTGCATCTGTGCGTCTCTCTCTCTCTCTCTCTATATATATATATATATATATACATATATATATATATATATATATATATATATAGTGTGTATATAAGTACTGTACTTATATACATATGAAAAGATCAGGGATTTTGGCATCTCCAATAATTAAAACTATTACTACTCCTAATAATAATAATAATAATAAAATAATAATAATAATAATAATAATAATAATAATAAGACTGGTACTTTGAGAAATACGGCAATGGCGTCACTCCATACTATTAATAGCTTCTCCAGGTACATTCGAGTCTGATCTGTCTTTATATTTTTATTGATTTTTTTGAAGGGATGAATCTGATATAAGAATCATTATTCACGCGAAGTGCTCACATCATCATAACCCAAACCAAACAGCTTGTTTTACAGAAACTGAATGACCATTTGTGCAAGGTAAATTCACAGAGGAGAGAGAAAAAGATAGAAAGACTCAATGCAGAGTAAATCTGTTATAATGGAATGTCTGTAGATATGGGTGAATAGATAAAAAAAAATCAAAGGATAGATTCCAAAACACTTGAAAACTTTGTTACTTGTGGTGTGGCACCTCTTAATGTGTTTTTACAAGTTTCACAGATTTTTTTAGTTTTCCATAAAAGAAAACCGTTGAGATGATTTGGTCTGCCCATCCGCATTTTTTTCTGTCCGCCCCGGATCTTAAAAACTATTGAGGACAGAGGGTTGCAAATTGGTACATTGATTATACACCCTCCAATCATCAAACATACCAAATTGCAGACCTCTAACCTCAGTAGTTTTTATTTTCATTTAAGGTTAAAATCAGCCGTGGATCGTGCGTCTGGGTGCCAGCCGCCAAAGCATCTTCACTTTACCGCATCTAGGGAGCAACTGAGCACTGTCCCGTCGTGGCTGATACTTTCATATTGCAGCAAATAGAGTTTCATACGAAATTGTACGATGTACAGAAAACTCGATTGTTTTTCTTTAAACTTGACATCTTTTCCAAACAGAGGGAGTGGCTCGAGAGGATGTTCAGTTTTTGGTTCTCAGCAAGTCTTTTTGGTTGGAGTTCCTAGCACTATGTCCTTTCTTTACCCAGCTGCCACCCACAAATTTGGCTAACTACCAGATCCATATATCAGCTCTTAGGAAAACAGAGATACAATGGAATTCTTCGGGGAACAAGACTGAATTTCTTCAACGCCTCCAAGCAACCCCCGCACTTCTTCCCCGGCGTTGTATCGCTTCATTATTAAAACATGGAACATGACGCATCTTGGGTTGTACCTGTGCTATTTTCGTCCTACATAAATCACACCATATAATAATAATAATGAAATAATTAATAATCTAATAATAATAACGTATTATCTAAGGCATAATAATGGACCTGTTACTGCAAAACGTCACAGATAGTTTTCAGTTGCAATAAAGTCCTTAAAATGTAGACTAAGAGTAAGTTAACACAATAGAATCGTACGAATACAAATGCTCCTTGGAGGTATTATTATTACTATTAATGATATTTTTGGTTTTATCATATTGCAAGCCAAGCTGCAACCTTAGTTGAAGGAGCAGAAGGCTGCAAGCCGAAGGGTCCTAAGATGATAACATTTCAACACACGGAAAGAGATGAGAAGCGAAGAAAAAGGTATGACAGATACTGACAAAGAAAAAGAAAAATAATAACCAGGGTAATAACAAAGTAAATGAAATAAGACAAATAACAAATTCACTATGAAGTGATGATACCCGTGTAGGCCTGCTTAACAAAAACAGCATTTGCACCAAGTTTGAACTTTTCAAGTTTCAGTGTTTCAACTCAAAGATAGGATAATCCCACTCTTTGGTCACAACAAGGTTAAGTTTTCTGGAATCTGTGTGATATGGAACCCCATACAGGGAAAAGAAAAGGTAAGACTTACAGGATTAAGTTCATATATATCGGAGTTCTAGGCGGGTGGACAGAAAATAACCCGTTGACATACATAGATATAGTATTATATATCAATATATAATATATATTTATATACAAATGGAGTTAACAATATATAAAAGATGTATAAATCACTATTACTATAGTTATTTAATATAATAAAGTAAATATATTATTAGATACTATAATAGATATATAGTATACTATAATGATATCGTATATATGCGTATGACAAGCTTCGTACATGCATACACACACTCACACATATATATGTATGTGTAGATGTTTATGTATACATGTACATAAGCTTGCTACACTATGTATTCGAAAAGTACGTACATGTGTAGAAATGTGTAAAAAAATTTATTTGCATATGCAGTGACAACCATAGCAAATAAATTGATCTTCTTAGTCAACACAAAATCAAATCATCGAAATACCAGAAGATTATTTTGGGCGCCGAGCGCAGAAGCGCACAAGTCCTTAACGAGACAGGATAGAGTTTTTTTTTTTTTTTTTTTTTTTTGTAGGCCATGGTAAGAAGACGACCGGGATGCTGGTGAAGATGGACAGGCCGGCAAACAGTTGAGGACCCGCCCTGGTTAGGACCTTGAATCCATCGGCTATATAAAGAAGATCCAGGGCATTTGCCAGCAGACAGCTCCGAATTGGTGGGTCAACATGAACGCCTTGGTGAGTACTACCTGCCTTCAGCAGCGATTTATTAGCTGTGGTGGTGCCGTGCCATGTCTGTTCGTTACCAATACTAAAACTTGAGATAGATCTGCCTTAACCTTGACAAAAAGACTTTGGAACAGTATTGGAGTCTCAGTAAACAAAGCACAATCAAATTCAAAAGTTCGCCGACAACAACCCTCGTATTTGAACCGACCGCACACTCGTCCGTGTGTGAGAGCAATGACCAGTGGCCGAGTCGTGCTACTGAATCACTTTACAGTGTCCGATGTATTTTAGCACATAGTTTTCTTCGAACGATTTAAGGCCCTTCAGCAATTATCATAGGGTACTGTTACCGGTATTTTGACATAGACTTTCTCTGAAAACTAATGAAAAAGCATGGCATCAAATTAAAATTATCTTCGTGTGTTTGAGCTATGAATCCATGACTCTTGTTCAACAAATAATGTGAGACTGAAAGGAAACTAGGACATTCAAATAAGAGACTTCTGAAAATTCTGTAAATGTTCTCATTTCCTGAAAGTCCTCTGCAATGTTGACTCATTTGATTAATCCCTAGGAAGTATGTTATAATTATACATGTCGTTTCCTGTACTTTCATATTTCTTTAAAGCTATAATGTCCCAATCAAAGATATGAACGTTGCATCTTTAGGTGTTTCTCTATAGAGCACGTTATTCGAATATACATAAGGTGAAAGATACTGACTCTTATTACGACGACGAAACCGAAAAGTTTGGATAAAAGTTTCCAAAGGTATAGCCGCAACTTTTATTACAGTTACAGCCAAACATGGTCTGGAAATTTATTTCTATTCCATGTAATATGCTTGTCTACAATTTATATTTTTCTTCCAAACAAGTGTCTGTTATGTAGAATAAATCATCTCTATTTCAGACTGTACTCTCCGTCATCGCTTTGGCTGCCTGCAGCAGCGGCCAAATCTTCGGATACCCTGGCATCTATGGATACCCAGGCCTCATCCCAGGGGCATCTCCCATCACTCTGAAGACTGTTGCAGCAGCATCACCAGTGGCCGTCAACACAGTCGCCCCTTTGGCTTACAACGCCCTTCCATTTGCCCCCGTGGCACCCATCCAGACTCAGTACCACTCACAGGACGAACTCGGCCAGTACACCTTCGGATATGCCGGTGGTCCCGCCTCTCGCGCTGAGAGCCGTGATGCCTTCGGTATCGTCAGAGGATCTTACAACTACGTCGACTCAGAGGGGAAGGTCCAGACCCAGCACTACGTAGCTGATGCCCTCGGCTTCCGCGTCTCCGGCACCAACCTCCCCGTTGCCCCTGCTGCACCTGAACCCGCTGCCCTGGCTGCCCCAGCACCTGTAGCAGACACCCCAGAAGTCGCTGCCGCTAAAGCCGCTCACCAGGCTGCCCACAGCGAAGCCGCTGCCGCATCTGCCGTTGCTCCTGCCCGCAAGAAGCGCGCCATTCTGACTGCCCCCGGTTGTAGCTGCCATCTCTCCTCTCCGCTTCTCCTACGGGTTCTCCGCTCCTTTGACTTACAGCCACCCAGCTGTCGTTGGAGCTCCCCTGCAATACACAGCTGCCGTAGGCGCTGTCCCTGCCTTCGCCCCTTACACTCCTGCTGCTTCTCCAGCTATCACAGCCTACACACCTGGCTTCCCAGCAGTGACCGCCTACAACGCCGCAGCTACCGCAGCCCCAAGGGACGCCACTCTTCTGCGTGTGGTCAACAACCCCAACCACGCTGTCTCTTACCGCGTGGACTAGGCCCTACGAGTACCAGCATAGCTGTCTCTTCGATGGTGCAGAAGCGTAGATCACCAGTTGACGAAGAAGGAACTGTTTAACTTCACTTCATCACCCACTGATCGGTTATTCCTTTGTTACTCCACGTTATCAACCTGAAGTAAAAAGGATGACATTAGCCTAAATTTTAAAGAGAAACAGAATTTGCAGTCCTCTTCGTCCTGGTGTTGACGCAAACGACCGACCTGTACATATACACGTCCAAAAGTTCATGTTGTATTTCTTTCATGTTTTTGTCAGATTTTGATGTTTAATAAAATATTTCACTGAAAAAATTTATCATGATTCACTCCTTTAACAAGACAATGAAATGCAATACAAACTGTTGAGCCGTATGAGTTTTTTTTTTTTTTTTTTGTAATTACGCTATATGAGCAGCACTGAAGTTAGATTGCAATGAGAAAAAAGTAAGGAAATTAGGAAGCAAAGAAAAAAACTATTCTACACTTTTTTTTCATTTTGTCCCATTAAACTGTGTGAAAAGTCCAAATTCAAAAGATCTTTAAAATGCTTACCCTTACTTCTAATGTCATGAGTTACAGTTAAAATGAATGTGGTGTATCTATACACGCATGAGTGTATATATATATATATATATATATATATATATATATATATATATATATATATGTTTGTGTGTGTTGTGTGTGTGTGAGTATACGCTTTAATCTATAAAATGTCCTTTAATATCCAATTCGCTCTACCTCGATTAATATAATTTCATATATGTTAACCCAAGAGGAATTTTTTAGTTGATAAGAAATTCGTCGGTGATAGCCTTGTAGGTAAAGAGCTTCACTGTACGTCTGAATTCTTGTTTCTGTATTTCGTGCCCATGAGTCGACGAATATCTTATCAACTAAAAAAGTTCTTCTTCGGTTAACATATATGAGAATATATTATTCCGAGGTAGAGCGCATATTAGATATTAAAGGACATTTGTAGCTTAATGCGTATATATGACTCACGGTGGATGTGATGTCATATATATATATATATATATATATACTATATATATATATATATAATATATATATATAGATATATATATATATATATATATATTTATTTATTTATTTATTTATTAGGAACAAATGGCTAGCAAAAACGTAAGCATTTCTAGTTACAAATTTGTTTATTTCCATTAGCCATCCATTGTCATCGGAGTTTCAGTAAAAAAAACAAAAACAGGATTAGTTTGATCCAGAAAATATCTCTGGAATACGAAATCATACGGTACAATGTATACATAATATTCTGTACAGTGATTTCAAAATCCTATCTCACGCAACGGATAACCAATCGGTCATTACCCGTTCTCGAGTCCCTGTTCTTGAAACAGTTGTCACCAACCCTCAGCAACATTCACCGGTACCATTAAGCCATACACTGAACGATTGTATGAACGATTTTCTGAATGATAGTCGTTATCGACACACACACACACACTATTCAGACAGTATGAACGATCTCCGCACCGATTTCAGTCTCTGAAAAAAGTTTCGGTCTCGGGAAGACGTGGCATCATCTCTAGAGGAGACGTGTACTATAGCGTTATATCGGCAGACAAACACTTACACTGAACGACTTGTGTATGACAGACATAAGTCGGAAGCCATGGAAGACGTGGCATCATCTCTAGAGGAGACGTGTACTATAGCGTTATATCGGCAGACAAACACTTACACTGAACGACTTGTGTATGACAGACATAAGTCGGAAGCCAGCAACCTGGCCGTGACAGATTCCTGATGAGAGCGTTCAGACACGAACTCCGCCTACTTTTGCATTCAGACAAGCCATACACAGTTTTTGTGAACGATACAGACAATCGTTCAGTGATGAGGCCCATTTCACACTGCCTGTAATGGACCATTCGCTCATTCTAAACCGCTCGCCCCTCCGCGTTTGCTTTCCCTGCTGTCAAAAAATAATCTATTCAGTCTTTTACATAGCTTCTGTGCCAGAGAATTCTCTTCTCGATGTCTTTGTATGATGTTAAATACTTTTTTTTCTTTTGTGTTGTAATAATGTTCACTTGTGGGTTTTTTTTTTTACTTTTCTTGTTTTTTTCTCCCTCTCTCCTAAAAGTAAGCTCCAAATCCAATATGCTTAAAAGTTTTGTTTCGAAACATATTTTCGCGTCATTGCTTGCCATTTTCATTATCTTATTCAAATTTTAAGCTCATTGATGTAGGCATTACTTTTAAAAGAATGATTTACTAAAGAGCTTCATTTTAGTCCAACTTCTGATGTCGTATTTTTATTTGTCTCTGTTCTTAGCCATGAAGATGGGATTTGTATCCCCAAACATTGGTAATGGAAATAAACCAGTCTATAAATAGAAATGCTGAAGTTTCTGCTGGTCATACTGTTCCTATTAAAGATTCAACTTTCTAGAAGCGACAGTGCCATTCATAATGTACGTAAACACAAATATATATGCATACATACATGCACACACACACACACACACACACACACACACACACACACACACACACATATATATATATATATATGTATATATATATATATATATATATATTATATATATATATATATAAAGATATGAGGTTATAGTCCCACGGAACGAAAAGCTGAAATTCCTTTTAGCTCAACAATTTCGGCCTCCTTGACCCTTATCGAGCGCTGTGGAGCTAAACAGTGGTTCTTAACCTTTTTATTACCACGCCCCCTTTAGGAGTTGGTCATTTCCTTCACGCCCCTCGTGCATCTATAAGTAAAATTCCCTCCCAGATTTAAGGAAAATAAAGCAAAGCGAAGGGGTTTCAAGGGATAGGAGGGAGGTCAATAATTACAAAACATGGTTTGCCCAACGAGTCTAACTAGAGTAGTAAGCTATAGGAAAGTACCGTTATAAGGCGATACTTTTGCATTATTTCATAAGCTTCTGAATATTAGTTTCCTCACTCTAGTTAAGAGAATAGCGAATTTATTTAGATATTTTTTTTTATTATTTTTCCCTAGGGCTCGAGCCTCCCCTGGAAATTGCTGCGCGCCCCCAGACATAGTCTTCTTTCCGACATAATTAGCCTTTGCATGTTTCTTAGTGGAGGAGTAATTGCATAATCAACAATAAAGAAAAATATCAACGAAATACAGGAACCAATCCGTCTGCATATTCCTTGAAAAACAGTGATGAGCTGTTACAGGGCTGGATGCAAGAACAAAATATAGCGACATGCATAGTGGGGGAATTAACTTATTAAGGAGAGATGTTAGCCGAGGGGAAAAGCTTTTCACTGGCAATAACAGCCACAGGTCCATCAAGACGGCAAAAATGACGAAAATGGTTTTGTAGATATTGTTGAGCGTTCTGTCGATAAGGCCACCGTATTCTTTTCCATTATTAGACGAAATGAAGTACTACATAGGTGTGCTCTTTGTAATGGAAGAAAATCTCATTAAAGGTAAACCAATACAGCAATTCCAAGAGGGTTTTAAAAAGGAAATCAGAAGTTGCAGCAGAAAGACGGGAACAGAATGCCTGGGAATAAGAGCAGTCAGACTAAAGAGTTATCTGTATTACAAGATGACCACTGATCCAAAAATTCGGTATCAACAGCAAATACGCCTGAAGACTTTCCTCCGCCTGCATTACTTGACCCAACACACTGAGTTTCTTTGCGAAGATTTTCAGTGCGAGTTACTCTTTAATCATCCGCCATTGCAAGATCTATCTCTAATTGGGGGACAGGGCAGATCCAGTCGAACGGATGAATATGATACTTCAAAATCCGGGAAGTGATAGAGAGAAAATCAAACTGAATAAACGAGTGAAGGGTGAAACAAGCCAACTTTCCCTTTTGATGGCCACCGAAGGTCTTATGCTTTTATGGCCATCAAAGACCGCGCCTTTATGGCCACTATGACACTTTGTTTGCTTTGAGGTTTTCCAAAGGCCTTTGGTTTGGTAGCTATAAGTATTTTTTGTTGCGCTCACAAAAGACTTGGAGAATGGTGGGCATCGTGGAGCCTTCGTCTTAGTGGCCACTACTATAGGCGCATTTAGCGTCCACAAAATCCTGTGTTTTTGGTGGCCATAAAAACCTCATATAGAAACGAAAAATGACCTGCGAGGTCAGAAAACATTCAAGGATACCCAAAACCTAAAGAATTGGTATGTCCCTTTCCTCTCTTTTTACCTTGCTCATACCAGGACTGTTCTTCGACAAGATGGTCAACTGTTTTATTATTCTATACCAGTTCATCCAAGCCTACTGAAACGGTGGCATGTAGTAAAAACCTACAGAATAAAATGTATATTTCACGTGATCTTCAGAGATAAAAAAGGAATTAAAATCCTTTTATACACTACTACTACTACTAAACTATTAGATAATAATAAAAATAATAATAATGATAAAATAATAATATTATTAATAATAATAATAATAATAATAATAATAATAATATAATAAGAAGAAGAAGAAAAACTGAAATGAAAAACAATACTCCAATAATCTAGTTGTCTGCCCACCTTTCATTACCAATGACAGGTGTAACTGCTGGTTTCAAAACTCTCAATTCTCTCTCTCTCTCTCTCTCTCTCTCTCTCTCTCTCTCTCTCTCTTTATATATATATATATATATATATATATATATATATATATACTATATTATAATATATATATATATATATATATATATATACTATATATATATATATTATATATATGCCTATTGTGGTTTTCTACAGTTATATTAGTACACTGACGCTTGTGGACACGCCAAGCAATAGTAATGAACTATAAGTAAATGTGGACACAACGTTTGCCGTAGTCACATCCCAGCTATATAACCACATAGAATATGGGATAGCAAGGATAGCAAAACACCGGCGGTCACCTCTGCCCTGAGGAGGATTTCCCCGTTTCCCTGTCCACGCCCCACAGACCTTGCCCTACCTGCTCCTATAAAAGGATCCTCAGCGGAGC
This sequence comes from Macrobrachium nipponense, assembly GCF_015104395.2. Classification (NCBI taxonomy): domain Eukaryota; kingdom Metazoa; phylum Arthropoda; class Malacostraca; order Decapoda; family Palaemonidae; genus Macrobrachium; species Macrobrachium nipponense. The sequence goes on from NC_061104.1 coordinate 28,216,047, forward strand.
CAACGGACTCAGACAGTCTCTGCCTCTCGCTGGATCACCATGAATGCTCTGGTAAACTTCGCTTTCTTTTCGTCTATGAAAATCTTCTTAATTTGCTGTGACTTAAGAAAGCATTAACTCAAAAAAGGTGTCACTTGTATGCTACGTCTAACTGTAATGCTAATATATTCTTACATCTTTTGTTTTGAATTCATATGGAAAAATTCGAAATGGAATTTAAGCTGAATTCATTGGAACTGCAAAACATTTCAGTAATTCGATTTGAATTTTTACTAATTTTCTAATGAAATCCATATGATTTTTATCAAAATATTTACAAATAATATATTTTTTCCTCACAGACAGTTCTTTCTCTCGCGGCTTTGTATTCTGCATGTGGTAGTGGCCCAGATCTTAGGACACCCAGAAATCTACGGCGCTTAACCCAGGGCTCTCCTCGGGCCTCCTCCCCCCACGGCTATGCTGGAGTCCTCCCGGCTGCAGGAGCCTCTCCTGTCCCTCCCTGCCCTTTGGCCACAGGCAACGTGGCTCCTGTACTTACAGTGCCCTCCCCTACGCCCACCCGTAGCTCCATCCAGTCTCAGTACCATGCCCAGACGAGCTCGGCCAATACTCCTTCGGGTATGCCGGCGGTCCTGCTGCCCGTTCTGAGACCCGCGATGCTTCGGATCGTCAGAGGATCCTACAAACTACGTCGACTCCGACGGCAAGATTCAGACTCAGCACTACGTAGCTGATGCCCTCGGCTTCCGCGTCTCTGGCACCAATCTGCCCGTGGCTCCCGATGCCCCAGCAGCCGCTCCTCTGGCTCTTCCAGGACCTCTGCCAGAACCCGTCCAGGATACCCCAGAGGTGGCTGCCGCCAAAACTGCCTTCCGGATTGCTTACGACGAAGCCGCCGCTGCAGCTGCTTGCCGCCTCCCCCGATGCCCGCAAATAGGCGGTTTCTCTGTTTGTTTGTTTGTTTTGTTTCATCGTGTTTGTGGCTGTCTCCTTTTCCGTGGATAGGGCGACGTAGAGCACATGATATCAGTTGGCTGATCGGTTCTCCTTCTGAAGGACTTCATAAACTGGTTGTTATTCTGTGTTGACTCGCCTCCACTTCGTGTATATAATGTAGAGAGACATTCAGGCTGTGATCAGAGTTGTGTGTGACTGTTAAATCCTTTAAAATAAAAAACAAAATATTATTAAACACTTTTATATCATCTATAACATTTCCATGACTATATCAAAATGCATTCACATGAATCCAACAAATTCATGAAAAGGTTTAGTTTAATGCCAACGATTTTGAAGATACAAGAGATAATACCCGATTATTCTACGATATCTAGTACAAACTATGCTGAATATGCTGGTAGTCTTTTTTTTGTTTTAAACAAAATGGTTAAGATTCAGTGCAACAAATTCTATGGGTTATAATAAAAACAAGCTTTGTAAAGCAAAAAAATCAATATTGAAAGCAATCCAGTTATATTATTAAATTATCAGTTTCGATCTTTGTCTGCAGTAATTTTGAGTCTTTAGCTGATACTGACTGGTCCAGTGCAGATACCCTTTTCCTTTTGGTCAACATTTTCTCGAGATATAATTTAGCACAAATAGGGCTCAACCTCAGAATTTAGATTGACAAACTGAGACTTTGGGGATGCACAGAGGTGATCTGTTTGATCTTCACCCATAAAGTCCCCTCAAAAATCCTGTGACATGTCCCAGAGCTTATGGCCACGAAATGGCGGCCATTGTGGATTTTTTAAATTACGGAGGTTAAGACAGATGTAGATTATTTAAGTGGATTTGCATAACCACCAAGTCTTTGAAGGTGTACTCATGTCAGCAATATCAGTAAGATCCCGAATGTCAATAGCCGCATGGAAGTGGTAATAGCAAACCGCAAACAGAACACAACAGCATTGATAATACTGGGTAGTTGCAGTCCACTGACTCAAACCAACTTACTGACAATTGATGGTTTTATTTCATGACTCGAGTGAGACCTCCAGATGTTTTGATGGAGCCCATGAGGACTTGCTCACTTGTCATAGTAATCCAGGTCCGTGACCTGAATTTGTCAGGTCTTTCAATTGTGAAATATCCTTGCGTTGTAAACTTTCGATATTCCTGTGGCTTCATGATTGTTTTCAGTTCACACACTTGCTATGGATACATTTAGCAGACCTCGCATTATTCAGGTGTCCTGCTGCTCGCAAGAAGGTTAAAATGAGTTTTACATTGTACAGATGAAGATCCCAGTGACCACAATAGTAATGTATCTAAAATAATACAACCAAAGGTTTTCAGTTCTTACAGGTTCAGTATCTTTAAGTTTCATTTCAACTTGATTCATGACGCCCTCTACTGCACTTGGATTTACTGTTATCCCCAGATAGCTAAGGAATTTGCAAGGAGTACAAATAGAGCCGATAGATTAACAAAAGGATACGTTACCGTGACAGAATCATTTCACGAGCTTTAGAGGAAAATTGGTTGGTCAAACGGCTACCATGACTGTAGACTGTCTCACTTTTCATCTTCTTCAGCAGCATTCGAGAGGCTATTTTGAATTGCAGAAGGGTTGGCTTGACCAAGACTGACAAATGGTACACGTAGGATAGCTTTCGCTGTATGTCCTATTCTTAAATCCACTCTAATTCGGGTTTGGGAGACTTCAAAGCCATGCATATACATCAATAAACTGTCAATTCGATGAGCTATATTTGCAATTTTAGGTTCTTGTACTACATGCCTTTCTGTGTCTTCAGCAGCTATATGTGAATGTCCCTATTGCAGGGTGAGTGGTACATAGATGAGTTTTTTATGTCCAGAGAAATATTAAAAAGTTACTAATTTTTGTTGTAATATAGTTAATGCACAATTCCTTGTGTGTAAAATGTGTGTTTCATCTGGTTGAAGTTAAGTTTGCTTGTATATTTTTTATGCATTTGCCTGATTAGTCAAAAACTATTCTAAATGAATTTTTATTCAATTCTTCATATGACGAGGTTTTGTTGAACTGCATATAGTTACCGATTATACGGTCAGTTCAATATATTGTTTTTATGGTAATTCCGATCATTAAAGCTGTAGTTTATTTTCATCTGATTACAATGTCATAAACATGTGACCTATGACAAACTTCACAAAGAAGATTTAAAAGTATGTGTTCAAATACTACCCATATGTTTATGGTATCTCTGAAGTAGATATCTTAAAACAAATATAACTCTATACTGGTTTGACTTAAAGAGGTCAATTTGGTTTCAACTGAAACACAACATATTTCTGCATTTGATTAATTTCGCTAGAAATCTTTATTTACCTGTAATTTTCCCAGACCAGAAATGGGAATTTTAACATCACGTGCCAATAAAACTTGAAAATCAAGGCATAGAAATTTACACTGCTGCATTTAGTACTGAAAAATGTTGATGTAAATAGCGTCTGCAAGTACCATATAATAAATAATTTGCATTTATCATTATTATTTTTTTTACTTTTTAAACGAAATAAATGAGAAACTTTAAAATCACCTACTGACAGCCATTTTGTGGCCTAACTCAAAAACCTTGATAGGTTTTTTAATTTGACTGCACAAATATCTAATATATTGGTGAATAACAGCTTAGATGGAAAAGTAAACCAATGCTTGTGGATATGCTAAGAAATAATATATAATATTAATACACGAAAACAACGTTACCGAAGCCAAAACACGAAAAGTTTTAGATCTTTGTATGATAATGTATAGCTACGATATACTCTGGGTTTGTAAAAACTCTAATGGTCACCTCTGCCCTGAGGAGGATTTCCCCGTTTCCCTGTCCACGCCCCACAGACCTTGCCCTTACCTGCTCCTATAAAAGGATCCTCAGCGGCCAACGGACTCAGACAGTCTCTGCCTCTCGCTGGATCACCATGAATGCTCTGGTAAACTTCGCTTTCTTTTCGTCTAAGAAAATCTTCTTCTTTATTTGGTGTGACATAAGAAAACATTAACTCTGAAGTGTAATTTGTAGAGGCTTTTAAGATGCAAATTATGCTATGTTTAATTGTAACACTAATATATTCTTACAGCCTTTTGTTTTGAATTCATCTGGAAAAATTCGAAATGGAATTTGAGCTAAATTCATTGGAAACTGCAAAACATTTCAAGTAATTCGAGTTGAATCTTTACCTATTTTAAATGAAATCCATAGATGAATATCAAAATATTTTACAAATAACTATATATTTTTCCTCACAGACAGTTCTTTCTCTCGCGGCTGTAGCTGCATGTGGTAGTGCCCAGATCTTAGGACACCCAGGAATCTACGGCGCTTACCCAGGGCTCTACTCAGGCCTCCTCCCCACGGCTATGCTGGAGTGCTCCCGGCTGCAGAGCCTTCTCCGTGTCCTGCTCCCTTGGCCTACAGCAACGTGGCTCCTGTAGCTTACAGTGCCCTCCCACCTACTTGTCCCCGTAGCTCCCATCCAGTCTCAGTACCATGCCCAGGGACGAGCTCGGCCAATACTCCTTCGGGTATGCCGGCGGTCCTGCTGCCCGTTCTGAGACCCGCGATGCCTTCGGGATCGTCAGAGGATCCTACAACTACGTAGACTCCGACGGCAAGATTCAGACTCAGCACTACGTGGCTGATGCCCTCGGCTTCCGCGTCTCTGGCACCAATCTGCCCGTGGCTCCCGATGCCCCAGCAGCCGCTCCTCTGGCTCTTCCAGGACCTCTGCCAGAACCCGTCCAGGATACCCCAGAGGTGGCTGCCGCCAAAACTGCCTTCCGGATTGCTTACGACGAAGCCGCCACTGCAGCTGCTGCCGCCCCCGATGCCCGCAAATAGCCGGCTTCTCTGTTTGTTTGTTTGATTATTTGTTTGTTTCATCGTGTTTGTGGCTGTCTCCTTTTCCGTGGATCGGGCAACGTAGAGCACATGAATATCTGTTGGTTGATTGGTCTCCTTCCGAAGGACTTCATAAACTGGTGTAATTCTGTGTTGACTCGCCTCCACTTCGTGTATATAATGTAGAGAGATATTCAGGCTGTGATCAGAGTTATGTGTGACTGTTAAATCCTTCATTATAAAATCAAAATATAGACAAACTTTTCAATATTTTCCTATACATTTCCATGACTATATACAGAAGGCATTCACATAAATAAAAAAAATTATGAAAGGTTTAATTCCAACGTCTTAGGAAACTACAAAGAAAATACTCTGATTAGTTATTACTAGCAAACTGACCCATCTACGATGGATGATAAAATACGGGTGTAGAAGTGAAAAATTTATATGTACTATTTGTTCAGCAATATTAAAATAAGGGCGATTTTTATACATACCTACTACAGAATCTCTTTGTACACAATGTTATCAGTTTGTCCACTACTTAATTTCAAGTTGTCAGAGTCAGTTGCTCTGCTCATCGCCACATACAGTTGGCCATGCGTGAACATGGGTGACGGCAGAAACACACCAACACGACCCCTGCGACTTGTTTGCAGTGAATGAGAAGGCCAGGTTGATGGGAAACTGCCTGCACCGTAACTGGAACGGAAACTGGTTGTCCGAAGGCATCAGAGGAATCCGGGGGATGAACAGACGTTTGCCGGTGTGAGGGCCCGTTGCTATCACTACTTCGATGTCGTGGGAGTTTAGCTCCATAACAGTGTACCTCGTTCTGTTGTAATCTCCATTGGCAGGATCGAAATTCCAAAGCAACATTACCGGGCAGTACTTCTTCAACGTTATTTTGTGCACTGGCAGTCCCAATGGATTTAAGTTATTAAAAAAATCTTGCGGATATTGATGATAATTTTCATCTTCTATTGTGTCCGAGCTGAAATATTCGCGACATTCTCCGGGGAAGTTGTACAGAAATTATCTAAAAAAAATCGTACAGTAACCAAGTCTACGGGAATAACCAGCCTCGTTTCACGGCCAGAAACAGCTCCGTTTCAGGGAATCCCTTCTCACCCCCACCCCTTACAAAGGAGTGGGGTAGGTTGGATGAAACCCCATTACAAACCATCTTAGGGGTCCCCACCATAACCCTGCCAAGTTTCATGCCCATCTGACCAGCCGTTTGGCCATGATTGAATGACAGACAGACAGACAGACAGACAGACAGACATTACCCCCATTATAGTATGATATGAAAACTAGTAACAAACTATATCGAACATGTTGGTAGTGTTTTTTTATTTATTTATTTATTTTTTACAATATTTCAAGATCTAGTGCAACAAATTTAATGGGATAATAAAAAAACGGGGTTGAAAAGCAGCTCCCATCCAGTCTCAGTACCATGCCCAGGACGAGCTCGGCCAATACTCCTTCGGGTATGCCGGCGGTCCTGCTGCCCGTTCTGAGACCCGCGATGCCTTCGGGATCGTCAGAGGATCCTACAACTACGTCGACTCCGACGGCAAGATTCAGACTCAGCACTACGTAGCTGATGCCCTCGGCTTCCGCGTCTCTGGCACCAATCTGCCCGTGGCTCCCGATGCCCCAGCAGCCGCTCCTCTGGCTGCTCTTCCAGGACCTCTGCCAGAACCCGTCCAGGATACCCCAGAGGTGGCTGCCGCCAAAACTGCCTTCCGGATTGCTTACGACGAAGCCGCCGCTGCAGCTGCTGCCGCCCCCGATGCCCGCAAATAGGCGGCCTCTCTGTTTGTTTGTTTGTTTGTTTCATCGTGTTTGTGGCTATCTCCTTTTCCCTGGATCGGGCGACGTAGAGCACATGAATATCAGTTGGTTGATCGGTTCTCCTTCTGAAGGACTTCATAAACTGGTGTTATTCTGTGTTGACTCGCCTCCACTTCGTGTATATAATGTAGAGAGACATTCGGGCTGTGATCAGAGTTATGTGTGACTGTTAAATCCTTTAAAATAAAAACAAAATATTATTAAAAGACTCTTTTATATCATCTATAACATTTCCATGACTATATAGAAATGCATTCACATCAATCCAACAAATTCATGAAAGGTTTAATGCCAACGATTTTGAAGATAACAGAGATAATACCCGGATTATTCTACGATATCTAGTAACAAACTATGCTGAATATGCTGGTAGTCTTTTTTTTTTCTTTTTTTTAAACAAAATTTTAAGGTTCAATGCAACAAATTCTATGGGTTATAATATAAACCACCTTTGTAAAGAAAAAAATCAATATTGAAAGCAATTCAGTTATACTATTAAATTATCAGTTTCGATCTTTGTTTACAGTAATTTTGAGTCTTTAGCTGATACTGACGGGTTCAGTGCAGATACCCTTTTGGTAAACATTCTCTCGAGATATAATTCAGCACAGAGCTCAACCTCAGAATTAAGATTGACAAACTGAGACTTTGGGAACGCACAGAGGTGATCTGTTTGATCTTCACCCATAAAGTCCCCCAAAAATCTTGTGACTTATGGCGGCCATTGTGGATTTTTTTAATTATGGAGGTTAAGACAGATGCAGATTAGTTAAGTGGATTTGCATAACCAGCCAGTCTTTGAGGGTGTTCTCATGTCTGCAATATCAGTAAGATCTCGAATGTCAATAGCCGCTCTGAAGTGGTAATAGCAAACCCGCAAACAGACTCAACAGCATTGATAATACTGGTGGTTGCAGACTCTGACTAAACCAACTTTCCGGCAATTCCTGGTTTCATTCCATGACTCGAGTGAGACCTCCAGATGTTTTGATGGAGCCCATAAGGACTTGCTCACTTATCATAGTAATCCAGTCCGTGACCTGAATTTGTCAGGTCTTTCAATTGTGAAATATTCTTGCGTTGTAAACTTTTGATATTCTTGTGGCTTCATGATTGTTTTCAGTTCACACACTTGCTACGGATACACTTGAGCAGACCTCGCATTATTCAGGTGTCCTGCTGCTCGCAAGAAGGTTAAAATGACTTTTACATTGTACAGATGAAGATCAACGTGACCACAATGCGCTGCTCGTACAGAGTTTCACAATAGTAATTTATCGAAAATAATACAACCAAAGGTTTTCAGTTCTTACACATGGTTCAGTATCTTTTAATTTCATTTCAACTTGATTCATAATGCCCTCTACTGCACTTTGAATCTACTGTTATCGCCAGATAGCTAAGGAAATTGCAAGGAGTACCAAGTAGAGCCCTAAGATTAATAAAAAGATACGTCACCGTGCCAGAATTACCCCTGCACTAATTGAGCTACATTGGCTCCCAGTAAAAGCAAGAATAGAATACAAAATAATTCTTACAGTCTTTAAAGTACTAAACTATGGTGAACCAATATATCTGAGAAACTGTTTAAGATTCTTTAGATCTCAAATGAATATTGTGATCAGACATGAAAGTGAAGCATATAGGCTATTTGAACCTAGAACAAATTTTAAGTCAGGCGAGAGAGCATTTGAACATTGTGCACCATGACTACATAACACAAAATCGACTGAAAATGAGAGATCATACAAGAAAAAAAAAAAAAAAAACAAAAAACTAAAGACTCTCCTATTCTGCAGGAGCTACGTGACAGGGAATCACCACAGGAGGGCTGTACATAAAACCAAACAATATGAGCAAAGAGAAAGTTGTGAAGAAAAGACACGTAGGCAAGTTTGTAAGTTTCTTTTAACAGTCTCGATAATCAAAGGTGATTCTAACAACAGTGCTGCTAATGCATGCTGAGTAAGAAAATGAGGTCAAAGATTCTGGTATATGCATGTCTAGATGTCTAGTCTTCATATGAGCAACACATTCTTTGCATGCACTGTCTCCCATAGTTCTTCATAGTAACCTCCAACCATTATTGTCCCTGTGGCTCCTAAAAAGATGAATGAGGGTAGGAAGAACCACTTCAAAAGTTTTAGAGAAAAGTAGTTGGTCAACGGTTGCTATGATTGTAGATTGCCCACTCTTGTCACCTTCCTCAACAGTGTTCAAGAGCCAATTTTAAACAGCAGAAGGGTTGGGAGGACCAAGAATGACAAATAGTATAGATAGGAATCGGCTTTTACAATATATCCACTCTAATTTGGGCTCGGGAGACTTCAAAGCCGTGCCTACACTTCTATATGAAGTGTCAGGTCGATAGGGTATATTGCTCTTTCAGGTTCTTGTACAAAATATTTCTATGTCTTCAGCAGCCATAAGCGAATAGTCCTGCTTTATGGGTGGATGGTACACAGTTAATTTCCTAATTTCATAAGCTGCTAAAGAAAATAATTGAAGAGAAATATTAAATAGTTATTCATACTTTTGAGTAATTCAGTTAATGAATAATTCCTTGCGTGTAAAATGAGTGTTTCATCAGGTTGAAGTTATTTTTGCTTGAATAGTTTTTATTAGTTTTCATACATTTCCTAGATAAGTCCAAAATTAATTTAAAGGAATTTTGTTTTTCATTTCTTTCCATGACGGGGTTTTGTTGAATTGCACAGTTACTGATTATATGGTAATTCTGATTATTAAAGCTGCAATCTATTTTCATCTCATTGCAATGTCATAAACATGACAAGAAATGGGAATATAAACATCACGTGACAATAAAACTTAAACATCAAGGCACAGGATTTACACTGCTGCATTTAGTACTGAAAGAATTAATGTAAATAGCGTCTGTAAATACCATGTTATAAAAAATATGTATATTTCATTTGCCAAATTAATTTTTTTACACGTTACATATAATGAATAAGAAAAATTACAAACACCCTAATGGCCGCCATTTTGTGGCCTAACTCAAAAAATCTTTATAGGTTATTTTCATTGTACTGCACAAACATGTAATATATTATTCAATAACAATTCAGCTAGGCTGTGATAGTTTGGCGTTTAGATGGAAAAGTAAACCGATGCTTGTGGATATGAAAAGCAATATAATATATATAATATTAATAAATGAAAACAACGTTACCGAAGCCACAACACGAAAACTTTAGATCTTTGGATGATAATGTATAGATGCGATATACTATGGTTTGCAAAAACTCCAACGGTCACCTCTGCCCTGAGGAGGATTTCCCCGTTTCCCTGTCCACGCCCCACAGACCTTGCCCTTACCTGCTCCTATAAAAGGATCCTCAGCGGCCAACGGACTCAGACAGTCTCTGCCTCTCGCTGGATCACCATGAATGCTCTGGTAAACTTCGCTTTCTTTTCGTCTATGAAAATCTTCTTCTTTATTTGCAGTGACTTAAGAAAGCATTAACTCAAAAAAGGTGTCACTTGTCAAGGTTCTTACGATGCAAATTATGCTACGTCTAATTGTAACACTAATATATTCTTACATCCTTTTGTTTTGAATTCATCTGGAAAAATTCGAAATGGAATTTAAGCGATATTCATTGGAAACTGAAAACATTTCATGTAATTCGATTTGAATCTTTACCTAATATTTTAAATGAAATCCATATGATTTTAATATCAAAATATTTACAAATAATATATTTTTCCTCACAGACAGTTCTTTCTCTCGCGGCTGTAGCTGCATGTGGTAGTGCCCAGATCTTAGGACACCCAGGAATCTACGGCGCTTACCCAGGGCTCTACTCAGGCCTCCTCCCCCACGGCTATGCTGGAGTGCTCCCGGCTGCAGGAGCCTTCTCCGTGTCTCCTGCTCCCTTGGCCTACAGCAACGTGGCTCCTGTAGCTTACAGTGCCCTCCCCTACGCCCCCGTAGCTCCCATCCAGTCTCAGTACCATGCCCAGGACGAACTCGGCCAGTACTCCTTCGGGTATGCCGGCGGTCCTGCTGCCCGTTCTGAGACCCGCGATGCCTTCGGGATCGTCAGAGGATCCTACAACTACGTCGACTCCGACGGCAAGATTCAGACTCAGCACTACGTAGCTGATGCCCTCGGCTTCCGCGTCTCTGGCACCAATCTACCCGTGGCTCCCGATGCCCCAGCAGCCGCTCCTCTGGCTCTTCCAGGACCTCTGCCAGAACCCGTCCAGGATACCCCAGAAGTGGCTGCCGCCAAAACTGCCTTCCGGATTGCTTACGACGAAGCCGCCGCTGCAGCTGCTGCCGCCCCCGATGCCCGCAAATAGGCGGTTTCTCGGTTTGTTTGTTTATTTCATCGTGTTTGTGGCTCTCCTTTTCCGTGGATCGGGCGACGTTGAGCACATGAGTATCAGTTGGTTGATTGGTCTCCTTCCGAGGGACTTCACAAACTGGTGTAATTCTGTGTTGACTCGCCTCCACTTCGTGTATATAATGTAGAGAGACATTCGGGCTGTGATCAGAGTTATGTGTGACTGTTAAATCCTTCATAATAAATCAAAATATTGACAAACTTTTCAAAATTTTCCTATACATTTCCATGACTAATATACAGAAGGCATTCACATAAATAAAAAAAATTATGAAAGGTTTAATTCCAACGTCTTTGGAAACTACAAAGAAAATACTCTGATTAGTTATTACTAGCAAACTGACCCATCGACGATGGGTGATAAAATACTGGTGTAGAAGTGAAAAATTTATATGTACTATTTGTTCAGCAATATTAAAATAAGGGCGATTTTTATACATACCTACTACAGAATCTCTTTGTGCACAATGTTATCAGTTTGTCCACAACTTAATTTCAAGTTGGTAGAGTCAGTTGCTCTGCTCATCGCCACATACAGTTGGCCATGCGTGAACATGGGTGACGGCAGAAGCACACCAACACGATCCCTGCGACTTGTTTGCAGTGAATGAGAAGGCCAGGTTGATGGGAAACTGCCTGCGCCGTAACTGGAACAGAAACTGGTTGTCCGAAGGCATCAGAGGAATCCGGGGGATGAACAGACGTTTGCCGGTGTGAGGGCCCGTTGCTATCACTGCTTCGATGTCGTGGGAGTTTAGCTCCATAACGGTGTACCTCGTTCCGTTGCAATGTCCATTGGCAGGATCGAAATTCCGAAGCAACATTACCGGGCAGTACTTCTTCAACGTTATTTTGTGCACTGGCAGTCCCGATGGATTTAAGTTATTCAAAAAATCTTGCGGATATTAATGATAATTTTCATCTTCTATTGTGTCCGAGCTGAAATATTCGCGACTTTCTCTGGGGAAGTTGTACAGAAATTATGTATGAAAAATCGTAAAGTAACCAAGTCTACGGGAATAACCAGCCTCGTTTCACGGCCAGAAACAGCTCAGTTTCAGGGAATCCCTTCTCACCCCCACCCCCTACAAAGGAGGGGGTTAGGTTGGATGAAACCCCATTACAAACCATCTTAGGGGTCCCCACCATAACCCTGCCAAGTTTCATGCCCATGACCAGCCGTTTGGCCGTGATTGAATGACAGACAGACAGACATTACGCCCATTATAGTATGATATGAAAACTAGTAACAAACTATATCGAACATGTTGGTAGTGTTTTTTTATTTATTTATTTATCTATTTATCTTTTACAATATTTCAAGATCCAGTGCAACAAATTCAATGGGCATATAATAAAAAAACGGGGTTGAAGAGCAGAAAATGAATAGTTAGAAGCAATTCAGTCACACTATATAATTATCAGTTTCGATTTTTTTTATTCTAACTTCAAGTCTAGCTGATACCGACGGGTTCAGTGCAGATACCCTTTTGGTCAACATTTTCGAGATATAATTTTGCAGAAACAGGGCTCGACCCCAGAATTTTAGATTGACAAACTGAGACTTTGGGAATGCACAGAGGTGATCTGTTTGATCTTCACCCATAAAGTCCTCAAAAAATCCTATGACAAGTCCTAGAGTTATGTCCACAAAATGGCGGCCATTGAGGATTTTTTAAATTACGAAGGGTAGGAGAGATGTAGATTAGTTAAGTGGATTTATATAGCCAGCCAGCCTTTGAAGGTGTACTCATGTCAGCAATGTCAGTAAGATCTCGAATTTACCAAGATTCACAAATGTAAATATGCCGCTCTGAAGTGGCATTAGCAAACGCAGAAACAAACTCAACAGCTTTGATAATACTGGCAGTTGCAGACTCTGACTAAACCAACTTTCTGACAATTGATGGTTTTATTCCATAACCTCGAGTGAGACCTCCACATGTTTTGATGGAGCCCATGAGGACTTGCTCACTTGTCTTAGTAATCCAGGTCTGCGACGTGAATTTGTCAGATCTTTCAATTGTTAAAATATCTTGCGTTATTAACTTTTGATATTCCTGTGGCTTCATGATTGTTTTCAGTTCACACACTTGCTAAGGATACACTTGAGCAGACCTTGCATTATTCAGGTGTCCTGCTACTCGCAAGAAGGTTAAAATGAGTTTTACATTGTACAGATGAAGATCAAAGTGACCACAATAGTAATGTATCTAAAATAATACAACCAAAGGTTTTCAGTTCTTGCACACGGTTCAGTATCTTCAAGTTTCATTTCAACTTGATTCATGACGCCCTCTACTGCACTTGGATTTACTGTTATCCCCAGATAGCTAAGGAATTTGCAAGGAGTACAAATAGAGCCGATAGATTAATAAAAGGATATGTTACCGTGACAGAACCCTTTCACGAGCTTTAGAGGAAATTGGTTGGTCAAAAGCTACCATGATTGTAGACTGTCTGCACTTTTCACCTTCTTCAGCTGCATTCACGAAGTAATTTTGAATTGCAGAAGGGTTGGCTTGACCAAGACTGACAAATGGTACACGTAGGATAGCTTTCGCTGTATGTCCTATTCTTAAATCCACTCTAATTCGGGTTTGGGAGACTTCAAAGCCATGCATATACATCAATAAACTGTCAATTCGATGAGCTATATTTGCAATTTTAGGTTCTTGTACTACATGCCTTTCTGTGTCTTCAGCAGCTATATGTGAATGTCCCTATTGCAGGGTGAGTGGTACATAGATGAGTTTTTTATGTCCAGAGAAATATTAAAAAGTTACTAATTTTTGTTGTAATATAGTTAATGCACAATTCCTTGTGTGTAAAATGTGTGTTTCATCTGGGTTGGAAGTTGAAAGGTTTGCTTGTATATTTTTTATGCATTTGCCTGATTAGTCGAAAACTATTCTAAATGAATTTTTATTCATTTCTTCATATGACGAGGTTTTGTTGAACTGCATATAGTTACCGATTATACGTTCAGTTCAACATATTGTTTTTATGGTAATTCTGATAATTAAAGCTGCAATTTATTTTCATCTGATGACAAACTTTACAAACAAGATGCAAAAGTGTGTTCGAAAACTGCCTATATGTTTATGGTATCTCTGAAGTAAATATCTTGAAACAAATATAACTCTATACTGGTTTCAACTGAAAGACAACATAATTCTGCATTTGGTTCATTTCGCAAGAAATTTTGATTTACCTGATAATTTCCCCAGACCAGGAATGGGAATAGAATTTTACACTACTGCATTTAGTACGGAGAAATATTGATGTAAATAGCGTCTGCAAGTACCATATAATAAATAATATGCATATTTCATTTGGCAAATTAATTTTTTTACACTTTACATATAATAAATAAGAAAAAAAAAAAAAAAACCCTAGTAGCCGCTACTTTGTGGCCTAACTCAAAAAAACCTTTATAGATTGCTTAATTGTACTGCACAAATGTGTAATATATTAGTCAATAACAGTCCAGCTAGGCTGTGTTAGTTTGGCGTTTAGATGGAAAAGTAAGCCGATGCTTGTGGATATGCTAAGAAATAATATATAATATTAATAAATTAAAACAACGTTACCGAAGCGAAAACACGAGAAGTTTTAGATCTTTGTATGATAATCTATAGACACGATATACTACTATGGGTTTGTAAAAACTCCAACGGTCACCTCTGCCCTAAGGTAGATTTCCCCGTTTCCCTGTCCACGCCCCACAGACCTTGTTGCCCTTACCTGCTCCTATAAAAGGATCCTCAGCGGCCAACGGACTCAGACAGTCTCTGCCTCTCGCTGGGTCACCATGAATGCTCTGGTAAACTTCGCTTTCTTTTCGTCTATGAAAATCTTCTTCTTTATTTGCTGTGACTTAAGAAAAGATTAACATAACTCGGAAGGTGTAATTTGTCGAGGCTTTTAAGATGTAAATTATGTTACGTCTAATTGTAACAGTAATATATTCTTACAGCCTTTTGTTTTGAATTCATCTGGGAAAATTCGAAATGGAATTTAAGCGATATTCATTGAAAACTGCAAAACATTTTATGTAATTCGATCTGAATCTCTATAGGGAAGAGCTGTTCGATCTTTTGCTAATATTCTAATTCAAATTCATATGATTTTAATATCAAAATATTTACAAATAATATATTTTTCCTCACAGACAGTTCTTTCCCTCGCGGCTGTAGCTGCATATGGTAGTGCCCAGATCTTAGGACACCCAGGAATCTACGGCGCTTACCCAGGGCTCTACTCAGGCCTCCTCCCCCACGGCTATGCTGGAGTGCTCCCGGCTGCAGGAGCCTTCTCCGTGTCTCCTGCTCCCTTGGCCTACAGCAACGTGGCTCCTGTAGCTTACAGTGCCCTCCCCTACGCCCCCGTACCTCCCATCCAGTCTCAGTACCATGTCCCTAGGAACGGAGCTCTCGGCCAATACTCCTTCGGGTATGCCGGCGTCCTGCTGCCCGTTCTGAGAACCCGCGATGCCTTCGGGATCGTCAGAGGATCCTACAACTACGTTGACTCCGACGGCAAGATTCAGACTCAGCACTACGTGGCTGATGCCCCTCGGCTTCCGCGTCTCTGGCACCAATCTGCCCGTGGGGGGGGGGGGCTGGCCCCGATGCCCCAGCAGCCGCTCCCACTCTGGCTCTTCAGGACCTCTGCCAGAACCCGTCCAGGAATACCCCAGAGGTGGCTGCGCCAAAACTGCCTTCCGGAGGATTGCTTACGACGAAGCCGCCACTGCAGCTGCTGCCGCCCCGACGCCCGCAAATAGGCGGTTTCTCTGTTTGTTTGTTTTTTTTGTTTTTTTGTTTCATCGTGTTTGTGCTGTCCTTTTCCGTGGATCGGGCGACGTAGAGCACATGAATATCAGTTGGTTGATTGGTCTCCTTCCGAAGGACCTCAATGAACCGGTGTAATTCTGTGTTGACTCGCCTCCACTTCGGTGGGTACTAATGTAGTAGAGACATTCGGGCTGTGATCAGAATTATGTGTGACTGTTAAATCCTTTAAAATAAAAACAAAAACATCGTTAAAAGACTTTTATATCATTTTATACTTTTCCATGATTACGTATATAGAAGGCATTCCATAGAATCGAGCAAAATCAGGAAAGGTTTAATGCCAACGTTTTTGGAGATAACAAAAATAATACTCTATTATACGAAAACTGTTAACAAACCATACTGAACAATCTGGTAGTTTCCCTAACAATATTTCACGATTCAGTGCTGCACATTTCATAGATTTAAATTAACAGAGAGAGAGAGAGAGAAAAAAAAAAATAGGGTTCGTAAGAATACAAACCAATAGAGCCAAACAAACTTTTGCTTTTAATCAATACGCGATGAAGTACTTTCCAGATTCATAACACTCTTACATACTCAAATAGTCTTATCAAGTCTCAGATTTTCCTTTACTGATATTATGAATGTTGAGCCGATATTAAACCGTTCAATGTAGTTACTCTTTTGGTCAATGTTCTCTCGGTGCGCAATAACAGTTCAGTTAGGCTGATCAGCCTAGAGTTTGGATTGGTAGGCGAGGGGAGACCGTGGAAGGAAGCAGAATGAGGGATGAAAACTGAAGTGTAAAAGGAAAATTATTTGGGGAAGAGACAACTGCATCTTCTAAATTCTTCTCTTAAAAATTTGTATTCGAATATCTCCTTTTTCCTTTTCTCCTGACTTCTAAAGTTATGGAATCTTTGGGCTTGTTTCTACGTGTAGTCTAGGTTTCATAACACTCGAAAACCTGTCAGGAAACAGTGTTAATCAAATACCTCACAAAATCATCAGCCACCAGTTTCCTTCGTTCTGTCCCAGTCTAGAATTCATCCCATCCAGCCCCCCTACCCCCCGCCCCGTGTGTATAGTGTGGGTGTGTGATTTCTTTACGGCTCCCGTAACAACCCCTCTTCTAAGATCTCGGTCTCACGTCCTGATGAGGTCATCCTATCTTTCAATCTTTACATATCTTGCTTTTTATTTGCTAATTTCTTCATTTCTCGAAGAGAGGGGGGAGGGGAGGGACGAAGCATCATCTCTGATGCTGTTAGGGTCTGCATATAATAAAAAGTTTTGAAGTATGTTGTTATTACAAAAACTAAAACATAATTTTCTAAGCGCTTGCAGTCGTATGATATGTTTTATTTATTTTATTTTTTTTTTTCTACGATATGAGGTAACAAAACAAACCAAAGTTCTCATCTCATTCTATGTCGAATAAAAAAAACTAAGAAAAGCTAATTTATGTGAAAGACAGTAGAATAAAGCAAAGTGGAATTAAAACATACATAAAGGACGAAGGGTTATGAAAGTTTGAATGGTAGAAGTACGAGACCAGAAATTACGCGGGGTGGGGGTGGGGGGGGGGGGTTGGTTGGCACGTCATGAGACTGAGTAGCATAAACTAATAGAAGGGTAAAAGCTGTTAGACAGGGAAGGCCCTTGACTCTAGAAACCGTACAAACAATCAGTACGATGATGCTTCCTGCAGGTATACGAAATTACTTTGAAAATTCGTAAATCATCTTCAACAAAACATTACATGTGTCATACCCCGGTTACAAGATCAAGGAAAGTACGTTTTTGACTTAAGTATACCCGTACGTATAATTGGTGAGAGAACGAAAGGGATACCAAAGAGTGAAGTGGAAGAAGTCTCAGTGACCAGAATCTATGATGGAAAACAGTCAGCGTGGCTTATAGACTAAATTTTAGAGACTTAATCAAGTCTCAGCTTCAGTGCTGTGAAATGATACAAAACATTTCGTAATTTCCATCCTCATTCGACAAATATGTGAAAGAACTTTCGAATGATGGAGTTTTAACCTCGTCAATCTGTACCTAACCTAGCCAAACTATTAATCAATTCCTCTGTTCCTTTATTCAATTCAATACAATTAACTGCAACTACGGAAGGTACTTCAGAACACGTTTCCCTCACTAAATATTTAATTATTTTATAAAATTCCTAACTATCTGGATTTATTGTTCTGTCATAAAGATAAGATTCCTGCTTTGAAGAGATCTTTGGTGGTCTATTGTTCCAACTGATAGAAATGAAAAACTAGGAAATATGTAGGAGCCACCAAAAGACTCCTTAGTAAAGACTGAGTCTCATCTTAGAGTTATTCATCGTTGCAAGAAGCGTCAAATTTCATTTTCATGTATGAATTTTAATATTGTTGTCCAGGGACCCAGTGACTATTTCTCTCTCTCTCTCTCTCTCTCTCTCTCTCTCTCTCTCTCTCTCTCTCTCTCTCTCTCTCCATTCTGGAATCATTAAATATTAAGCAGTTTGCCCTCCCCCCCCGCCATTAAAAAGTCAGATCACTTCTACACTTTGTTTGGTATATTGCATAAGACGAGGTCCCCCTTCCATAAATGAGGGCGTCACTCAGTTTTTTATTTATTTATCTTCTTTTTATTTTTTTTTGGGGGGGGTCTTCAGAGTTAGGCATTAGTCTTTCTACTTTTAAAGTTTTTCCTTTCATTTTTATTGTATTATGTTACTGATTTCATGGTTTTTAAAAATAATTTTAACTATTGTATCAATTTACCCATTACATTGCTTTTACTTAGTCTGTTTTTAATTTGTATATTTTGTACTACAGCAGTGAAGATGAGAATTGATAATGCATGGAAAATTTGGCCAATAAGCTGTAAATGCTGCGTTGGCTTTTTTTCTATAATATTCTGGCGTTCCAGATGCCCAATTTTCCATATATATATATATTATATATATATATATATATATATATATATATATATATATATATATATATATTTGTGTGTGTGTGTGTATGTATATATATATATATATATATATATATATATATTATATATATATATATATATATATATATGTTTGTGTGTGTGTGTGTTTGCGCTTCTATGTGAGAATGTATATGAATTTTTAAAAAAGATGGTTATACGTCGTAAGAATGTTTAAAAAAATCCATGCACTCCGAAATGAGCTCACAATATTTATATAATCTGTTAGATCGTGCAGACACAGTTACCCACTTCCAAGGTAAAGAAATTTTAAAGACGTTTTTGGGTCATATATTGTATTTAAGACGGAAAAAGCAATTCATCAGGATCACAAAGGTCACGAAAAGCTCTCTACATTTTTGGACACGATTAGAAAAAGCGCGCCAACGCTTCAACGACGAGTTTAACAAAACGCTTTGAAAGAAGAAACTTCTTATAACTCGTCGAAGAAAGGCTCTGCGCCGATTAATATGTACAAACGCCTTCTTCACCCAGCAACGGCTGGCTGGCTTTCCCAGCTCCTTTAGGCTGTGCATCTTTCCCTTAATGAAGGCGGTAAGAAATTGCGTGTTTTGGACTGTTCTCTACTTGGAGGAGTGTTGTGCCACTTGGAGTAGCTGCTCCTGATACGGTATGGGCAGCGACAGACGGCACATGCACATGCGCGGGAGGGGCATAAGCATGGGCATGAGTATATGGGATATGGTAGGTATTAGTAGCATGGGTATATGGAGTAAGAGCATGGTGAGCGCCATAGACGGTTGGGTAGCCGTAGGACAAGGGAGCAGAGAATCCTATTGAGAAACGACGTGGAGAGTACACACCCAGAGCGTGGGCTGCCAAAACAGAGCGCTTCTTTGCGTTTTGGAGCAGCTGCGGCGGCGGCAGCAGCTGCCCTCGTTATAGCTGCCTCATGAGCCGCCTTTGCAGCGGCGACTTCTGGGGTATCTTGTACAGGTTCAGGAAGCACAGCAGGAACAGCCAAAGGAGCAGCTACTGGGGCATCAGGGCCCACGGGCAGGTTAGTGCCAGACACGCGGAAACCAAGGGCATCGGCAACATAATGCTGGGTCTGGACCTTCCCCTCAGAGTCGATGTAGTTGTACGATCCCCTGACGACCCCAAATGCATCGCGGGTCTCAGAGCGGGCGGAAGGACCTCCGGCATACCCGAAGGTGTACTGGCCGAGCTCGTCCTGGGCATGGTACTGGGACTGAACAGGTGCGTAAGGAGCGGTACTGTATGTCACAGGGGCTGCATGGCTATAGGTTAAAGGTGCATGAGAAACAGGTACAGACGCAGGGTAAACGCCTGTATACCCATACCCATGGGGCACAAGACCATGGTATGTGTTTGGATGGGCACCGTAGGCTTGGCTGTATCCTAGATGGGCACTAGCGAAGGCAGCTGTGGCTGCGATTGTAAGCAATGTCTGAAAAAAGATAAACAACAGCTAAGTGAAACATGAAACTCGTCGGTTCCCTTATCTTGAAAAGCTTTTATAATACACTGATCATGGAGTCTTCACAACAGCCAGCAGGGCCGAACTCATCTTAAACACCCGTTATGATCTTACCAGAGCATTCATGGTGATCCAGCGAGAGAGGAAGCCGTGTCTGCGTCTGACGGCAATTGGGAAGCCTTATATACATGTTCCCCACAACAAGGACTAATGGGCGTGGGCGTGGGCGTTGAAGGAGGGAAATTCTCCCAGAGTCCTCCTTACTTGGGCTGGAGGGAAACATTTCCAAGCTGCGGTTTCCTTGTGACTTCTGACATTTTGCGTCCGCCTTTACAAACGGGAGTCACCAGTGACCAGTCTTCGTGTCGATGCGGAGCGTTGCTGGAACTATAGAGCAAGAATATGGAAAGTTGGGGAAATAAGGAGAGGATTTAGCATTGTGAATATAAGAGTGGGGAAATATGCATGGTATATAAACATCCGAAATACCTTTAAAAAGACAATTATAATAGTACATAACTGAGGGAAAGAGGCATGGGAGTTTGAATTTAGAAAAATAAGAATAAGAAACAAGCAGGGGATATAAAGATGGTAAGTACGATCACGGTAATTATTCAAAAGAATTAAATTTGTGGAAATAACATTCCAAACAAATGATACAGTTCTTTCATATTTAATATTACAAGTCAATGGTTAATAAAATTTGTAATTCAATAGTGAATACAGTCACACAAGCATTCAAAGTTGAACGTTAAAATTATAAAACATTCCTAGAAGCCTGACAGAATACATGGATCACAGACTTTCTGTATATATAAAAATATTCATGCAATTTGATATTCCTGAACGATTAAACTAATCTAGACTTTTTCGGTATTTTCTACCAAGAAATGAAACTACTCTCAGTTGACATTCACTCTTATTACCCAAATTCAAGAAAAAGTATTTTGAAGTAAAAAAGATTGCATTCTATGAATGTATAAATGACACTATAAGGAGTGGCGAAAAACAAAAAAATCATGAGAACTGCGAAGACTAGTTCAGTTTACGCTTAACGACAAGAGCTCAAGGCCTCTCGACAAATACTGATTTCGGAAGCTATAACTGATCATATGGGTGAGGTCCGATGGAGGCTTTACGAAAATATGGGAGTATATTATGTCGCCAAGCTGTATATCGCCTTTATGATGACATCCGGAACTCGGGCAGTGGTTCAAATCAAAGGACCTTGGTTCAAATTACTGCTACAAAGCGATCTTCTCTGGTCGTTCATCGGATGGTCACGGTATAGTTGGAGAGCCAGGTGGATTTTATTCACACTATTGAGTACAAAAGGTTTGAGTGTGTAATTCTATTGCAAATCACCTAACAATGAAAGAAGAGGGAGTCTTAAGTTGCACAATCCTGGGCTTTGGTCCCTGAGGGCCTCAAAAGGGGAGTCAAAAATCCAATTAAACAAACTTTCGAGTACAACAACCGTTTCAAGCCTGTTTCATTTAGATCACCCCTCAAATTAAACTAATGCAACTTGTGACATGAAAATACCTGGGGTTACTAATTAAGCCATCTACTCATTAACGACCAATTAACGATTTATTTAAACTTTCAAGTACAACAAAAATTCTTCTTGCAAATGATTGTTTAGTAATGCAATAGAATTACACACTAAATCCTTTTGTACTCAATAGTGTGAATAAAATCCACCTGGCTCTCCAACTCTCTCTCTCTCTCTCTCTCTCTCTCTCTCTCTCGCTTAACTTTGGCCTTCATTAATGACCTGTCTCCTCTAGTAAAGCAATGGAACTTGCCTAGCTTAGACTATCAAAATACAAAGATACCTTCACTTTTTTTCTTCCATTGATAGCAACTAACAATAATTATCCTTATGGAGCATTATTTCAAGTTTAACTTAATCGGAAGAATACGTTCAAGGCAAAAAATCCTATAAAACAAACTGGAACATTTTCATTCTGATTTAATGTACTTTATGTAACTCTCTTACAGTATAAAAATTAACGTTAAATACTCTCCGTAGTTAATATTATCTAACAGAAGTGTGGGTTATGTATTTGATTTCCCTGGAACGTGTTTTACGCAGATATTTTCTATCTTTTTATCAATGACGCTTCTGCAATACATTTTCTTAACCTTACATATCATGTCGTTTTCATTGTTGCATTTATTATTTGACGACATTATTGACTCCGTACTTGTTTTTAAATTGCAACAGTTTCTTCGTTACACATCTTTGAGAGGTATTTAATTGTTGTCATTATCATCCGTATTAAACAGTATTATTTACATTTGTGTTCTAATGGTGCGTTCACACCAAATGCGTCGCCTTATATAGAAATGGGGTTGTTAGGATTTTCTACTTTATTTCTATATTGCATTTCAATGTACGAATCATGTTATGTTCTAATAAAATTGTACTCCTTTATATCTTATTTTCACTTTTATAAAGGACAAAATTTAATATAATTAGATTTCGTTTTACCTTTTCTTTGTATGCATATGATACAAATTTAAAATCTTAAAACTTACCTGTAGTTTTTGAAAATCATTATTATTATTATATATATATATTATATATATATAATATATATATAAATAATAATATATATATATTATTATTATATATATATTATTTCTCTTGATGTCTCGGCTAATTCATTTAGAATTATATCTTTTAGTTATCTTGTTAAATTCAATAAAAATAAAACTTAGCTTAGAAAAATTGTCATTTTTTGCTCAGTTCAAATTGCCCGCTTGTAGTTAGTATTGTTTTTCTTATAGACAAAACGGTCAATAAAGGAAAATTCCTAAATTTATTCTAATAGATAAGATGATAAGAGACCAGACAAAAAAGATACGTACTGCAAAAAATCCCTAATGTTCTTACAAACTTGAGAGCTAAAAAGATCCCGTAAAAACAAGAGAGAGAGAGAGAAAGAAATCGAAATATCTCTTGTAAAATATTGAAAATCAAGGAAAAAGCGAGAGATAGAGAGGAGAGTATATGAACTGGGTATTCCAGTATGAAGGATATGTGGCCTTACCTGGCCTTGGCAGCAGCTGTTGTGGGACGTTGTCGTCTAAATTTGTTCGAAATACGGAGAGAAGTCTAACACAAGGATAGTCATCTTGTTTATAGGATGCCTATTCACTGGTGAGGTTCCTCCTGACTACTGATGATGGAGGTGAACAGCCCAAGGAAATGGAATTGAACGAGAGAATTTCGGCCTTGCGAGACACCATCCAGTACCAGAGAGAGCAGCAGGTGAACTTGGACAGGATAATTCTTCAGCTGCAACAGAGGCTCGACTACTATGAAGAGATTCAGAAAGTGGGCGGAAGGGAACGCACTCGTGTGATCCAGATAACTCAGGGAGTGTTGCAACAGCAGGCCTGGCAAGAAAGGGCCCACTCGTTCGAAGTTGAGACGTTGTTTCTGAAGGAGGACGATCAAGTGAAGAGGGAAAAAGAGCAGCTGGAAGACAAGATCCTGAAGACACAAGAAAATCAGCAGTTGATGGATTACACAAAGGAAATTGGGCAGAGAAACGATGCCCTATGTGAGAGGATAAGGAAACTGAAAGTGCAATTGCCAGAGGCAAACTGCCAGGTTGAGAGGCAAGAGAAACTGCTACGACAGACGGAGAAAGACCCGCAGATAAAGACCGAAAAAGCGGCGCGGATTGCGGGGCTCGTCCAGGAACAAAAGGACGCGACCGAAAAGCGCGAATCCGACAGGAAAGACGCCGAAGTCAGGTTCCAGCACCTGCAGAAGGAAGTGGAAGACCTCACGAAGGAGACGTGTGGACTCCATTGTGAAGTTCAGGTTGCGAAACTCAAGAGGAACGAGCTGGGGTGCCTTCTAGAGGAACGAAATCATCGCTTCAAGTCGCTGGATAGGAAGACCGGTGTCCAGGGCGAACGGAACGACCAGTTGGAAGATGAGGTTCGACATAAAGTTTATTTACAAACTGCGATTTTCATTTACACAATAATTTTTTGCAGTAAATTTTGTTATTTACATAATAATTCGAGTTTAACTCGAATTTCAAGGACTTATTTCATAAATCCATCTGTTACAATTGACTTTAGTTTGAAATGGATTTTAGGAGTCAACTGCAATACTTTATTTTATCTTTGAGAAAACCAAAGGTTTCTATTTCATTAAAGTTTTTAACTTACTATATGGAAGGTTTGATGTTTATATGTAATAAATTTGCTTTGTTAATCGTTGAAGGAAATGAAAGTTAGAGGAAAATAAGTATGATAAAATGTTTTGGAAGAGTTGTATTGATTCCTGAAAAGGAAAGAAAAATGGGAGGAATGTAGAAACGGTGAGGAAAATAAGAGGATTCGTGGAGTGCCATGAGTAGAAGCAGAGGATACAGAGAAGATTCGTGGAGTGCGAGGAGAAGCAGCGGATTCAGAGAAGATTCGTGGAGTGTCAGGAGAAGAAGCAGAGGATTCAAAGAAGATTCGTGTAGCGCCATGAGAAGCAGAGGATTCAGAGAAGATTCGTGGAGTGCCAGGAGAAGAAGCAGAGGATTCAAAGAAGATTCGTGTAGCGCCATGAGAAGCAGAGGATTCAGAGAAGATCAGTGGAGTGCCAGAAGAAGAAGCAGAGGATTCAGAGAAGATTAGTGGAGTGTCAGAAGAAGAAGCAGAGGATTCAGAGAAGATCCGTGGAGTGCCAGAAGAAGCAGAGGATTCGAAGAAGATTCGTGTAGCGCCATGAAAAGCAGAGGATTCAGAGAAGATCAGTGGAGTGCCAGAAGAAGGAGCAGAGGATTCAGAGAAGATTAGTGGAGTGTCAGAGAAGAAGCAGCAGAGGATTCAGAGAAGATTCGAGGAGTGACATAAGAAGAAGCAGAGGATTCAGAAAAGATTAGTGGAGTCCAGATAAGAGCAGAGGAATTCAGAGAAGATGCATGATTCCAGGAGAAGGATTAGGGAGGATTGCCAGAGAAGGAGCAGAGATTCAGAAAGATTCCCCAGGAGAATGGCGGATTCATGGCATATTGGTTCTAAGGCTAAGCAAATGTGTTGCTCTCTGCAGGGACAGGCAGGCGAGGCCCGCCAGGCGTCCTGGGACGGGCGGGCGTGGCCCGCCAGGCGTCCCGGGCGGGACGGGCGGCGCGAGGCCCGTCCACGCGTCCCGGGACGGGCGGGCGAGGCCCGCCAGGCATCCCGGGACGGGCGGGCGAGGCCCGCCAGGCGTCCCGGGACGGGCGGGCGAGGCCCGCCAGGCATCCCGGGACGGGCGGGGCGAGGCCCGCCAGGCGTCCCGGGACGGGCGGGGAGGCCGCCAGGCGTCCCGGGACGGGCGGGCGAGGCCCGCCAGGCGTCCCGGTACGGGCGGGCGAGGCCCGCCAGGCGTCCCGGACGGGCGGGCGAGGCCCGCCAGGCGTCCCGGGACGGGCGGGCGAGGCCCGCCAGGCGTCCCGGGACGGGCGGGCGAGGCCCGCCAGGCGTCCCGGGACGGGCGGGCGGGCGAGGCCCGCCAGGCGTCCCGGGACGGGCGGGCGTAGGCCCGCCAGGCGTCCCGGGACGGCGGGCGGGCGAGGCCGCCAGGCGTCCTGGGACGGTGGGTGGGCGAGGCCCGCCAGGTGTCCCAGGGAGGGCGCGAGGCCTGCCAGGCGTCCCGGGACGGGCGGGCGTGGCCCGCTAGGCGTCCCGGGACGGGCGGGAGTGGCCCCCCCAGGCATCCCGGGACGGGCGGGCATGGCCCGCCAGGCGTCCCGGGACGGGCGGGCGAGGCCCGCCAGGCGTCCCGGGACGGGCGGGCGTGGCCTGCCAGGCGTCCCGGGACGGGCGGGCGAGGCCCGCCAGGCGTCCCAGGACGGGCGGGCGGGGCCCGCCAGGCGTCCCGGGACAGGCGGGCGAGGCCCACCAGGCGTTTCGGGACGGGCGGGACAGGCGGGACAGGCCCGCCAGCTGTCCAGGGACGGGTGTGTTTGCCCTACCAGGTGTCCAGGGACGGGCGGGTGGTGCTCCCCAGATGTCCCGGATGGGTGGGCGGGGCCCGCCAGGTTTTCCAGGGACGAGCAAGTGGGGCCCTCCAGGTGTCCTGGGACGGGCGGGTGGGGCTGACCAGGTGTCCCAGGACGGGGGGTTGGAGCCCTCCAGGTGTCTCAGGACAGGCAGGCGTGACCCGCCATTTGTCCTGGGACTGGCACACTGGGCCCACCAGGTGCCCCTGGACGGGTGGGTGGGCCCTGCCACGTGTCTTGGGATTGTCGGGCTGGCCTCGCCACGTGTCCCTGAACTGGCGGGTGGAGCCCGCCATTTGTCCCGGGACGGGCGGGCGGTTCTCACGAGGTGTCCTGGACGGGTGAGGGGCCCGCCAAGTGTCACGGGACGAGTGGGCGGGGCTCGACTGGTGTCCCAGGACATGCAGGCAGGGCCCGCCAGTTGTCCCGGGACGGGCGGGCAGGTCACGCCAGGTGTCCCGGGACGGGCGGGTGGTGCTCACCAGGTGTACCAGGAAGGGCGGTTGGGGCCCGCCAGGTGTCTCAGAACGGGCAGGCAGGACCTGCTATTTGTCCCGGGATTGGTGGGCAGGCCCCACCACATGTCCCAGAACAGGCGGGCGGGCCCCGCCACATGTCCCCAGACAGGCGGTTGGAGCCGGCCAGGTGTCCTGGGACAGGCAGGTGGGCCCTGCCACGTGTTCCGGGACAGGTGGGCGGGTCCCCCCATGTGTCACGGGATAGGCGGGCGAGGCTTACAAAGTGTCCTGGGACAGGCGGGCAAGGCTTGCCAGGAATCCCCGGACAGGCGAATGAGGCCCCCAGATGTTCTGGGACGGGTGGGCGTCACACCAGGTGCCCTGGGATGGGCGGGCTTGGCCCGCCAGGTGTCCCCTGATGGATGGGCGGGGCCCGCCAGGTGTCCCCTGATGGGTGGGCGGGGCCCGCCAGGTGATCCGGGACGGGTGGGTTACTATATAACAATAAACTATGTCGTACATCACACTGTACATTCCATGTCGCATTATCTTCTGCAAAAAGAAATTTTGTGTCACATGAAATTTTAAATAAATTGATTATTAATTAAGTAGTCGCTAATTAGTCTTAATTAATAACCCCAGATATTTTGGTGCCTTAAATTGCATTTTTGTTCATTTGAAATAATGTTTCATCCAAAGCATCAATCAAAATTGTTGTACTCCCTCTTTTCTATAAGGGTCTTCATATCCCCCAGGGTCCAAAGACCCCCATCTTATCTACAAACCCCAGGAAACATTGCGTCTTAAGTTGTGGATATGGTGTCTAGGATTACTAAACAATCATTTGCAAGAAGAATTTTTTTTTTACTTGAAAGTTTAAATATATCGTTAATTGGTCGTTAATTAGTAGGTGTCTTAATTAGTAACCCCATTAGTTTAATTTGAGGGGTGACCTTAATGAAACAGGCTTGAAACGGTTGTTGTACTCGAAAGTTTATTTAATTGGATTTTTGGTTCCCCTTTTGAGACCCTCAGGGACCAAAGCCCAGGATTGTGCAACTTAAGACTCCCCTTTCTTTCATTGTTAGGTGATTTACAATAGAATTACACACTCAAACCTTTTGTACTCAATAGTGTGAATAAAATTCACCCGGCTCTCCAACTAGCCGGTATTATAGATAGAGCAGTGCGCACCGTAGAAGAGGCTGTTCATTCGAAACCCCACATCCTAGCAGCAACTTCGCCTGAGGGATTTTTTTCTTTTACAGAAGTTAATGGTCTCTTTGTTTCTCTGCCAAAATTCACAACCTTCAAATGTTTTTATATACTTTTTTGTGACTGCCCATATTTCGTCCCTCGTCGTTTACAAAGTATTCAAGAAAAATCCCTAAAATGAATTTTGAATTTTGTTAGTCCAACACTATACAAATGTCAAGTTTCCATGGAGTTACAATCTATTAAATAAGATCTAAAATACTAATTAGGAACAAATCCTTATGTCCTGTAACAAACACCCGTCCAATTCTCAGTGGTCTAGTTAACTATTTACCTGTGATAATACGAATAGTCCACCACACACCTTTTTCCCCTTAGAAGGGGGTGACGCCAAAAAGGCACAGCCATCCGGTTTCTCAGCAAGACTTCAGGATTAATTTGAATATAGAATCTAGGCCAAAGGACAAGCACTGGGACCTATGAGGTCATTCAGCAATGAAATTGACAGTAAAAGGTTTTAAAGGTGTAACAGGAGTAAAACCTCGCAGTTGCGCTTTGAATCAATTGTTAGGAGAGGGTGGAAAGTTAGATAGAAGAAAGAGAATATGAAAGGAGGTACAATAAAAGAAACGAAAGGGGCCACTCAGAACCAGAGTAAGCTTTGTCCGAGTGACAATTCCTAAGATTCCGTAACTATGAAATATATCAAATAATGCAACTGTAATAGCCACAATGCCCTCTTAACTTCTTGAATTCTTTGCTCCTTTTTGGATACGCTTGCCACTAAAAGAGCAAAAAATTCAAGAGGTTAAGAGGGCATTGTGGATATTACAGTTGCATATGTATCTTGTAAAAACTGACAAGTAGATTCTACATATCAAAGAATCTTCGATCTGACTCTTTCTGTTAGAAGAAATAGAAGAAAATGAACCTGCAAGTCATACTTGTTTGAATGATTAAAAACTAATGTGACAGTAACATAGGGACATGTAGCAAACTACGATACAATAATCTACCATTAATTAGAGTGAATAACTGTAATCAGTAAGTAAAGAAACAGATTTAAATGACTGGCAAATGACAAGATCAGATTAATGTTAATACCAGTAATATTAAAAATCATGAAAGAGTTACAAAGTAAAAAGAAAAAAAAAGACAGCTTTTTGTTTTAAATAAATATGGCATCAATGTCCTTTACTTTTAGAACACCAGTATTTAAGAATCAATCAAATATTGAATTAATAAATGGAAATTTACTTACGTACACGATACAAAACAAAATTATTTTTACAAAAAATAGAAAATTGGAAGCAGGAATATCGAAGGACAAAATTTTTTTGAAAAGTGTTAGTTATTATATGACTCTCTCTCTCTCTGCCAAAATTTAGGGCATAAAAGTAATTTATCTTTCTATCTCTCAGCTTATGACCTAAATACGATATCTTGATGACATGGTTCACTTGTGAGGGACAAAAATGTGGTTACGTTAATCTCTCCTTTTTTGCGCGCTTACTTCAGGTCCTTGAACTTATGTCATATTAATCTGACTCTCTCTCTCTCTCTCTCTCTCTCTCTCTCTCTCTCACACACACACACACACACACACACACACACACACACACGCATTCCAAAAATATAATAATCCTAAAAAATATCCAGCACCAGAGAAATTACAATGGAAAATTAGAATGATGTGCCTAAACTCATAAACTCTTGGTTATATTCAATACGATGTTCAGAAGAATTAAAAATGTGGTTAAATACATGATTCTTAGTTTACATTATCTTCAAGCGAACTGGATTTTTTTTTTTTTTTTGGAGATTGTTTCGCTAAGAAACAACCGAAACTTCTACGTCTGTCTCCATCTATTTCTCTCTCTCTTCATTAGGAATCTGTTTCTTTCTGACTTGTTTCGTTATCCCACTTACATTAACCACCAAGACTTATCGTTTAAATTTCGTACAAATGATGGGTGATTTCAAATAACCTACGGAACCAAAACGCCAACTGGCTACCGCTCAAGAGTAGCCAGCATTTTTTTTTTTTTTGGAAAAATCTGATGGCGTTCTTCCACATTTTTAGCTTTCTGTTAAAGAAAACTATCAAGATGGCTATTTGTCCGTCCGTCCGCCCTCATATCTGAAAAAATTATTTAGGTAAGAAGTCTACAAATTGGTATGTTGATCATCCACCCTTCAAGCAACAAACATACCAAATTGCAGCCCTCTAGCCTTAGTAGTTTTTCTATTTCATTTAAGGTTAAAGTTACCCATGATCGTGCGTGGCTGAAAGTTTCATGGGCCGCAGCTGAGTTTCATGGGCGGTGGATTAGAGTTTCATATATCATTATACGGTGTACAGAAAACTTGATTGCACCGAAGAAACTTTGTACCCAGAGTCGGCCACAGTTTCCCTAAGGGTAAAAATGAACATCGCAGGGGGTCAACATCTCCCAGCTGAAAATTAACAATTAATTCTGCTGTATACAACGTCAGCTCAGCCTGTTTAAGATAAATAATGTTGAGCATGGGAATGGTCCCACGTCCTTGAAAGCCGCACTACTCACCACAACGTGAATTATATCCTTGTATATCAGGTTTCTCTGCTTTAGTAGTAATAAAGTCAAAGTCAAGCAACCATCAGAAAGTCGATGACGTCATAGGGTAGAGTTGCCATTAACAGCTCCAGTAAATAAATTGGTTGAGTCAACAGAGTTCACATTCCATGCTTCTGGTATTTTTGCTTATTGTTGATCTCCTTTGAGTTATCATTAATAAGGGTGTTTCCATTTTCTTGATTTTCCACATCTGGTGAGTGAAGTAACGTCAAAATGAGGCTCGAGGGCCAACGGAATGAGTGAACGGAATACCGTTTATAATACAGTACACGATCTTAAAAAAAAATTCGTGTAGTTTGACATCACGGACCTGTGTTTATAAATAAATCAATAGATTGTGTTCGATTAGTCTTTTTTTTAAATATTAGTAGGCTCTTACAGCCCCCCATGCCCGCTAAAATACCAAGATAAAAGAAGAGAGTTTATTTGTGAAGTTAATTGTTTTCTTTTTAAAATAGTTTTCACTGACTTTGCACAGCACCTGAGGGGTCCGGTGAGAGGGCAACGCATTACAGCAAAGCCCGATAGTCCTATGCATGAGTAGTATATAATCACGATGGCATATAAGTCATAATGAAAGGCAGACTCGATGTTAATATTCTTTTAACATTGTTATGATTGTTCCTGAAACTGAAATAAAAACATATTTCTTAAGAGCATAGTTTTCTATGTGAAATAATGAAAATAAAACCATGAAAAAGTCTGAATTTAACATCTATTCTTTTAGAATACACATATATAACATCGGAAAATTCATTAGTACAAAAGGATTACACAAAACATGAATAGCTCTCTACATTATATACATAAAATGGAAAGCGTCAACACCCACACCTGGTTGTAGGTTTAGCAACGTCATCTTTGGCGTTCTTAAACCTATGTAGTAAAACAGATGAAGGTGCTCTACGCCAACTGCTCCACGAACGCTAGCTAGACCTAATATATAGCCTCTTGTGCTTACTTGATAGAGAAGACGGTTAAGCCCATATTATAGGCTTCCCTTAGTCCACCCGGTAAGAAACAGCATGCCCTGGGTTGTTCACCACACGCAGAAGGGTGGCGTCCCTAGTGGTAGTAAGTGCATGAGGGTATGCAGGGTATGAATGGGCTCCATGAACGTAAGGACCATAAGAATGGTAAGTTCCATAAGCTGGGTAGCCGTAGGACAAGGGAGCAGAGAATCCATAGGAGAAACGACGTGAGGGGTACACACCCAGAGCGTGGGCTGCCAAAACAGAGCGCTTCTTGCGATCAGGAGCAGCTACAGCAGCAGCAGCAGCTGCCTCGTTGTAGGCTGCCTCATGAGCAGCCTTTGCAGCGGCGACTTCTGGGGTATCCTGCACAGGTTCAGGAAGCACGACAGGGACAGCCAAAGGCGCAGCTAGTGGGGCATCTGGGCTCACAGGCAGGTTAGTGCCAGACACGCGGAAACCAAGGGCATCGGCAACATAATGCTGGGTCTGCACTTTTCCTTCAGAGTCAATGTAGTTGTTGGATCCCCTGACGACACCAAAAGCATCACGGGTCTCAGAGCGAGCAGAGGGACCGCCGGCATATCCGAAGGAGTACTGGCCAAACTCGTCCTGGGCATGGTACTGGGACTGGATTGGTGAATAAGGGATGGTGTTGTAACCTGCGTGAGCTACTTGGTTGTAAGCCAAAGGTGTGTGAACTGCAGACCCATAGGTTGCAACGGGATGAGCACCTGTGTATCCATGGTGTGCAATGCCCGAGTAAACCCTTGGGTATCCACTATAGACACCTCGATATCCCAGACTGCAACTGCCGTAAGCAGCAACAGCCGCCAATGCAAATAATGTCTGAAAAATTTTAAACCACTGTCAATATCTCTGGAAAACTAATAAGAGACGTAGGTACCTGTACATCTAACGAAATATACTACTTAATACGGCAGATTTCATGCATACGATTGCTTCGAGGATATGAACATATATTCAGATTATCTTATCTATTTGTCCGCGTTGAATCTACACTAAAGAGGACACAAAATGTTAATGAATATGCATTTGTATTCCTAAAAGTGTGATTTTACTATAATATGTTCTTTAAAAAATCAAAGTTCACAATTAAACAAAGTATAGCATATGCTCACTGAATCGTTATCGTTCAGAATATGTTAACGGTAGATTATTTGTTTAATTAGCACACAGTTTCACGTTAGCTTTTGTCAGAGCTACAGACCACTTGCAAAAGTTCACAATGCCATGCACAATCTTTCCTGAATATAGATTTGGTTAATAATCTTTGCCAAAGTTACAGACTATTTGCAAAAACTCGCAGATACCCTTCACCAGGACTTACCAGAGCATTCATGTTGATCCAGAGGGAGGAAGAAGCCGTCTTGGAGTGGATGGTCGCTGAGGCGTCTTTTATACTTTGGTTCCTCCGTCGCAAGGACTGAAGGGCGTGGACGCGCGCCCGAGGGGAAAATCCTCCTGATGGATTTTCCCATATATTTTTAATTGCTGAGAAGTTTTGTTACCGGGAATGACTCTCCTAACGTGAATAGAAAACGGCCCCTGACGTGGGGGAAAGGCAGTGATGTGGTTTGGAAGGGAAGGTTAAGGGCAAGATCGATAAGGAAAGCAATGTAATATGTCGACAAGTTGTAACCATTGAGTTCCAAACCGTGTAATACCTTTACCAAGTTTTTTTACGATCAGAAAGTAGCATTTTAATTAAACAACTGAATCATTTTCCTTGACGTCATTGTAAACAAGCCTTGTAATGAGGATATTTTGGCTTGAACTTGAATTTTCTTTTTATTTACTTTCATATTCATTTGCTCATTGGTTTATTCTATGGCCGGTAATACAGATTACTTTTGCTAAAGAAAAAAAAACAGACACATGTACATTTCAAGCCCTGATTTTCACTTACAAAATGGTCAAGTAGTATTTGCAATTACAAACTGACTGAAGCAAGCAGTTCCTATTTTGGGCAATTTTTATGTTTTTAAGGCTAACTTTCTTTGCATATTGCAAATAACATCTGATGACATTTCGATTCGCAAACTTAGCACAGTAGTCACTAGGACTCGATAAAACAACGAACTTGTAATTATAATTTATCTAACATTTTACCGAAACCTATTGAACTTTTGAAATTCGTATAAGTTTAAGCTTTGACAAAACTGAAACGTTGGAATTACGTATATGTATTGTTTAGCCCTCGTACTGGATGTTTATTTAGAGACCTGAAACCCGGTCCTCTAATTAAAATAAAAAAAAAAATACTTGTTGCATAAAAACTCAACCACGAAGCAC
Organism: Macrobrachium nipponense; assembly: GCF_015104395.2. Taxonomy (NCBI): domain Eukaryota; kingdom Metazoa; phylum Arthropoda; class Malacostraca; order Decapoda; family Palaemonidae; genus Macrobrachium; species Macrobrachium nipponense. Next base: position 28,249,962 of record NC_061104.1, read on the forward strand.
TTTTGTGTTACCAAAAAATTTTGTATTTTATTTTCGTTAAAAGAACTGTATTTAACATCGTTTGACCAGGAACGTGAAGAAGGGGCTGGATGCCAAATAAGAATTTGGAAAGGATAGAAGACCCATTTATCAATAATTTTAAAGTGGACATTGTCAGGAAAGTTTAACACCCCCCCCCCCCCTCGCAAAAGTAGGTCAGGAACTAGCCTGACGTAATAAAACACGCAAAACAGGATCGTATGAGATGTTGAATGTTTGCCAGCGCCATTTGGATTTGACGATTTGCGTCTGAGATGACCCATGAGAGAGGGCACTGTAAGTCTCCAAGGAGAAAGATCTTTTATTACTGGCTAATAAGACTTGTAGAGGCAGACTGAAACTGAATATTTCAATAACATGGATAAAATATCTATGCAGTATTACTTTAATTTGAAAAATTACTCCAGTGTGCTGTTTCTGACAGGCTTTACACACACACACACACACACACGCGCACAGTATATAGTTTATATATAAAAAACCATATATCCGCAAAAACCGACCACCGCTTAAATTATCAGTGCATTGCCTAGTTCCTTAACGACAATGAATTATAGCCTAAGTACCTAACCCTTTGGGAAGGAATGGACGAACACACCTTGTGCGGTTGTCAGTAATTGCACATTCTCGGTTGAGACACACCTGACTAATTGCCATAGTTATCCTTAACAGGTGAACAATAGTAATTGCTCTACTATCTACAGTTCTAGCCTTTTGACTGAGACTTGAATAAGATTTTTTTTGTTCCCCTTAGAAATGGAAGGAGGAGGAATGCGAGTTTCATACAAAGGAAGCTTTGGCAATATGTAGTACATTACGTTTAGAGAACTTCAAATAATTGATCACAGAAGCCATTCTCTTCGACAACAAAATATTCTAGAATCGTGAAACGTCCTGAAAAATGTTGAAGGAGTCGAGAAAAACAAAAGCATGAAGAGAATTCCAATTCTCAGCAGTAGAGGGAATGACAGTCACCGAGCCAAGTCACCCGAGAGTCAAGACTTCTTTTTTCTTTGTTACTGCAGGCGAGACCAAGACGGGCATCGATTTTGATTGATTAACTGGACAAGAGCGCTACGTCACATTTCCAGACGATTATGTGATCAGTTAAAAATTCAGCTACTTAGAGTTAAAGAAGCCGGACAGCTAGGTCGAAGTGACGTACAGGATTAGTTGAAAATAAAAAGAGAGAAGCAATGAAGCTGGGAATCAGATGGACGCTACAACAAAGAACTTTTCCTACGATCTATATAGTGCGGCATTCAAGGAGCACAGTTGGCATTAACCCACTGTTACTATCATCTCTCTTGGTGGGTCGAGTACAGAGTTCCAAACCAATTCTCTTTATTCTCCATAACACCATACTACACGTAACTTCCGTTGAACAAAGGAGCTCGCTCGTGTCAGTCTTTAGCATACAACTAACCTGTCAGGAGCCAATATGAGTGAATCAGCCAAATATTACTTGAATGCTCTTTTATTATGGGAATAGAATAGCCATTAAACATGTAAACTGATGCAATTTTGTAAAGATTAGAAAAATATTTTAATCATATAATATTTTCAAAAATCTGTCTATGCATTATAATTATCATTTTAAATATAATTCAATATCACTAAACATTTTCTTGTTTACCCCTTTTCTACTGACACTGTTTCCAAGGTATACCTTTCCGTAAAAAAAAAACAAGTAAACGAAAAGCTTATTTTATTTCAGAGAGAGAGAGAGAGAGAGAGAGAGAGAGAGAGAGAGAGAGAGAGAGAGAGAGAGAGAGAGAGAGAGAGAGAGAGAGAGAGAATAAATTCCAATTTAAAGCCATGGTAAGGCCTTCCCCAGAGGATGATGTCTGTTAACCGCACCATTTAAAAAAAAATACATGATAAACTACAAAAAAAATTTAAACGTAACTCACACTATAAGCAAATACTTACTGAGGCTTTAACAATGATACAAGGTAGATAAATAATAGAAGAAAGTTGGAAAGTTCTCCAATATAAATATGAATAAATCAAGACGTTTCATTATTCTGGAATATTTTGTTACCGAATCGAGTGAACGGAAGGTCGTGTAAAGTTACTGTAAAAACTGAGAGCTCTCAAAACGTTATGTACCGCATATTGCAAATGTCATTCCCCTTTGGTGTCACCAGTTCGGTGGTGTCTACTTCATTAAGTTATAAGAGTTGTTTGGTAGTTACGCTAATGTCTCTCCTCCAAGTAACGTCTGTTACCAGAAAATAGTGAGCTGTTAAAAAAAATTGCCTTCTTTTACCTACCGCGTGCTGCGTGAGATATGTCTCATGAATAATCCTGAGGTAGTGGAAATCAACCTAGACCAGAGGTTCTTAACCTTTTTATTACCACGCCCCCTCTAAGAGTTGGTCCTTTCTTTCACGCCCCCCCACCCCTTGCATCTATGAGTAAAAATCCCTCCCAGATTAAAAGAAAAATAAAAAAAAAATGAGAAAGAGAAGGGGTTTCGAGGGATAGGGAGGGAGGTCAATAATTACAAAACATGGTCAGCCCAACGAGCCTTACTCGAGTAGTAGAGTCTAGGAAAGTAACGTTATAAGGCGATACTTTTACATTATTTCATAAACTTCTGGATATTAGTTCCTCACTCTTAAGAGAATAACAAATATAATTAGGGATTTTTTTCCCTAGGGCTCGCGCCTCCCCAGGAAATTGCTGACGTCCCCCAGGTTAAGAATCACTAAGAACCACTGACCTAGACGTTGGTTCCGAGGGTTTCTTCTCTCAGACACTGGATGATCCATAAGGGACACTGATTCCCTGACCTTTGCTTGGATGCGGAGTTCTGTGATGACTGCGTTCCCTTATCTCTTGTACCATTTTCCTCCTGTCTTCTGGTTATTTGGGCAGGCTTCTCATCTGATGGTGTATAGGGCCCCACCAACTTCTTTGTTAAGTATATCTTAGTTTTACCAGACCATTGACTGATAAACAGCTCTCCTAGGGCTGGCCCGAAGGATTAGATATTTTTACGTTGCTAGGAATCAATTGGTCACCTAGCAACGGGACCTACAGCTATATGTGGGATCCGAACCACGTTATATCGAAAAATGTATTTCTATCACCAGAAATACATTCCTCTGATTCCACGTTGGCCGCGCCGGGAATCGAACTTCAGACTCGAGCGCGAAAACCACTCGCCCAACGAGGAACTAACTGAAAACAGCCATTACAATATAATTGATATTGACAGACGTCCCACTGCAACAACCCCTATCAAGGATTTTTTGAAGCATCATCGTTTACTCCATTTGGATCCATAGGCCATCTCGCGATCAACAACTCTTTCAGTGGAAGTCCTCCAGCCGGTTTATTAAATACCATTATTTTAGGTAAAACTTCTGTAAGTCAGCAGTGAGGGAAAAGTCTTATTCTGTCCCCTTCTGCTCTGGTCTTCTTTATTAACGATCCCGAGATGATTACTCTTGAAGGACTATCGGCTATATATAATAAGAACTCACGACAACCTGGCAAATACAAAATGAAATCAATTGTCATGACACAACTTTCATTTTCCAAAAGATCTTTCTAAAATACCTGCGCATGGCCCGGGGCAATGGAATCAATCTGTAACAGCATGAAAGTCATAGCTATCCTATAAAAGCAAAAGAACAAGAAGAAGAACACGAAACAAATGATAACCAAAGAAGTGAGAAGAAGCGAACCGTTTTTCAAAATAAGGCATAAAACAGACTAATCGGTAACAAGGGGAGTCTGCTAAAGTCAGTAACATGGAAGCTCTATACAGCTTCACCCTTTAACAAAAGCATATAAGAAAATTCTTAAAGCAGTCCATGACATGTAAATTATGCAGAATTCCTTTAAAAATAGTAAATTTTATAGAATATCAGAAAGTTAGTGAGCGAATTCCATAATATGCAAGTTCTACAACATGGGAAGAACCAATTCTAACAATGGGAAGCTTATAAGATACAAAGGAAACCGAGCCAGAGCACCCTATGAAGATTTTGATACAACGGGAAGAGATTCACTGTTTACAAATGGGAATGTTGGACCTGAGGTACCCAGAGAGAGAATGAGAGACACAAGTATTTTAATAAAAGGCATACGAACAAACTCAAAAGGTCAAAGATTATTGTAGATGACGCCCTTCCTGAATCTAGACTTGGGTGGCACAGGATCATGTTCTGAGAAGTGAAAATAGTACAATAATAGAAAATAAACAAGGTAGAGGATGAAATGTTGAAGGAGGAATAGGAGGAAGAAAGGAAGATATTGAAGGAGGACTAGATGGGTTCAGCTGAATATAGAATTTAGGCCATTCAGCACTAAAATGGAAATTGACAGTAAAAGGTTTCAAAGGTGTAACAGGAGGAAAACAGGAGAGGGTGGAAAGTAAAACGAAGAAAGAAAATACGAAAGGAGGTACAGTAAAAGGAACGAAAGAGGTTGCAGATAGGGGCCGAAGGAACGCTGCAAAGAACCTTAAGTAATGCCTACAGTGCACCGCATGAGGTACACTGACGGTACTACCCGCCTAAGGGGTGAAACTAGGAGGAAGACAGGAAAAGTGATAATGCTGACCAAATGCTCTTAACTGCTAATGCATACGCTTATGTTAATATATTGCTAACGAATGAAAAAAGGTTGAACCTATCGAAATGAAGTGCTTACGAGCTGTGTGTGGAGTGAAAAGGATTGGTATGTGAAGTAATGATTGGACGTGTGTATGGAAAATCACAGCAGAGTGATTTGAAAGGGTCTGGTAATGAGGAGAGAGTGGAGGACAGTAGACTGTGAATAGCATATGGTTCATACGTCTTTGGAGGAAAGAGGAGAAAAAGCCATAAATAATGGTCGATAAATATGATGAGAGAGGATAGGAAGAGATGGATTTAGATATCTTTCATTAGCTGGTGAAACATTTAGAAAAGTGGACCAGCATGCACGAGGTTTCGGAACTGATAATGCTGAGGTTTCGGAACTGATATTTATGCTAAGTCAAAGTTGTATAAGCGTTCTGCACTAAATATTCATCCTTTATTCAATAGTTAAAAGATGAATGAGGTGGCGGTCGTTAGCTTGTTTTATTTTTTTATTACACTATGCGCCGTGTAATGTAAGTGCTTCTGGCTGGTTAATTTCAAGACAGGCTCTAAATAATTCACATAATGAAAATAAATATATCCAAATGCTATTTATTCGTATAGACATGTAAAATTATTACTTAGTTTAATATGCGTATGTTAACATGTGACATTACATTTTTCTGAATCTAGGAAGATGAAAACCCTTAAAAACAATTAG
>NC_061104.1:28260301-28267801 GCF_015104395.2 Macrobrachium nipponense
GCCTAAAATTAACGTCATACATATTTGTTAAGGGTTCGCCATACTCACGACTTCGATCATGATTGCTTAATGTAAAGTTTGTAGGTGCGACGCTAAAACGAGGCCAAACAAACCTACTTTAGTACTAGTGTATTTTTATTAACGTTAACATTACCATTTGTGGGCGGCAGCGTTAACAGAGAATTCAGGCAATCACCAGGCAGTATTTCATCAATGGGCACAAAGAAAGACCAGCTGCAAAAGTCTTCAAAAGCAGACACAGCCCGTACGTCTGATTTCTGTTCTCTCTCTCTCTCTCTCTCTCTCTCTTACCATATTGTCTCTTTAAATTGCGATGACCAATTAATTTACTCTCTTCTTAGTGAGGGGGTACTGTATATATATAAAAAAGGCAGTTTTCTGATACTTGTATGCACATCTTCAATTCACATTCATATCCTCGGTTAATCAAAAGAAATATTATATTTTCTTAGATTGACAAAAAGAGTTGGTTGTAATTTAAGGATAAGAAATCAGGATAGGAAATTCAGTGTTTTTAGATAACTCATCAATACCGCTGGAAATAATAAAGAGAGAGAGAGAGAGAGAGAGAGAGAGAGAGAGAGAGAGAGAGAGAGAGAGAGATCACATCACCTCTCTAAAGAAAAAGAAATTATGTCATGTCGGTGACAGTCAGAAATTTTAATGTAACGAGATAAACAGTTTTTGTTCTTATACAGTATTAGAAGTCTGCTGTCTGCTTCTTTGGACACAATGAAGAGTGTTTCAGTATGACAAGTGTGAGAGATGAATGTTCGTAACATCTTCGTTGATTCCCTCTATTTTTATTTATAAAGAAAATAAAAACAGAATTAAAAAGTTAAGAGGACATTGTGGTAAATAAATACTAGATATGTGTCTAGTAAAAAGTGACCAGTAGTTTCTACATATAAATTTATTCAGAACGAATAGATACTTGGCTATGATACGGAAAGCGGGTCTATTCCAGCTCTAGCAAATGCAACTGAATTCAAAAGACCTACGTTTATGAGTGGGAACTGATTTAAATCTTTCTTCGTGGTCAAGTTTTATTCGTTACCTCTTTCGGATACCCTGGACCAGAGATCGAATCTTGGAACACTTCATTTCTGTCTTAATGTGATTCTAGGCGTCGTAGTGACAAGTGTTTCCAAAATGTGAAGATCCCGAGAAGTTAAGAGGGCACTGTGGTTATTAAGTACAGCATTATGGGTACTTGTGCCTTGCTATGACAGCGTCGTAAAGGGAAATCAAAGAGCGCGAACACAATTTACAGACATATAATTTATTTCAGAAAATATAATGCAATGGCCATATGATCACAAAATTCACGAATAACTCTCTACATTATGTACACAAAGTGGAGGGAGGCGCGTCAACACAGAAACACAAGAATTCAACAACTTTCTTCTAACGTGGAAGATGCTACTGAATCGCCTGTTGTTAAGGTGCTCTACGTCGCCTGAGCCACAGAAAGGAGACAGCGTCAACCACGATCAAGCAAAGCAAATAGACAAACAATCAGACTGTCTATTTGCGAGCGTCGGGAGCGGCAGCAGCTGCGGCAGCGGCCTCGTCGTAAGCAACCTTGAAGGCAGCCTTAGCGGCAGAGACCTCTGGGGTATCCTGGACGGGTTCAGGCAAAGGTCCTGGAGCGGCTTTTGGGGCATCGGGACCAACAGGAATATTGGTGCCAGCGACGCGGAAGCCGAGGGCATCGGCTACATAGTGCTGGGTCTGGACCTTCCCTTCGGAATCAACATAGTTGTAGGATCCTCTGACGACCCCGAAGGCATCGCGGGTCTCAGAGCGGGCAGAGGGACCACCGGCGTAGCCGAAGGAGTACTGGCCGAGCTCGTCCTGGGCATGGTACTGGGACTGGATGGGGGCGTAAGGGATGGCATTATAAGCTACAGGAGCCACATTGTAGGTCACGGGTGCAGGTGCCACAGCCACAGGCGCAGCCGCAGGAAGGACTCCTGTGTAAGCCTGGGGCAGGAGACCTGCGTAAGTACCGTAGATTCCTGGGTGCCCTAAGATCAGGGCACTGCCGCATGCAGCTACGGCCGCAAAGGAGAGTACTGTCTGTCAACGGAAAATTTAATGACGTGAAAAGGGTGAGTCTTTTTTGCTGATGATATATAATTATATATATATATATATAATATATATATATATATATATATATATATATATATATATATATATATATAATTTTCGTTAAAAGGAATTGCTCTAATGGCACAAATAAGTTTCTTGCAGGTATCTTCATGTCGACGAAGTTAAAAACGATTCTTGTTGGTGTGAAGATACCTCCAAGAAACTTATTGATGCCACTAAAGCAATTGCCTCTGACGAAAATTGTATAAGAGAAAAAACTATGCCCTAATATATATATATCCTATACACACACATATATAAATATATATATATATATAATATATATATAGGATATATATAATAAATATATGTGTGTGTATAAAATCTTCCGGATTATCACAATATGAAACATAAAACACTTATTTCACGGGAGGATATTAAAGTCATAGGCTACTGCAAATCCAGAAATGGACTGAAACGGAGTTAAGAACACTCCGACACTTGAGTTATGAACAATAAGTATTAAAGGAATATTTTAGAGCAATATCAGTAAAACATGAAAAAACTTGCATCAGTTGTGCAAGGCAGTCTGAAAGGACACATAGGCCTACTGCAAACAGAGAAGAGTATCACAGAAAGTAAAGGAAGCGAAACATTGAAAAGAATTATATTCGTAAAACAAAAGGGCTGCAAAGGACGCATAGGCCTATAGGGTATCACAAGCAGAGATGAACTTACCAGAGCATTCATGGTGATCCAGCGAGAGATGGCGGCTGTCTGGGCGTGGTGGCCATCGGAGCGTCTTATATACGGGTTCAACGGGGCAAGGACTAATGGGCGTGGGCGGGAGGAAGGAGAAAAAGAAGAATTCCCAGGAAGGTCAGGGCATCTTAGTATGACTTCTTCATAAAGGAGAAATCCTGCTCTGTGCCGCATCTCTGCTTACACATACGAGATGGTTAGCCCTGATTTGTGCGTTGTTCTTATCGCTTAGTTTGTCACATTTTCTCAAGTCTGGGCATTCGGATCTGGGCCTGCATATTCAAGGTCCATCAGGCTTTCTCCACGTGAATACCAGGTCACTAACAATAATATTAATGGCATACAAACAACATTAACAACCTAACCTGTGCACAAGAGAAACGACATTTCTTAAGTGGTTTTAGAGGTGTATTGTATAACAGAAAATTCTCTGTTGTTGATTTGTTGTACAGATATACTTCGAATTAATGCCGGAAGGTTTTTCGTTTCCTGAGAATAATGATGGTATTTACTCTTTCATCAAGATTCGTTGCCGTATAGAACGTTAGGTTCCACCGCGGTGTAATTCACACAGAAAAATTGGACGTTTTGATAAAATATTATATAAAAGATTCCTACAAATTATTAATACCTGCTTGTCTGCAAGTCTGTTAGCATCCAAGGCAAATACACCTTTGCTTTATGCATTGTCAAAGAATCGTTCTCTGCTGACTTCAGCTGAATAAACTTACAATGATAAAAACAATCTTATCGATAAGGAATGATACACATCATATGCAAATTTTTTTGCATTTAAAAACGCACGAATAGACACACAATTAACTATATATATATATATATATATATATATATATATCTATATAATTTATTATTAAACACATAGTATAATACATATAAGTATATCTATATGAACAGATAATATACTATGATAGTATATATATATATATAGATAATATATATATAGATGATATATATATATTATGTATATTTATAGATATAGATTGATATTTATAGATAACATATATATATATATATATATATATATCTATATCATATAATATATATATATATATATATATATATATCTATAATGATATATATAAAGCCCTGTACCTTTTTCTGACTGAAATCCCCGACTAAATACCATCCTGTTTCAATGAGGTCGTTATAAAAACATAATATATATATCTATATAGGATATATATATATGATATATATATTATAAACACATTCAAAGCTGTACTTTTCCTGAGGAAATATCTTCGTTAAATACATCCTGTTTAAATTAGGTCCTATAAAAATATATATATATATATATATATATTAATATATATAATTATCATATAATATATAATTAAATATTATATATGTCTCCTATATATATATATATTAGTATATATCTATATATATATATATATATTACACACACACATATATAATATATATATATATATCTTATATATATATAAAATATATATGTATGTTACATATATATGGTATATATATATAAGATATATATATATATATATATATATATATACATTATATTATCCCCACACACACACACACCAACACACAAAACACACACACCCACATATATATATATATATATATATATATAAAATATATACTATATATTATATATATATATATATATATATATATAATATATATATTAATATATAGTATATACATATATATGTATGGACATATATATATATATATTATATATATATAAATAAATAATGTGTTTAGAGGTGACATATGTTCTGCAGTTCATAAATCGAAATATGTGAACAATTGCATCGATCCCAGTTAAAATTCATTCTGATTCGCTCAAGGATATTGATCAATGCCAGCTAATGCACAGATAGTACCCACAGAAGGTCAGGTTTTTAGTATTCCCATATAAACGTATCAGTGACACTATGACTATAATTGCACTTTATTCTTATGAAACTTTTTTTGCATTGGCGAGTCTGAGATTTTTTTTTTTCTCGTCTGGTTTTGCAAAGATGCCTTTAAATAAATGTTTGTTGTATTTTCATGATTATCGACTGTCTTGCCTTTAGAGACGTAGTGCGTCTCAATTTTTGTACTGACGCAAATACAAGAAAATATACCGAGCACATTCATTCTTACTGATATCTCTAAATCCAAGGCGAGCGTTGGGGAGACGCGTCTGTGATACTTTTACTCATTAAATCGCACTTATTAAATGCCTTTTTGACGGCATTACTTCACGGAAGTTTGCGTTGATACCAATTCTCAAGAAACAGATTCTCAAGAATAAATATACAAACACGTATATTTATTCTCTATATTTGCTACTGATTTTGAGAGCATGATCCGGAAAATCAGCACAGAACGTTCTACTTCTCCAAAAATCTCATTTTAAAACTGGAATATCCCCGATAACGTTGGGAGTATAAGGGTAATTCTTAGGAAGTAAAATAAAAACGATAATAATATTAAAACATACTCGTTGAAAGCATGTTTTAACTTATTGATAGCCTCACTCATTACGTAATTAAAGATGCATGTATAGATTCTCCTTTTTCAACGAATCTGGATCTTGCTTTGAGATTTTCTGTCTTGCTTATTAATTGATGTTCATATGATATATATATATTAATAATTATATAATAACATATATATATATTATTATATATAATTTTATAATATATTAATTTATGTATATATATATATATATATTATATAATTTATATATTATTATATATAATATATAAGATATAGCAATTCAGGAATGCCGAAGACACATGGATTTTTTATAAGATTTATTCATAGAGAAACGTTTCGCACATGACTATGTGCATCATCAGTCTGAAAATGACAAAAAATAATAATATTAAAAAATACTAAAAATACACAGGATTCATTAAAATGACAAATTAAAAACATTAAATGACTAAAAATAAGAAGCAAAGTAAAAACAACTGCTGTTACACCAACCTTCAGGTACAGGGGAAGAAGATAGAATGACAAAAGAGGGAACAACAACCTCCAAAGACGACTATGCCAGATATAGTTGAGCAGAGGAGCAGCCACCGTTTAACGATGGAACGAGTCTTTTAATATATAATGACTCTAAGGTCGTCAGATAATCTGCATCCTTAGAATATGCTAATATGGAAAAGTGCTGCTTCTTGACCTCAATTTTACAATTTAGGAGGACGAAAATATGAAAAGTTGACGCCAGATGAACTTTCATACATACATACAGACGGACGACAGACAGGCTTCGATCAAATCTCATCACCGTCTAGCTCAAGAGGGCCTAAAACCGAAGCATTTACAATTTTAATAAACGTGCAAAATGGTGATAGAAATAGAAAAAAGGATCAATGGAAAGTTCTTCCGATAAAGAAAACCTTTCTCTTGTTATGCTAAGCAAACAAACAAAACACATCCACACGCAGGTCGGGGAAGAGTGATCAAATGGCTGCACATACAAAAGGAGAATCACTTTCGCTACTGGCATTCCGCGGCAAACGAGGTAATTGGGGGTTAAACCGTAATGTGGCTGCCACACCCTGTCTCCGCCCGGAAAAACATCTCCCATTTTTGTTTTTTTCTCAGACCATCCTTCTTCTTTCCTTTTTTCGTTTATTTTTTAGTCGTGAGTTTTAAACAATGGCCTTCCTCAGTGTTTTTTTTTTCTTCTTCTTTTGCGTCTTCATGACGTTCCAGTATGGATAAAATATTGGTATTTTACTTGCCTAGGATCTTGGGAAACTTGATAATAAATCAGATATTGACTAACTCGTCCATGTGGACTCAGCTGGGTTGTCTGAGTCCATAGGTCCACACCAGACCCTAACTTATTTCAACACTTTGCATTATAGTACAAGGGCTGGTGCTGGTTTAATTTTAAACAACCAGCTAACTACTAATTCTTCTATTCATGTGTTAATATTATATGTAAAATAAGTGAAACATTACATACTTTACTTGAGTTTCTGTAGCCGTTAATAAAGCTGCTCTACGAGTAATGCCAGAAGGATCATTGTAGTTTTTGAACCTTATTGGCTTATCATTTCCCACTATTTTGCTTCAAATAGTACAGAACGTCGTTATTCCTGCTACTTACAGTTCATACCTATATGCACGGACGCGTACTTGGATGCCGTACATTTACGCTGGTTTGCTTTCACGCTTAAACTTGCTGAGAGCCTGAACTCACTATGTAAAATCTTAATCCAATGTGTCAAAGGTTTCATGAGATGATTTCTTAAGCAAAGAACTACGGAACTTAAACCTGGAATCGTTATCTACTCCATATTAGTATAGTGCAATGTAACAACACCTGCAAAGAACAATTTGTAACATACTCTTTGTATCTAAAACAAACATGAAAGTGAATCTTACTTTTATTAGAATTTCGTCCTTTCAACTAATCTCCGTAATCTGTGTTGAAATCAAGTCACGTCGGCCAACTAGTACCAGTTAGTTCGGCGAAACCTAATTTAAACTAATCTAAACTAACTGGCACAACTGGCTCCCTTGCCGACAGAATAAAGTGTAGTTCGATGTAAACAAAGGCTGGTAATTACCAACGTCACATTGAGAAGTAGATTATGGTTTCATCTCTTAATATAA
>NC_061104.1:28272801-28292801 GCF_015104395.2 Macrobrachium nipponense
ATAAAGGAAAAAATTTTTTTTTTCGTTGCTTGGTAAATTTTCTATAAGCTATTTGTGATACAACATTACAGTTACTTGCATTGGCACTTAGTCTTTGTTGGAAGGAGCGAATTCAAAGTTTCACATCAGGCCTCTCCTGCTTGTATGTAGCCAGCTTAACCAAAATCATCCGCCCGAATAATAGTAAATTATATATATATATATATATATATATATATTATATATATATATATATATATATATATATATACATATATATATAGATATAGATATATATATTTTTTATATATATATAAATATATATATATATAATTATATATATATATATATATATATATATATATATATATATATATATATATATATGCATATATGAATCAATGTCATTCTAATTCCAGGTTTCATATTATTTTGAGATAACCATTTTTATTTTGTCTCCTATAAAATTCATCACAAACTTTAGAAGTTTAATATTATAACGACCAAGATCTTAAAGCCGGGAGTATAAATACTAATAATGAAGGGTAATATTCATATATTTCGGTATATCCATTCGAGGAGAGATAACATAAGGCAATTATAACAAAATATATTTATAGTTGGTACCTAGTTCTTATCCGTCGCATGCACAGGTAGGTTAGTCCCCGTTACACGGAAACCTTTGTCATCAGCTACGTAATGTTGAATCTGGACTTCACCATTTGCATCCACGTAACTATAACTACCACGGACATGTCCGTACGCATCACGGGTCTCGTCACGAGACGAGTCGCCGGTATTGTAGCCGAAGGCGTACCGTCCAAACTCATCCTGTGAATGATAATGAGATTTGGCAGGCTGCGATTGCGCAGCTGGAGTTTTCGTACTGGCCTTGACACCTACCGGATATGAAGGGGCATAAGTCAGGTAATTTGTGGGTGAAAGGTTTATATCAGGTGGATCAAGTCGGATTGCTGTGGCGGAAGAGCGACTGTTCAAAGCAGTCAAATGAAGGTTTTTGCTATCTTGAATTGGCAGAGAAACAGGACTGACAACGCTTCCAGATGCTCCTATATCTGGAGGCAGGTAAGAACTACTTGGTGTGGTCACAAAACTTCCAACAAGGGGATCTGCGTAGCTGCTGATCTGCGGCTGATCGAAAGAGGAGGAAAACCTAGACTGAGAAATTCCCACACCAGAGGACTTGTACTCGCTAGGCACAGATGGAACAGGTTTGCTTATGGATGCATGAGAAACAGGGCTACCAGAAAAGGGAACCTGACCATAAGATGATGATGCAAGCTCCTTATTTGATGTACCGGCTTCTGGAATACTGTAGAGGTTCGAAATACCGGGGCCAGGATTATGTACAGAAGAAATGGGTTTCTCAGTGAAGGTAGGTTCTGCATATGATGACGAAACCCCATTATGTGGTACACTGGCACTGGGAGTGCCATATAGCCCTGAAATACTAGAAATAGGGTTAGATATGGATACAGAAGAAATGGGATTTTCAGAGACTGTAGGCTCTCCAAATGATAAAACTGAAAGCCCATTATGTGGTACATTAGCACTATGAGAACCATACAAACTTGACTTACTAGCAACAGGGTTAAATATGAATACAGACTGAGGTTGACCATATGATGGTGATACAGATGGGAACTCGGGATGTGATAACCCTGCATCAGGAGTGCCATACAAACCTGATATCCCGACTTCAGGAACGGATAGAGACACGGGTGGAGATGAGACAGAATGCTCAAGGCTGTGAGAGGGCTGACCATAAGACGATTGTTCAATATGTGGCCCACCAACTGCAGGTGTACCATAGGCTGGTACAGAAGACACAGGGTGTGAAATAGAAATAGGATGAGGTGTGGAGGATATGGAGTAATCTACATGGGGAGGATGCTCATATGATGAAGTGACTCCTGTATGAGATTTATCTGGAATACCAGCAGGCGCGTGATTAATTACAGACACAGGAGCAATGGGCAGACCTTGTTGAAGAGTCTGACCATAAGATGATGAATACCCCACAAGTGGTAAGCCGACATCAGGCGCAGCATATAATGATGATACAGAAGACACAGAATTACTTGGAGGAACAGATGGGGCATGATTATTATTATTATTATTATGTCTAAAAGGAAAAGGATTACTAACAGATATCACAGTGCCGTGTGGAGGAAGAAAATATTCACTGTTTGGTGACTGAAGCAATAAAGGCACGCTTATGGGCACAGGCTGCAAGGAGTTAATTTGCTTCTCTGAATTTAATCCAGACGTTTTGTGAGAAGAATGTTTGTCATCAAGGTCTTTATCTTTAGGTGAGATATTTGCCACCTCATGTCTGAACAGAGTTGGTTCAGCTATGTTGTCTTGTTGCTCGCTAAGATCCTCACGAATATTAGAGGCGGCAGGTTGTGGCTGTAGGTTTCTTCCACCATGGAGGACACTGGAAACAGTAGGACGGCCTCTGGCAGTTCTTGATGAGAGAACTTCAGCATGACTGCTAACTACCAACGTCAAGAACAGGAGTAGTAGTTGCTGAAAGGCACAAAATTCAAATACTTTAAAATTTGTTCCATGTATGATGACTGAGTTTCGTCTAATACAATGTGTATATAAAAATAAATACGTAAACTATCTTTTGAAAGGCCGCAGAATATTCTTTAATATAAAAATTACATTGCAAACTTTGCAATGGTGTAAGTGAAACCAATCATGAAATATGAATAACAATTCCACAAGTAACTGTAAACACTGAAATGATTCATTTATTCAAAGTAACTAATCAAGATGAAGTTCAAAGTGGTAAGTGATGGTCACTGTCAAAGTCATAGTTTAGACAAAAGTAATAAGTCAGAATTGTGTCAAAAGTAACAAGTCAAGGTCATGGAAAAGTACTTAGGGTTAACAGTAACACATCGGTATAATTAAGAAGTAGCTTTCAAGGGTCAAGTTCAAGGTCAAATTGGTTATTGAAGGTCAAGATGATAAAATAAAGTTCAAGGGCACTAGTCTTATCTTAAAAATTTGTAAAAATCTGACAGTATTTTTGTGCATATAGATTTTATTATGCTCGAAAATGCTGTTAAGTATCTACTAATGAGTTTGAGAAAGACTTGCAGTTATTAGTGACATTTCTAACTGTAACTAATATTAAAGGGATACTGACTGACTGATTTTAAAATGACATATGCGTGTCACAAAACAAGGGTCACCGATATCAACACAGCAAACTGCGTGACGCGGATAGTGGGTAAGAGAGAGAGAGAGAGAGAGAGAGAGAGAGAGAGAAAACCACCTATTTTTTCAGTCATTTCTTCTTTCTAGTGGATGAGTCAACAGCCTCACTTGTGGAAAGCGTCTGAGTTCAATACAAATAGCCGATAAAGTTCTGTGGTCACAATCCATAACAGAACCATCGTATTCAGGTAAGTTAATAGACTGTAGCAGGTCACGGCCAGAGCGAGGTAAAGACATGGGGGTTGCAATTTCACCCTAAACGACCAAGTGAGAACAAGAAAAACACCACCTTAAAGAGGGAGAAACATGCACCCGTGTGTGTGTGTGTATGTGGGTAAGAGGTGTGTGTTGGTGGCTAATGGCTTTGGTGTCCATTCCCTGAAAATGCAGTGGACGACTGAAAACCAAAGCAATGAATTAAGTACCTATTCAGCAGATAGTGGCATGTTGCTGCAAGGAAAGACAAGCTCACGAGGCTTCCACACAAACACACACACACACACAGAGAGAGAGAGAGAGAGAGAGAGAGAGAGAGAGAAAGTGTTGGTAGCCCCGTGAGCTTATCTTTCCTGGCTGCAACACACCACGGACTGCTGAATATCAGGTACATAATTCACTGCTTCCGTTTGCAGTGGCCCAGCACCGTAGGAATGAACTTTTATATAGCCAACACACACACGGGTCCATGTTTCTTCCTTCCTCTTCGATGTGGTGTTTTCCTTCTGTCTCACACATGATCATTTGGGGTAAAACTGAAACCCCCACGTCTTCATATATATCTATATATATATATATATATATATATATCTTATATATATATATATATATATATGTGTGTGTGTGTGTGTGTGTGTACGTATGTATGTATAATTTGTATATATATGAAAAATATATATATAAATATCTACGTATATATGTATATATACACACACACACACACACACACACACACACATATATATATATATATATATATATATATATATATATATATATCTATACATATATGTATGTATGTATATGTGTGTGTACGTGTCAGTGTATGCGTGTGCACATATGTATAAAATCATATAATACAATACAAAAGTACATCACAAAGGAAAAATGTAAAAATATCTGCAAAATCATTCGTGTCCAGACATATATCAGTTTAGTCAACGTTCCAAGAGAAGGAATCAACAACACCCAATCTACGTAGATTTTCGAGATTCAGCGACCCTGAAAGTCCGTCCTTGCTCCGCGCAGCCAACGAGACGAACGAACCCAGTTTTCGTTCAAGGTATCTTGTTATCTTCTGTCAAAAATTACTCCCGAAACAATCACTCTTTCGTAAAGAATGCCATAGCGAATAGCCTCTACAGTCATGTTTACGGGTTAAATGATGGTTGGGGTTAAGGCTACCTGTATTGTAACAAGGAAATTAAAGAGGATTGATAACGAATTATATAAATGGCTACATATACGTATGTGTTTGTGTATACATACATACATATATACACATGTGCGTGTTTGTGTATACATACCTACATGCATATACACACATATACATGTGTGTTTGTGTATACATACATATTTGTGTATGTATGTATGTGGCGCAAACGCGCGCCTTAAATACATATGCCTTTACAGTGTGCTACTAATGTATTTACGACCTAAGGCTCGTAAGTGTAGTAGCACAAACATACACATTTCTCATATACACTCACTGAATTAATGTAATTTACACTAGAACTAATGCAAATAAAGAATTCACTACAGTATTCCATGAACTGTATGTTGCTTTAAGGAGATTAATCATCATTATTATCATGACACCATTCAACAATTTTCACATGTATTCAGCACTTTATAACTGATATATCCGGTAAAAATTAATCCTTTGAAAGACATGAATATAAATACACTATAAATCCACCAGCAGCTAATTTTCAAATCAGTAGGTAAATGACACAAGCACTCCTCATACGATTAACAGACCACAGAAACAAGATCTAAAGCGCGTCACTGTAAACAAAACTTGCCACTTACCGTCATGTTTAGTAAACTTCTCACGCAAACGCGAAGGCGCTGGGGACGCCACCCTCAGCGCGAGTGGCAAAATCGAAATAAGATTGTTGAAAATCTCCTTGCATCATTTTATACATGTTAGGGGACTCAAGGCCCTGGCCAAGGTGTTACGAGAGCCCCATGACGCCCTGAAGAAGGAGCACCGCCGACAGCCAACGACCAAGACTGAGACTCCCTCCCTTGTCGGGTGGGTGCGTTGCGCGCGAATAAAGACACTCGGGTGTGAAAATTATCATTTGCGGAACGACTGTAACGCCGCCATCATTTTCTTTGCAACGCGGATCTTTTGTGTATTAAAATCTGGAAATGCAAGTAATTTGTTATCTTTGTATTTTCATAAAAACAAAGAACGCTACTAAAGAACCGTAAATATAAACATTTTTCGCCATGAAAAATATCGTTTGAATTGTATGCACCGACAACTACCACCCCAACGATTGTGACTCACTATAAATTAGTCTCCCTCCCAAGCCAGATTGAAAATGACCATCAACGACTGTAATTTTCCTTAGGGTAATGACGGCAATTGGACATGCAGTGATAATTCATAAGTATTTGTCTATACGGTTGAAACTTGACCTTTATTTTGTTCCTGTCCTTGGAAGCTCAACTTCTTTGGCTGTTTCGAACGTTAAATAAAAGGAAAATTTGCTAACGGTATCTCTTAAAATATATATTGCGTTATATACTGTTACGGGGTGCACGCACATATGCATACATACATACACACACATATACACTATGTGTTTGTGTTGGTGTATGTACATACATACATGCACATAGACACACGCATATATATATATATATATATATATATATATATATATATATATATACATATATATATATATATATATATATATATATATATATATATATATATATATATATATTACATAAAAGTGGTTGAGTTGGGGTTTCTAGAAAAGTTCAATTTAAAACTTTTAGATATAGTCATGTAATATAGTTTTCTTACTGTTTCTCTTTATCTTTTAAATTCTTGTGTCATTCTATAGGTAAGTGACCCAGATGATGGAAAAGTCATGTATTCCCGAAAGCTCGGCTGTGCCTCTGTTATTATTCTAAGAAAACTATAATGTCTGCTATGTTACTGCGGCTTCTGGCTATCCTGTTTCGTCGTGATATAATATATATATATATATATATATATATATCTATATGTATATTATATATATATATATATATAATATAATTACTTTCCAACATTAAACCGTTTTCCCTAATAAGGATTGGTTGCCAATAAAAGAATAATGGTAAAATGTCTCATTCATACTTTACTGTCGGACTAAGGATGCATCCATCATTGTGCAGAATACTTCCACAACACAATTTAATAGCCTTATCCCTTTTGAAGACGGTGGCTTTAACAAATGAACAAGCTATAATTTTACTTCAAAAATAAGTTTTTTTTGCGTGAGGTCGCTAGATTCAAACCCATGCCTCAATATGAAGATGATATCTCTAGGTCTTCTAAATTGAGCAAGGTTTAAATTGTTATTCTATTTTCTTTAGTTTTCCAGTCTGAGAAAGTGTGGCAAGAAGTTGGTAGCCACTACCGAAATTTTTTCCCTACATTCCTCGTCGTCCATTCTCTCTCTTGATTAACGGCTAAGTGGTCTATTCGGTTTCTGTGGCTCTATCTATAGTCTCCAAGAGTATTCCTGGATGTCCTGAGGTTGGAAAAGAGTGCCTCCCATCGCAAGATTATTTGCAGTCTCCCTCAGGCCTTCCTTGCCCATTGCATCCACCAAATTTCATTATTCCTACCAGCTTTTGTCATTCATACCAACAGTTCCTCATATCTCTTTCTGGTATTTCCTCTATAGCAATCTGTACTTCTAGTCTTTCTCTATTTCTTCAGGGCGTTCATTTGTTGGTGAACATCACACTATAATACTCATAATCCACTGGTTTGATTTAAATCTTTCATGTCGTAACTCATCTACTGTTTATTGTTGTCCAGTCTGCGTCTCTCCTGCATTTGGTGTTCAGATATTGTATACTACTCTATCAGTCCCGTTCCCTTTTCCATATTGCTTGGCACCGTGATAAAAAAAACAGCTAAGACAGTGGTTTCCAACCTGTGGGGCGCGCCCCCTTGGTGGGGGGGGGGGGTTGGCTGGGGGGCAAGAGGGTTGGGTTGCCCGGGGGATAGGGGCCATACTTGATGATGGTGATAATTTTATCTGAAAACTATTAATTATGATGGAATTCAGAATTTCAAAATACTGAGAAAATATTTCAGATGTAAATATGAAATTTAGTTGTCTAAATATATAAACTTTTTCAAATTCTATATTAAGGAATTAATATATAAATATATATATATATATATATATTATATATATATATATATATATTATATCATATATATATAATATTGTGAATTATTGACATGTTCCGACTATGCAAGCAAATTACAGTATTTAAGGAAAGGGGGGGGGGGGGGCGCAGAGGATGTGCCATTCAATAAGGGGGGGGGGGGCGGGGGGTGCGAGAATTAGAAAAGGTTGGAAACACTGGGCTAAGATGTCTGGTCCATATCTCTTGAATTCATTTTCCACATGTTACTACTTTTCTAATAACAACAAACGCAACAAATCAAATAAAAAATAAACAGATATAAAAAAATATAATGAAAATAAACAAAACAAACCTAATCATAACAGACCGCTTTTGTTACATACCACTATACTTAATAAAGATGACAGAACGAACCACGCGTCATAAATCAAATCTTAAACAAAGCCAGAATCATTCGTCGATTCAAATGAAAGTTAAACAGACGATAAATTCCAGCAGCCAAGGACCCTTCAAATTCACAATAACCATCTTTCAGAAGTCTTGGCAACTTTTCCCGCAAATTTAGTGTGTCATAAATGATACTTTCACGGTCGGGAGACATGCGGAGGAGCGCGGATAGGATGCTCATTGCGTCTGGTCACCGGAATAATCATTCTAGAGTCTGTAACGACTAGATTTCTAACGATAACTTTTGGGGAATTTCTGAAATTTACTGTTTTCCGTTTTCGGTCATCATCCTCATCTCAAGTCACTTTCACCGACACCGCGGGAGGATGTGTTTTTGCATTGATTCAGACACTCAAGTGTCAGTCCTTGAGCTTTTAATAGCTCGCAGTTTACATCTACACAAATACTTACACGTGCGCGCAACAGAGAGAGAATGGAAGATAATTTAGGCCGAAGGCCCAGCGCTGGGACCTATGAGGAAAATTGAGAGTAAAAGGTTACAAAGATGTAACGGGAGGAAACCCTTGCACTATGAACCAATTGTTGGAAGAGGGTGGAAAGTTAGACGCAAGAAAGAATATGAATGGAGATACAGCAAAAAGAATGAAAAGGGTTGCAGCAAAGGGCCGAAGGGACGCTGCAAAGAACCCTAAGTAATGCCTGCAGTGCATCACGTGAGGTGCACTGACGGCGTTATCCCCCTACGGAGAACAATAGAGAGAGACGAATTCGATCTCATTTGGGGAAATGTCCTTAAAAAACAAAAAACCCTTTGAACCCCTCTTGACCAGGGTCTCGAAAATTGTACCTGAATGTTTATCAACAGGAAGGAAAACGGTTTGCGACTGACATATATATATATATATATATATATATATATATATATATATATATATATATATATATATATATATTATAGTATATATGTGTGTGTGTGTGTGTGTGTGTGTGTGTGTGTGTGTGTGTGGGTGTGTAGAATCTACTGGTCACGTTTTTATCAGATACATATGCAATTGTAATAGCCACAATGCCCTCTTAACTTCTTGAACACGCGAGACTTTTTTACATTTAAAAAAATAATAAGCTATAAATATAGTTTATTGTCCAACAGAATAACTTACACTCCTGAGGAATTGAATTGAATTTGCGTGTTGTTTATCATTGATGGAAATTTGGACGTTGTCAGCGACAGCCATTTGTTAATGATGAAGTTTCTGGTAATCACGGATTATATCAAAGGCCATGCAGTTATCGTTTATGGGTTGTAGGAGTACCTAGTCAATGACGTCCATGTTCATAATGCATGATATTGATAATGATTTTTTCTTTCAAAGACACACATCGTCAACGACAAGATTCGAACCACTGCCTGGTTTGGAAACAACGATGGACAAATCACTACGATCATTGAACCATCAAAAGAGATTTAAGCTGATGTTGATTTTGCTTTACATATTCCTGTCGAATTCATGTTCTGTACTTAGAATCGATACTAACCCATCTCACATGATAACTGTTTGGCAATTATGAATTTTTGTCACTTACTCATGCGTGAATTGGGTATTAATAGAGATATGTGGCTTATTATATATACAATACATGAATGCATGCATGCAGACATACATACATCATGCATACACACACACCCCATATATATATATATATATATATATATATATATATATATTATATATATATCTATAAATATATATATATATATTATATATATATAATATATATTAAATATTGTATGTGATGCAGTATATGTATGTATGGATGCATGCATATATACATTGGTAATTATGAATTTTTGTCACTTACTCATGTGGGAGTAGGGTATTAATAGATATGTGGATTATTATAATATATACAATATACATGCATGCATGCATACATACATACATACATACATACATACACACACACCATCTGTATATATGTATATATACACATGCATACACACATTATCCCGGTAGCAGCACCATAGGATCTCGCAACCTTGTCTACATACGTACATACAGTTGTGTGTGTTTGTTAGAATGAATTCCCTTAAACCTTCCAAACCAGATAAAGTCAATCGCCTGATACTAACTCCAAAGTCATTAGCAGGAGTGCAAGTGACCATGTCCTAATTTTCTTAGAATGGGGCCTTTACTCCATGGCCATGGATGTGTGTCTTTGAAAGAAAATATCATTATCAATATCATGCATTATGAACATGGACGTCATTGACTAGGTCCTACAACCCATAAACGATAACTGCATGGCCTTTGATATAATCCGCGATTACCAGCAAACTTCATCATTAACAAATGGCTGTCACTGACAATGTCCTCATTTCCCTTAATGATAAACAACAAGCAAACGATATTGCTTGATTGGATTTCATTCCATTCCTCAAAAAACATTACCTGAAACATTACTATGCAGCCCTGAAAATAAAAATATAACCTTATGAAAGTAAGAATAGAAAGAAAAGGATAAAAATAAAAACGTAAATTCTACTTTATTTGGCTAAGTCGAGCATATCAAGAAATGCAATGGAACCCCGTCCTGGTACATACAAGGAAGGCCACGTCATACATCGCAAAACGGGATCCTGATTATGAACCTTTGCAAACACAGCCATGAAAGTTTACACTCATACCACCACTTAGATCGGACGAGAGAGAAGCTCAGCGGAAGGTTAACAAATACCAGGAACCGTTACTGAAACTTACAACACACCACAGCGATCTGGGTAAGTGCCCATGGGGCGCAATGAAGTCCGGAAATCAAACAACAGAGGTAGTGTCAACTTTTTGAATTTCGTAATACATTTTTTTTTTTTTCTTTTTTTTTTTTTGCAAGCTCTCACTTGCCCTGTACATCCATACTGCTTCACGCTCTAGAATTCACTCCCTGCTTCTGTGTTCCCTGCCTCTTGTTTCTATCAGGGTTGGGATAGATTAGGAACTTTGAATGATTCTTCCATCGGATTCTGCACTAGAATAAAAATGGTCGCCCAATCAGGAACACTGCCAAAGACTTAAAAGTCGCCATGCAAAATTTTAAGTCATTAACCTTTTCATAACCATGATACCAATTATCATGCAACATCAATTATGGTTTAAAGATCCATATGATGCTAAGATTACTGTTAAAAATACATCCTTAGAGAATCCGGAACTATACTACGAAATCACCGCAAAGGAAAGTACCTTCAGAATAATCAACGCAAGGTATTATGCTCAATTGAAATATTCTAACTGGCCAAAATATTTGGTCAAACCTCCACGCTACACCAGCGTTCTTGGGAAGAGATCCAATTAACAATAAACGACGATTCAAAACGTCATTAACATCCAAAAACTATTCGTTGCTGTACTAAACTATCCAATACGTGAGACAGTAAAAAAAGAAGCAAAATTTTCAGTTTAATAATTAAACAAAAAATACAGTCTGCCGTGGATATAAAAATAACGATTGGCGACTTCAAGAGAAACAGGGTAGTATGATTGTAATAATCGTCTTCCGTCTTTCCTTCGTAAGATAAAATGATGTGAGTCTACAGACTAACTTTTTCTTTGAGAGAAGGCAAAAGTATGTGTTTCAAAGCCATCCGTCCAAATTTTGCAGATACCAATTTTCTTAACAGGATCCGTATCAAATTGTCGAGTCTGCTTTTTTATTCTTTTATTTTTTTAGTGTTTTTTATCCTATGACATGATCAAGAAATTTCAGAACGTTATTGAATCTTATTTTCACCTACGCTATTCACATACTGTATCTTTATTTTGTCATAAACCGATTGGAATTTATTTCTCGTTGAAAAAACTGTGGTAAGTCTTAATTAATTATTAAACACAGTACGCCCACAAACTCTGGCTTTGCTTGAGAGATATAGTAAGAAACTTACAATGAATTACTTTGAACTACATAAGCCAATTAAATGAAGTTAATTACTTACAAGGCCCATCTCCATCCAAGGGTCTTCGATGGTTCGGGGAACAATTCAGTGGGATCCACCCATGAGGAAGGCGCCGCCGTCTGGCGAAGCCAGGGGGACACCCCCTCCTTATATATATTTGGACAAAGAACCGGTGAGACCTTGACCTCTTGAATTACAGCGATTTTTCGCATACTATGGATGGAAGGAGGCGTGGCCACAACGTCATTTCCTGCAGCGATTCAAAACAATCACAGTTCCACAGTTCTCGAATCCCGCGAGTCAAACCAATCACGGTTCCACAGTTCCTCTTTGCTGCTCGGAACTTTGGAGCAATGGACGTTTGCGCTCAACCTTCTGGCGACGGATGACTATTCCACCTCTTTTCTCCAAATGCGCGAATTCCGTGACTCAGCTATTCTCGTTCTGCTAAATCAGCGTGATCAAGAGACATTACGCATTTATCAGGCTGTCAACGCCGTGACGAGGGTAGTTACGGGACGCATGGTGCGCGTCACTGTCCTTCCCGTGTTGTTTGTGGCACGATTTAAATGGGTTCAATAATGAGAATTCGGCAAGCTGTAACTTCAGTCAAACATGAGAGATCCCTAACATTGACAATGGGATAGAAGAAAATTTCATTACACAGGAAATCTGAGTTAATAAAAACGTGGATTTTTGCTATGCAAAATCTTCCTTGGGTCTCGAAACAGGGATCCATGGCACGGCACGTCGTACAGATCCAGAACTTTAAGCAATATACCCTAGAAAAAAACGTCTGCCTATTTGGAATTCAAGACAATGTGTCTGGGTAAAAAGAAAAAAAAAAGCTGTTCATGTAAGATGGGGCGGTCCAGTCAGACCTCTATATACAATATACTGTACTTTGTAGAAAAAACAGCTTCACGATAAAGAAAGAAGGGATATATTTCTATGTCCAGGTCAACTGTTGTCAGGAGTAGAGTGCCCCGTGTTAAATCCTCTGAAGTCATAGGTCGGACGCAAAAATGGATTATTTGATAGAAAATTTTTAAATACACACAAAGCTCACAATCTAAATTTAAGCTACTTCTGCGCACCAATTAAAACTGCCCAAGCTAGCAAGGAATTATACACAACAGAGAAAGCACTTTCGCTTAGCTTAATGTAAATGTGGATCTTTTAATCAGAATATTCAAAACTTGTTCTGGTTTAGTCAATGAGCCTCCACAGTTCGAGTTGTTCGCTGTGCACCCTGTCCTATGAATAACCGAAGCTACAATCAAACAATGAAACAATTCACCTAGTTCATATGGCATAGAGGAGCAAGCTTCAAAATGTAAAGGCATTAATTTATCTTGGATAATTTGATACTTTTCATATTCTTTACCATCGCAATGTGTCGCTAACTTGAGGATTTTCCTTCGTATTCAGAGGAAATGACTTATGACTTTCTTTACGCTGAGAGTAAGTCAGGGACTTATTTATACAAGCAAAATTCGAACGAGGATGATTGGCGATGATACCAGAAATTTCACTTCTCAGTTTGCGTGTCATTCATTATTATTAAAATGGGATTCGACATCTGATGATAGTGATAATGATATGGATGCAGTACTAATAGTAATAGTGTTTCTGGTTGTTATTGTTTTCCTAGTACCAGAGCTGAAATTTTCCTATAAGCGTATGTTTATTTGCTAAAGGGGATGGGAATCTATGCGAGGGTGCATGAAAGTGCTGGATTCGACTGGACCTTGAAGGTTCCAGGGAAAACTGAGGTTAGGACAGTTTCAAAGTAGGGACGTAGTCAGGACTAATTGTGATCCATTTTTAGCTTACAGAAGACCTCAAAAAAGTCTGTTCCAAGTTCTGGTAGCCATTGGTTCCCTTGTGAGAGGGTTTAATCAAGCCGTCACTAGTCCAAATGCTGACTAGACTCAATTTTGCTTAACAACGCTTACTGAGAAACCAATGGCGTAACGAATGTGTTATTGACTGGCATTCACTAATAGTAACCAGTCACATTCGTTATTGGCTGGCATTCACTAATGGTACCTAGTCACATTCGTTACTGGTTGACATTCACCAGACTAATGGTACCCAGTCATATTCGTTATTGGCTGGCATTCACTAATGGTAACCCGTCAAAGTATTCTCAATGTTGCTTCTTAACTTTTTTTTTTCTTTTTGTTAAGAGAACAGGGGTGTAGCAAACGTGTTACTTCTTCCCATTCACAGATGGTTACCCATCCAGGGGCTTACCATACGAATCATCATTAATCTTATAGATCTAGATCGAAAGAAGAGCGGTGTAATACAACGGTAAGAACCACAAGCAATCCTTTCTAGGATTGCAACAGGTGAGCCCTTTACAGAGGGAATAATTTTTCTGTTTTATTTTCAATCTGAAAAGTTTCTGTATAATTTTCAGCTTGGAATAATAGATTCAAAAGGCTCAAAATGCTATTTTGTTTATTTTCTGCACGCGTGATCTTCACTTCAAACGCTACAAAAAAAACTAATCTCACTTATTACACACAAATAAATGAGTTCAGATATTTTAGTGTCTTAACAAAATTCGTGTAACAGTTGTAACTTGTGAAATTCATTTCTTCAATTGACGTCATTCACTTCAAGGTCGCAATATTTTCCTTAAAAATAAAAACACTCAGCTCAGTTACCGAATAAATTCGATACCCTCATCTATGATCGAAGATGTCTCTGAGGTCTTCAAAGAGGATTTTAAAATATTTGAAAGGGCCAGCTTTCTTAGCCTCAATTTTTCTTATAATACTTAATTTCTTGTTATTCATAAAAAGAATAACCTTGCTAGTTTTAGATTTTCGGAATTATCTGATAATTTCATCAGTATTTTAGGCTACTCCTCTCTCTCTCTCTCTCTCTCTCTCTCTCTCTCTCTCTCTCCCCCTTTTCCTCGTATGTGTATTATGCTGGAGCTTGTTAAAATGTCAATAGCCTTTTTATCTTGATACGTATGCATTAGCACCCACCATGAATAATAATAATAATAATAATAATAATAATAATAATAATAATAATAATAATAATGATATTTCACATGCCCAATGCCAATTTGTTTTCCTTCTCCTCGTGTAAGGGATAAAAGACCTTCAATTCCTCCCTCTTTTTCTCACGTAAAATTGAGGTGCAGGTGACGCAATTAATAATCGGCAAGAATTTTTAAAGGTATTTTCTATCTCAGCTTTGTGATAAATATTTTAACAATTACGGATTTAAAATAAAACTAAAGTGAAATCCAGCAATCCTCACAGTCTTAAGTGCACATTTTTTGTGGGGTAGGGGGAATGGAGGACGATAATTCATTTAATTCAGGATGAACATGAATTATTCGCTGCCATCGAAATTTATAGTGGTAGAAGAAGAGGTGGGGAGGGTGAAAGCATTACATCATCCTCATCTTTTTACATCGTCATCGCGCAAAATGAGGTTGGTAGAACTGTCAAAGTCATCCATTTCGATTAGAATTATATTCCGGTAATTCAGTTAATCAAGAATGGAAATTGTTTGTTGTGACTGAGATTCATACAGGAAGGAGAAATAGAGAAGGTAAAAATCATCACGTAGTTGATTGTCCTTCATAATAAATTTTGTCTAATTTCGTTAACAAAATAACAATCCATTCGTAGACAGAATACTGACTTCAGTTTTTCTACTCCTCTCTCTCTCTCTCCACTGCATTTTACTTTAATGTTATATAAAATGACAATTAAAGCGGCAACCCTCTAACCGCATAGTTGGGTAACAGCTGTGTCTTTCCATCTACTCTCAAACTATGGAATTCTCTTTCTACTCCTGTTTCCTCGATTCTTATTTAATCTTCTGATCCTAGAAAAGCTTGTTTATCGCTCCCTTCAGGTGAAAGGCATGCTGCACCTAAATAATCTCGCCCACTAAGTAAGATTCGGTGAGGTTAAGTTGAGGACGAAATGACTATTATCGGGAGCCCGAAATAGATTGGGCTAAGTCGGGATCTAACAAAAGTTGGCACTAAAATGACAGTTACTAAGGGTCAACAAGATAAGGACCCAAAATGACTGTTACTAAGGTTCAACAAGATAAGGACCTAAAATGACTGTTACTAAGGGCCAACAAGACTTGGGGCTGAAAAATTTTTTTCTCATGGGACGACCGGATTTGAGATGAAATGAATGTTCCTAGGTCGCCCAAAAGAAGACATGGGACTGAAAGGAGTATTATTAGGGAGCCCACAAGACCTGGGCCGAAATGACTGGAGTTCGGAGTACAAGAAGATTTGGGGGCAAAATGTGAGTTATTTGGGGACCATTACTGAGGGATTCCTACAAGACACAGGTCCAAAATGAATATTATTCGGGAACCACCAACTAGACTACTTTCTTAGCGATGAATCCTACCTTTTTCCTTTCCTTCCTTTCCAAGTTTTCTTAGGCACAGGATGCACCAAGCTCCATTAATCTCTGCCTTAATAAAAAAAGTGACATTTTGTACACGCTAAACATTTAAATTATTGAAAAAATACATAGCACATACCGATATAACTTAATAAAAAAAAGTCCCTATAACAAAACTCTAAAAGTGTTTCATCTCCTAAAGCATTCCTTATAGCAAACAAGCTGAATAAAAAAAAAAAAATTCCCCCCTAAAGCATATTTTCCCGTCTAATTTTTACAAAATTCACAAAAAATACAATCAACAAGTATTCTCATCTAAATATTCAAAACTTGATGATGAAGATGATAAATAAACTAAATAAATATTTTTTGAATACCTGAAACATTCCTGCTGATAAACAAGGTAAATAATAGATCCCATCTAAATATCAAAACATTCCACATAACAAACAAACAAACCATTTTCCTGTTTGAATTCCTTCAGAAAATTTGAATAGCTTAAGTAAGACAAGGCCATGAAAGAGTGACTAGGGCAATCATAACTTAACAGACAGGATACTTAGCTATCCAGCTTCTTTAACTTTACGGCTCTCCAATTTATTTCCTTCACACATGAGCAAATCCTAAGGGCGAGCTCCATGAGACTACAGAAATGTAATTAAATGACCTTGTTGAGGATGGTTTAGATTCAGTAGGCATAATTCCAGCCAGGGCCTTTGCCCAAGTAAGGTAAGATATCAAAGGGAATAAGTGGTTTGTTGTGGGTGTTCTGGGCTCTGTCCAACCATCTAGGCAGGCCATTCACAGAACAATATTCGACTATGTATTATATTTTTATTAATTAAGAAAAACTCTATCACGAGTTTATACAATGTCTAAGGGGTCCACAATAACATAAATGTTAAAAGTTCGAAAGCTATTATAAAGTGTTTATAAACTATACACGACCTTTTAGCATTTTTATTATTATGGACCCCTTAGACATTGTTATCAATAGACACGTAGTTTAACCAGACCGCTGAGCTGACCTTCAGCTCTCATAGGGCTGGCCGGAAGGATTAGATAAAATGCCAGGTTTAGGCCTGAGGCCAAGAATTGGGACCAAATTGGTATTTCAGTATGATACAGAATGAATTGAAATTGAAATAAAATAAAAAAAACTGCACCAAGGCTAATGCTTTCATACTAGAACACACATAATAAATACATTTACTCATGTTTCCATACATACATATTGAAAAGGTATATTAAAATTCAGAATATTTCAAGTAACTTTTTAAAATTTTGTTTTGAAATTCATTAAACGCTCTGCTTTATTATATAATTATTTTCATACTATATTAATTAAATCAGTTCCTCAGAAACGTCAAAATCAGAACCACTGAATATGTAACAGATTCGACAACGTAAAAAAGACAATTAATAGAATATAAAGAATATAATAAACAAAACTTCATTAACATATGAATATATAAATATAACTCAAATAGCAATATAAATCAGGAATATCAAGGCAACGGATACAAAAAGCCGAATCATTCAATGAAAATTTCTTAATTATCAACTCAAAAATTCACGTCATTCCTGCGAAGCATAATACGGAGGGCCGTTCGCCGGATGTTGGAAAGCTAATTATTTTATTTCAAAGGAAGTCGCGATGCGCTCCTTGCAAAGTTGACGATTCACGCAACTTTTCATCTCTCTCTCTCTTTATATATATATATATATATATATATATATATATATATATATATATATATATATATATATATCTATATATGTATGTGTATATATATACATATATATATATATATACATACATATATTATATATATATAGTATGTAGTATATATATATACATATGACTGGTAAAGGTGTTCTGTAACAACGAATTCCATCTAATAAAAGGAGCCCATAAAAACACCAAAATGTAGAGAGAAAAGTACTATATTTCAGAGACTGCTGTCTCTCTCTTCAGGTATATGAATGAGAAAAGTTTACAGAAAAGGTGGTATTTATACCAAGAGATTCGTCCACAAGTAAGCCAATTTAGGTCACCCCCGCTGATAATCTTCCTTTAATCTTCTTAGCGTTGGTTGTTTGAATGAACACTGCGTCGACGATGTCTGATGTCCAATTCCCTTTTGAGATGTTCATTACCTGGCTTCTCTTTTTATTAAGGCCGATTCCATCATTTGACTCTTGTACCGGTCAGTTGCTGCTATAAATTACACGTGACATATTCCAGTTTATTCTATGGTTATGTTCATTTATATGATTGAAAATAGCCGAGTTCTGTTGTCCATACCTAACTGACCGTTTGTGTTTATATCTCTAGGGAAGTGATTTACCTGTAAATCCGATGTAAGATTGGTCACAGTCCTGGCATGGGATCTCATATACCCCCGAGTCTTTGGGCGATGTCTTTTGTTGGACGTTAATCAGGGATTTGGCTAAGGTATTTGGGTAGGTAAATGCAAAAGGGTTGGATTTCCCAAGGGTGTGAGTAACTCTCTTAATCGTCTCCAGGTGGGGAATTTTTATTTTATTGTTGGGTGTGTCTATGGTCTTGTCTTTAGGGGCGTCGGTAGAAAATTACGTTTGCTTTTTGAATTGCTTTCTCAATTATATGGTCAGGATACTTTAAAGATGAGAGTTGCTTGCGAATTAGTTCAAATTCTTTTTCAGGAAATCTGGGGAACAAATTCGTAAGGCTCTTAAGAATAGGTTGCTAGCTAGACTTATCTTGATAGTATTGTCATGATAGCTAAAGTAGTGAATATATGAAAGTGAGAACGTTGGTTTTCTGTATATGGTAAATTTGTATTCTGTCGTGTCTCTGATTATTAAAACATCAAGAAAAGGAATTTTGTTGTCTGTTTCCATTCAACTTTAAATTTGATGCTGGGCACTAATGCGTTTAATTTTGAGAGGAATTCATTAAAATTACCCCACTTATTATCCCAAAATGTTAGTATGTCATCCACGTATCTCATCCACAGCATGTTTTTGGGTTTTATTGCATTTATTACGTAGTTTCAAAGTATTTCCATGTACAGATTGGCTAAAATAGGACTTAAAGGACTACCCATACTACACCCGAGAATTTTTGCTTGTAGAATGATTCCCCGAATGAAAATACGTTATTAGATGCACATAATTCAACTAACTTTATTATTTTGTCAAGTGCCAAAGGGAAATGATCTGAATAGGGGGATAATTTTTCCCTTAAAAACTGGAAGTAACGATCCTGTACTGGTACTTTTGTGAATAGGGAGTCTACGTCAAGGCCTTAAAAGTTTTATGTTGTGAAGTGGTTATATGTGCTTCTCTGAATTTGTGACAAAAGTCTTCCGAATGTTTGATGTGACTGGGAGAAAAAGTGCCTAAAAAAGAGAAAGGAGGCCAGCTAACCATTTAGAAATTTTGTAATTGAAAGCTCCGGCGCATGAAACGATGGGTCTGAATGGAAGATTGTCTTTGTGAGTTTGGGAAGACCATAAAAGTAGGGTAATTTAGGATTAATTACTTTAAATTTCTCTAATAGTTCAATACTCTTTTTGTCTTGGCCAATTAATCTTACTTTCCGAAAAAATTCTGTGGGAACG
>NC_061104.1:28297801-28322801 GCF_015104395.2 Macrobrachium nipponense
ATATGTATGCAATACACTTGCATTTGCAGCAACATATGAACATGTAATCTTTAAATATTTAACGAAAAAAAAAATACTGATGTGGCTCGACAGTTCACCTTGCGTTTGTAGAGGACTAACGAATAAATAAACAATTTAGTTCCGTAATTACAACTCATGAATAATGAATGAACCAGAAACAAAACGGTCAAAGGTGGTTTAAGAAGAGAATAAAGATGCTTTTTCTGGGCGTGAGATGGTTAGGCCTCTTTGATGAATTGTAGTGTTTACTATAATAGTATCGGCGAGTCGTCTTAGGTTCATTTGTTTGTTTTAGATTCAGGCATCCTAGTGCTGGAACGAGTTCTTGCTCTATGGCAGCCTACAACTGTCTCAGAGCCCACGCGCCCAACTGTTCCTTTGTGCTATAGTGGATTCACATCAACCGTGCATTTGATGTCTAGGCCAGTCCCTTACGACGCTCCTGATTGGCTGTTGATAAGCCAATCACAGGGCTGGAAACGCTCAGTCTCTCTCGAGAGTTCACATCTTCCACCGCTCCTGAGGGATACGTCTTTTAAAAGTATCCCTCAGGAGAGGTACACATACATCCTGCCAATGTGAACTCTCAAGAGAGACAGAGTTTCCAGCCCTGTGATTAGCTTATCAACAGCCAATCAGGAGCGTCGTAAGGGACTGGCCTAGACATCAGATGCACGGTTGATGTGAATCTACTATAGTTTGAAGGTGTCACAAAGGACCCTTTTCTAGCATCTTTTACCTCCTCGCTGCGATTTACTGTCGCAATGGATTATATCCGCGCAATGAGACATCATCTCATCGAACGTGTCAAACTCAATGTTACACAAGTGGTGGTTACTTGGCGCAAAATCTGGCCCCAAGTTGCTAAAAGGTATCCCCATGAGCTAGCCTTGCATCAACAGTTTTTTTTTCCCATGCCAAGAGTGTTTGAGCTAACGTTGAAAAGGTATTTTCAGGACTCATGAACAGAATGTATTTATTAATAGTCACGTGGCATGTACACATAGCTTGGCGATTAAGACATTAGCTTCAGGTTTTATCAGTTCTTTGAGATGGAAAGCTATATACACGTTACATATATGTATATAGAATATATATATAGGTATATATATACATATATAAATATATACACGTTTATATACCTACATACACACACAAATATATATATATATATATATATATATATATATATATATATATATATATATATAGGTATACAGGAGAGCAAACATAAGATATATATATATATATATATATATATATATATATATATATATATATATATATATATATATATGTAAGTGTTTACATAATAAAAATATGGAATGTTAGTCCATATATATAAAAGACCAGATTGCTTGCAGGAATGTGATCAGACTAGAGACGCTAAAGATGACGTATACAATAAGTATGTAGGCTAAGTTGACATGCCGTCACCTGTAGTCATTCAATTGTTTATAAACATTAGTCCAAGCTCCTTGCTTGAGACAACTACCGCCTACGTGATCTATAGCGTGTCTCATTTTGATTGTGTGTTCGTATGAAACTATGTCATCTGATAGTATGTTCATATGTTCGAACTACTGTCTGTTCCTTCATAACTTGTAACAGAGATGGTAGACAGGCAGAAGAGAGTTAGCTATCGTCATTAGAAGACCTGTACCTCTTTACCTAAGCTTTATCATGTAGAGGAATAGGATTAGCCATCATCATTGGCAGAAGCGATCAAGCTATCGTTATTAGAAGACTTGTACAATCATACCTGATCTTCACCATGTAAAACTTCAGAAGAATATATAATTTTTTATACTTAGTGTTTTCTACAAGAACCTCACCGAACCATGAGTTTAACACATCGTCGTAAAGATAATACCGACTTCATAAGTGATCTACAAAACCCCAGACACGCCCCCATTTTTTTTTTTTTTTTTTTTTTTTTTTTGGGGGGGGGGGGAAAAGAGTGGAAGTGCAATACCAACCGACTTAGCGTATAGATTATCGCTAGTCTAACATTACCTCATAGGGCGCCTTATCATACAAGGCACAAGCCCTAATATTGGTGGCCAGCGTACCAGAAGAACTCTACAACGTCCTACGAAGAAAAAACCAGAATAATAAATCATGTATCATAAGAAGTCAACGACGACGGAAGCAGCAGATTCTTCAAGCAACCTAGTATCATCGTTAGTGAGCGACTTCAGAAAACAATAAAATAAAACTCGTTCAACGACGACGAAAGCAACAGATTCTTCAAGCAACTTAGTATCATTGTTTTAGTGAATAACTTCAAGAAACAAAACCAACGTGTCTTTTTCCTATGACAACGCAAGCTTCGTCTCTCATTAGAATCATTCAAGAAAACATCGTTAGTGAGCGTTTCCGGCACTCCAAGAAACAAACCGAACGCGTCTGCAGCATCGGATCTTTCAAGGGCTCGAATCATCGAAACAACGCGCACGGAGGAAACTCAGCCAAACCAGGTCATCCGCTAAATAGAGAAGGAGGAACAAGGCCGTGTGTCGTTATCGGAACACCGTGACTTCCCACAAAAGCAAGCTAAGTACAATTTTTTATTCATTTGGAGTAACTTTGAGTGTTTCCTTTGCAGGTCGAATTTCGTTATTCCTGTGGCTGAAGTTACGAGACATTCTTAATCTTACTTTTTTACAGAAATTATCTACATCATTGAGATTTCGCTACTGCGAGTTTTTATCTTTGAGTGTCTGTTTCCAGAAGTTCTACTGAAATATCATAATCATATACTATGTTAATTTTATCATTTGGGTGATTATTAATCCCTTACATAACAAATCATATTAAACAGTGAATATGCGTTTACGCAGTGGACGTCTGTATTTATACAGATGCATGGATAGGGTCGTTAAGCACCGTAGTGATTAGAAAACACACAAAAAACAAGTGGAACACCCGTACAAATCTATATAAATTAGAGGTAACACTATTTCGGGTCATGACAATAAATGCTCCTTTGCAAGTCCCGATCGCAGTTTTAGCCTTGAGTTTTTTTGAGTTATATAAAATATCGAACCTCAATGACTCAACTTAACTTTAAAAATATGGCTGGATTGCAAGGAATAACATGTCTGTAAAAAACTTTCATCAGGCTAAATGCGCTGACCAGGATCCCTCACTATTTCAAATTTTAGCAAAGAATGAAGTACAAACAGTTAATATTGAAGCAGTAGTGATAACTTGTCTTATTAGTAATCGCTCAGTTCCTAATAGTTCGTCATTCATTGCTTTATACGTAACCTCGAACATAATGCTAAAAACACACAATACGTTGCCGATGGTAATAAAGAGAAGGATCCTAATTATTACAAAAAGAAATAGAAGAAACAGTAGCCTTTCAGAATCAAACAAGCAAACTCGGTGACTGTGTCCACCTAGTCAAGCGGTCAAGGTCAGTCAAAACTGCCGACGTTTTCAAAGCAAAGCAAATTCCACACAATAAGCGACTCTGGCAGAGTGGGGAAAAGCGATGTTGGTTCATACATACCGATATCTTTTGAACTAACGGATTTTTCCTTTTTCCTATGAAACACACGACCGTATAAAGTAATCAGAGCAGGTTTTCGTTTTTTTTTTAATACGTAAGTTATTATAAGTAGTGGTTGGATTAAGCCCTACTGTACGCGCAGTAAAAATTAGAATATCTTGTTTATTTCTTTAGTACACGTAATATCTTGTATTTACGGACTCACCGTCTGTTGTTTGAACTTCCCTAATGAGAAGTCCGGATAAGCGAGCGCTTACAGATACCTCTATAGTTATAAAAAACATTGATCTGTATCTAGTGTAATTGTAAGATTCATCTAGGGGTATACAAAATATTAACTTACATCCTGCAAAATAAGGCGTGTTTATCAAAGGAAAATCCTATAAACCTTCAAACATATTAAAATCCGTTTGAACAAAAATGAGACAGTTAAACAAATAATAACTTATATAAAGGAACTATACATTTGTCTCATAAAATCGTAAACAATTGTTCAAATGACCCAACAGAATCTCCCACAACCGCAGTCGCACTTTGCACGCAAAATCTCGAGAAGTCATGCCCACCCTCGAATGTCTTAGTGCGTGTAAAAAAGACATTGCTGGGAAATGAAATTTTAATCCTTCCCGACACTCTGAAATATAACGATTTCCGCGAACAAAGCCCTAGACACGGTTGACTCGCTGCAAACAAGTTAATATAGTAATCCACAAAAACCTATACATATAAATATCGCATTTCTTTTATTGTTGCTAACTTTTAATCCCGCCCAACCAGTCGTGGATGAATCTCTCTGATAATCTATCTAAAGTAATATCAGTAAAGTCATTCAAGCAGAGGTGATTCAGCAGAATTTTTTTTTATCTTTTACCTGAATACCAGGAAGTTCTCCACTAGCGAGTGATCTCTGGGAAAAACGGATGTAATTTAACACAAAACACGGTCTAAGGACAAACATAAAGCTATTTACGTACCTTCGTATAGATTCTCAATGAAATTTCAAAATAGAGATAAATGACGAAGTTGAAAAATGTTAGTAATAGGAGTCATTAGGAAATCAAATAGCCCATATAATTTTTCCCTCAAACGTCATGCCATAAAAGATCGGACTTGGCGTATCTGCGCAGATTACGGTCGCTTAAACAAGGAAACGACTTCCGATAGTTTCCAGTGCGATGTACCGACGACATCTTATCTCTGTTAGATATAGAATAAATTTTTTTTCACCAACTTGGACTTACTTAAATGCTTTTACCAGATACCATTACCTAAGTGATTGTACCTCATACACCGTTTTCAGCACACTCAGGGGACATTATCAATTTTTACGTATGCCTCCGGCTTACGTTGCGTCCCAATTACAATATAGTGTTTGGAGACTTTTTAGGGGATAACCTACATGCCTATATGGATGATCTTGTAATCTTTTCTAATACCTTAGAAGTACATTCACATAAAGTAGAGCTAGTGCTACAGAGACAAAGACAAATAATCTCAGAGTAAAATATCTAAATGTGAGTTTTTTAAAACCGAACATGTTTATCTAGGTTTTATGTGTCTGGTCAAGGTCTTAAAAGAGTCCATGGTTAAGGTGTCGGCTATTCATAACTTTCCGGTACTTATAACGTAAAAGGGGGATACAGCACTTTTGCGCTGTAGTGGGTATTACAATCGTATGTAAATATGTAACTCTTCAATCATGACAGCTCCTTTAACAGATCTTACGAAGAAGAGCGTAGATTTATTATGGTCTGAAAAGCATCAACAGGCGTTCGATATCTTAAAAGCGGAAAATGCAGCTTACCTAACTTAAAAATCCCTGATTTAAATAAGGAATTTTTTTTATTGCAACAGACGCCTCAGACCAAAGGGGTAAAGAGGTAATACTACTTCATAATATGATAACAGTTCTTCCCTATAGCTTTTTATATTCACGTAGACTAAAGCCCTCTGAAAGTAAATATGCAGTAATAAGCAAGGAAGGGCTAGGTATCTTTAACTCACTAGTAAATTTTAAGTTCATAATCTATGGCTATCCTGATAAAGTCCTTACCGAACATGAGTCCTTTACCGAGTTTTTCAAAGGCTTTAATCACAGTCCAAAAGGAACTCGGTGACAAATGATCATTCAGGTCTTTGGAGCCAAGATAAGATATCTACCTGGGAAAGAAAGCAATTATCATAGCTGACGCATTATCCCGCAAATCCCGCACCATACTGCAAAGAACCATTAATTAGACTAAAAAATATAGAAATATCCGTGCCTATTGTTAAAACCGTATCCTAAACAAGAAAATTCCTTAAACCAAGAGATCGCGAGCATTGAATATCTGGGTCGGAGCGCAGAACTGTTACAAACTGAACAAAGCAAGAGTCAGCAGCAATAAGCAAAATAATAAACACTTCGAACGAAAACAGGGTCAGCAGCAGCTAAGCAAAAACAATAAACACTTCGAACGAAACAGGGTCAGCGGCTAAGCAAAAACAATAAACCCTTCGAGCAGAAACCCTAAAGCAAAAGTATATTTAAAGTATGTGTATCAGAATAATGTAATCAAATATAATATTATATGTAGGTCCGTGACGAGGAAAACCCGAAGAACACAGCAGATGACTAACGACCAGGTAGTAGTAATAATCTCTTTCATACCAATCGTCATAAACTGGTTGCATTCCGTCATCAGGGTTCCCTCCTATGTCACAGAAAGCCAAATCACTGTTTTACTGGCCTACAATGTTTACAGATATAAAAAGCACATAACTGATTGTAACACGTGTCATGAAAACAAGGGACACACTAAGACACCTGTCAGTTAAGGGCCTATCCTGTGCCAAATCAATCCTTGAAAGAATATACGCAGAATTATTAACAGAATTACGAGTCTGACAGAGGGAATAAACACTTCTTAGTGTTAATAGTTTTCCTTGACACGTTATATAGAAGTAATAGCACTAAAAACAAACACGCAATTGAGTGCATTAGGATATTTATGAGTGCTAAATCAGTAAACATGGAATTCAACACATGATAATCTGACTCGGGTGGTGTAAATCAATAATAACCTCCATAACACGTGTGTGAATTCCTTTCCATTAAGAAACCAAAATAATATATTTTATCACCCAGAGTCAATCGGTTTGGTAGAATAACTGATAATTAAATAGGAAGTGTCAATGTCTTACGAGTTACAACTCGTGATATTGGATCCGAACTGGATTATAGCGGTTCCCGCGGTTTTAAATACCTTTATCATTTATATCTTGTATCTATAGAATTGATGCCGCAAGTAGCCTTATACGGTACGCCGCTAGAACACTTTTCCACATATTCAAGCCAACCATTAATTTATCAAATATATATAAAAAAAATATATAAATAAATAATATAATAAAATAAAATAAATATGGATACAAGTGGAGTCAATATAATACACTCCGTAAGAAGTCGGAAGGGTTACAAATTATAATAAAAAAGGAATCACGATAATATCAATAAGCAAAACGTAACCATTAAATATCCAAATATATATGCGTAAAGATTTGAACTCTAACTTAACGCTTTAGTAATGACAAATAAGCTAAAAGTTCAAAACACATATCCAAAACCTACTGACATATTGTCTGTCCCGGTGATTTATATTCGTAGTCAATGAAAAAAAAAAAAAAATAATAATAATAATAAATAAATAAATAAATAAAATAAAATAAAAGAGATTTTAAAGTCAGATAAGTCTAGAAGTGAAAAATCTTATCCTATGCAAACTTGGAATAATCCTATATGAATCTTATACAGGGGCTGACTAATATATATAGAATTTGTATGGAAACCTTTTTCATTAGTTTGAATGAGGAATATTTAACATAATTACAATTATGCAGTTTTCCAACATGAAACTAATATATTGTTCAATTTTGGTACTGTTTTTTTTTTCAGACATTCTTCTCATGTGGGTCGAGTATTAAAAGACAAAAAATTTATCCTAAAGTCGTATTTATTACAGCAAGTAACGTAACTCTTAGCTGTGGCTGAGAGCAATCTCCTTGCCAATGTGACGACGTCCATCATTGCCGTATCAGTATTTGTTCCTTTTAACCTCAATAATCTGCTTACACAGGCTTCATCTCGCGCTTGCAAAAGCAGATTGACTGGAGAAAGGAATGCTTAGCCCGAACTTCTCATGGGCAAGGCAGACGTTAGGTACAAGTGTCTATCGGTGTGCGCAATGCAACTTTAGCTAAGGAGTTGCAATCATTTTAAAATTAATAACAAAATAAGCAAATAGAATTTCTATAACAACGAAATGAATTAATTTTTCTGAACCTCATAGACATTTCGAAAGTATCAATATATATATGTGAAATATTTACTTGCAACATTAGCCTATTACAATTCAAGTAAAACTTCATGGAAAATGTCACATTTTCATGAAAAACCCAAAGTTTATTTAGAAATTAGTTACATAGTGGGTTTTTTTCGTTGCATCTCCTACCTATTAATAAAGTTTAAAAATTAACCTCAGAGGATGCGCACGAGAAAATTGAATATGAAACTTTTGTTAGGGCACATAGGATCAGATTTTATCACAACTTAATTTCAGTTAGCATAGAGAACTACAGAATCATGATTAATCTTCTCTTTGACTCTTATGTTGCCTGGCAATCTTACAATTAGCTCCGTTTTTCCACTTCTTTGTCTAGTAACTTACTACCAGTAATATCGAATTTTCTTTGAGATTCGTAATGATATCTATTTATTTTTTATATTATGGATATTTTTACAAGTACATCATAGACTTGGATAGGTTTCACTTATTGTTAATGCCATGGATAAAAAAGTTTGTACAGCGGACTCTTTTGAATTCCAAAATATCCAGCGAATTCATGTGGGTTAAGTCTGGTCTCTAAATGGCTCTCTCCCTCCCCTGTATTTGGATGTCGTTTGAATTTACTTGCCCTTGTGACAAGTATAATTTCACTTGCAGGCTGATTAATGGAACCTGGTTACAGTATCCTGCAGTACGAGAGTTTCACATCGCAACTTCAAAAAATCGTTCGTCGCAGCGGACGACTACAGTCGAGTAACAACCGCCTACAATGTGAAAGGAATTTCATGGACTTCTTCGACCGACACCGTATCTCGTCGTAAATCTCGTTTTCATGCGGAACGCTCCGGTGGCTGTCGGAATCGACTACAAAAAGGGACATACTTCCGACAATTACGACCCGAAGGATATTCAACTCTACTTTGCTGGCGAAGGACTCGTGCTGGGGATGTTTTTTTATTCATCGCGAACGTAATCGTGTAGATTAGGATGCAGAGAATAAGTATGAGCGCAAAATGGAACGTTGGACCCGCCCAGGCAAATTTTCCCCTTGTTTTAACCATTGAAAAAGGCCGTTTCATTTGGCTAAAGGTGGTTGTCTGGAACTGTGTAATGGACGAAAAGTTGTTCGAAAGCTAGTTAAATGTGAAGTAGTATAACCTCGGTCATGTATCCTATATATATAAAGTATCATGTATCCTATATAATTGATCATAAATAACAGAGTCGAAATATATCTTGCGTGTACGCAATAGGAATCTCTTATATAAATGATCATAAATAACAGAATCGAAATATATTTTTTGCGTGTACGCACTAGGAATCTATATATAAATGATCATAAATAACAGAATCGAAATATATTTTTTGCGTGTACGCACTAGGAATCTATATATAAATGATCATAAATAACGGAATCGAAATATATCTTTGCGTGTACGCAATAAGAATCTATTTAAAGTGCACATATATTAATCATAATTATATGAATCCATATACATATGTATAAACAAATCAGGTAGCCTATAATCAATCTGTTACCTTTTATCTTACCAATATCTGCAGGTATTTATGAGTTAGTATATGAATTAATGAATCAGATATATAACATTTAGCATAAAAATCAACGAATCAATCAGCATAAACATTAATAATTTTATCAATTCATATATGAAATTTTTTATCAGTTGAAATATGATTTTTATCATGTTAATCTTCATTCTATGCAATTATCAGAGTACATTAGTATTTTCTGTAGCATAAGTATCTTAATGAAATGAAGTGAAAAACTGTATCATTATATATCACGTGATCACTATTATTTACCAATATCATGTTTATACTTTATTACTTGAATCAATTCATGTACACATGAATTTTTATTTACTTAATATATATATATATTACACATAGTGTCTGTATCACACTCCTATAAGTTAAATGCAAGTCAAGTTTGAGTAATATTCAGTAGTTGGTTTTTGGTAGCTGACCGAGCTAAATGTAAGTGTTTACATAATAAAAATATGGAATGTTAGTCCATATATATAAAAGACCAGATTGCTTGCAGGAATGTGATCAGACTAGAGACGCTAAAGATGACGTATACAATAAGTATGTAGGCTAAGTTGACATGCCGTCACCTGTAGTCATTCAATGTTTATAAACATTAGTCCAAGCTCCTTGCTTGAGACAACTACCGCCTACGTGATCTATAGCGTGTCTCATTTTGATTGTGTGTTCGTATGAAACTATGTCATCTATAGTATGTTCATATGTTCGAACTACTGTCTGTTCCTTCATAACTTGTAACAGAGATGGTAGACAGGCAGAAGAGAGTTAGCTATCGTCATTAGAAGACCTGTACCTCTTTACCTAAGCTTTATCATGTAGAGGAATAGGATTAGCCATCATCATTGGCAGAAGCGATCAAGCTATCGTTATTAGAAGACTTGCACAATCATACCTGATCTTCACCATGTAAAACTTCAGAAGAATATATAATTTTTTTATACTTAGTGTTTTCTACAAGAACCTCACCGAACCATGAGTTAACACATCGTCGTAAAGATAATACCGACTTCGTAAGTGATCTACAAAACCCCAGACACTCCATTGAAAGATGGAAGTGCAATACCAACCGACTTAGCGTATAGATTATCGCAAGTCTAACATTACCTCATAGGGCGCCTTATCATACAAGGCACAAGCCCTAATATATATATATATATATATACACATATCATCATCATCACACATATGTATGTATGTATGTATGTGTATATATATATATATATATATATATCTATATATATATATATATGTATATATATATATATATATATATATATATATATATATATAATATATATATATAATATATATATATATATACAAATCGTGTTACACACATCCAAGCTTGACATTTCCTTCATCTCTGACTGCTACTGTCGCTCTAAAGGAAATGCAGCCAGGGCCAACTGTGACAAGAATTCACGCTTGATGGGCGTAATTTGGTTAATTTGTGAAGGATCATAAAACAGAGGGGAAAAAAGTAAGATATTTTTTCTTGCGCAAAGATCGCGCAACACACCAATTTCATAAGAATGCTGACGTAACTTTCATGTTCATCAATTACTAATTATCTATTTCTAGATTACAGGATCAGAGGTCAATCTCAATATACTTGTGAACTTTTTCCAAGTAATATCGTAAAGACTTCACCTATGATGCAAATTTTACACAGCAACACACGTATTTTTAATAACTTCTATTCTAAATTCACGGGTTTAGAGGTTAGGCTATGATGATTTATTGTTTTTATTTCTACCTTAATACCTATTTTTCATACAAAATGAACGAGAATTATAATTCTAAGACTGACACTTACGGAAGAAAAACCCGGTGTGGAAGGCCTAAAAGAATGGGACTGTAAGGTCTCTGATGATGATTCAGAGTGCTGTTCCTACTTTTATAATCCAATAATTCTCTTGCCTTTTCACTTAAATGGATAGTAATCACATTTAAACGGCAAACGTTTGCACGTTCTAAATCTACAGTCCTCATACCTTGGGCATGGCGTGTTTCTCTAAAATTTGAAGTTATTGCTCTAGAGCAAACAATCAAACCAGGATTGCTGCCATCAATTCTACTTTACTTTATTATACTATAATACAGTAGACGCACTGAGCTTTCATTTTCTTACCTATCATTGTTTTCAACCAGTTACTATGACAGCCTAGTTGAATGTGATGTGAGATAGCACAGTTTTCAAATCTGACGTCTGTCATATTTTGGCATTTTACAAAGGAAAATCGTTTGCACTTATTGTTTGCTACCATAATTATGTATACGACGTCTTAAGATGATAAATCGATGGTCAAGGGAAAGAGCTACTACAGAAAATAAGACTATATTTTTCTAGTTACAGTTCTACCTTTTCATTTACATTTTCGTCTTTATAAAAAAAAAATCTGGCTCTGGTCATCCGAGAATTGGAATCAGTTTATTCTGAGAGATGATGGTTGTGGGTGATAGGTTGTCAGTAGTTCCCATATGCGCTGTCGTGAAATGGGAATCCATAGGGCAATATATCATCATGACCATAAGCTAATGGAGCAGCTCCTCCATGGAGAAATGGTGCTACGTGAGCACCTCCATACACAGGTGCTACGTGAGCACCTCCATAGACTGGTGCAACGTTGTGGACAACTGGAGCTACCTTATGAATAACTGGAGCAACCTTATGGACGACTGGGGCAACCTTATGAACAACCGGCACAACCTTGTGGACAAC
Organism: Macrobrachium nipponense; assembly: GCF_015104395.2. Taxonomy (NCBI): domain Eukaryota; kingdom Metazoa; phylum Arthropoda; class Malacostraca; order Decapoda; family Palaemonidae; genus Macrobrachium; species Macrobrachium nipponense. The sequence goes on from NC_061104.1 coordinate 28,309,959, forward strand.
TGGGGCAACCTTGTGGACAACATGAACAGGCTTGTGCACAACATGGGACACCTTGTGTACAACAGGAGCGTGGTGGCTATGTACTATGGGACCAACGTGATCGATAGTAGTCAGGGGTCCAGTGGAGGCAGGGAAGGTGGCGTAAGAGCGCTTGTGGCGATAGTGAGAGCCATCTGTGACATGTACAGGCAAGTTGGTACCTTCAACGCGGAAGCCAAGCTTGTCAGCCACGTACTTCTGAACCTGGAGCTTTCCATATGGATCTATGTAACTGAATGACCCGCGAACGTTCCCGTAGGCATCTCTGGACTCGTCGCGGGTGGATTTCCCATCGTTGTACCCAAAGGCATATTGACCTAACTCGTCCTGGGAGTGGTACTGGGACTTGACAGGAGCGCTGTAGCCTCCATGCTTGATGTGGGACACTGGGCCGTGAGAAATTGATACAGCAGGAACGTGTTTGTGATGCGACACAACAACAGGAGCTACAGCATGATGAGATACAGCAACTGGATGAGATACAGCAACAGGGTGAGATACAGCAACAGGATGAGATACAGCAACTGGATGAGATACAGCAACAGGATGAGAAACCGCAACTACTGGAGATCCGTGATGTTTGACAGCCAATGCTGGAGCAGCAGCGTGGTGGGTGACGGTCACTGGGGCAGCGTGAGCGAAAGGTACTGCTGATCCATGATGGACATGATCAAAGGGCACCTTATGGATACCAACGGGATTGTAGTCATGCCCAAGTCCCACGTTGGTAGTCAGTATCGGGTCAGGGTCGCCGGTGCTGTACACAGCTGCCACAGCTGCCAGAAGGTTTAAGACACGCTGTTGTGGGGATATAAAAATAACTGATAAAAAAGGGGAAAGAAAATTTAAGGAAATAATTTGCTACCACTGGAGCGCTACGTTCAGAACGCTGTCAATAAATGACTTTAGCGTTTATAAAAATGCAGCCAAGTCATCACTTGTGTGGTTCTAATGTTCCCCGTTTCTTAAAGATCGGCAGAATATCGGTTACAATTTTTAATTCTCACTTGTGATCAAATCCGTCGGGACAGCCTTGGTAGTTTAGAAATTATGAATGACGAGTGTTTCGCCGTCTTATAGATTATTAGATTGGTTAATCTTAGCATACCAAACAATGTTCATTTTGGTGATTTAGCATAAAGCCTCTATATCAAATTTAACTACAAAAATACTTAACTGGAATTCCAGCAGTATCAATAATCAGTTTTCCACAAGAGCAAATTACTTGTGACTTGCAGCCAGCTTAGAATTACAACAGCCCTGGCTTGTTTATAACAGTGAAAAGCAAACCCATTGCTGTTAAAATGCTTAAACTAATTTTGATCAAATTACTGAGCAATTTCTGTTAAGCTCCTACGAGGTTATAAATCTATTCTTATTATTTTTATTGAAGTATTTAAATATTATTCAGTTACTAAACCACTACTCCTTAATGAATAAGCCATTTGCACTGAAAGACTGAAATACTCGGCGCCTATTGACAGTTTTTTTTTTTTGGCAAGTGGCTGCCCCTTCTTCCATCAGACTGTTGAGGTTCAATAGTACTGAATTTCCTGAGTAGATAATCTTCTAAACTTTCTGAAACGCATTAATGGAGAAAATATCGAAACATTCGGAGCAAAATTTGCTTAAAACTAAACCAAAATTGCTTAGAGAGAAATTACGGATTATATCGAGTATTCTTGCGATGAAGTCGAACTTACAAAATTATCTTGATGAAAGAAATAATTACATTACATATTGCTTTCTTGAAACTTCGTTTAGCAGTCAATGACTCGACAAAAAAGAAATAAAATCGAATAAGGAATTATTAAATGCTGGTTTACTTATAAATGTACTGTAACGGTTAAAAAGAATCTCTGAATATCATGAAAGCTGGAAATAAATGAGAATATTACACAGGAAAGAATTGGGGATTATACTTAACTGGAAAAATTAGATTTTCTTTAAGGAAAAATTATATAAAATAAGATATGTTTAAGAAATGAAAATGCAATCCTTTGAGAGCTGTAAAATGGGAAAGATTAACGGTAACAAATAACGAAAATATTTTTATAACTAGTGATACGTCCTAAGAAAAAAAAAATTATTATAATTTCTGCTTGAAGATAAGTTTTGAAAATTATCCCAAAAATAAACAAGAATAAGACAAATGAGGAAAAAGGAAAAAAGAGAAGAAAAATCAATCCAACTGAAAGAACTCACGAAAGCGTTCATGTTGCCGGAGCCGAGATCGTTCCAAAAGACCCACCCGACGGAAGGGAGCTGTCTGATGATGTCCCGCAGATCCCGGCGGTATATAACGCACCCAAAAGGGCGCCCTCTCCTACTAAGGACTCCCACCCACCACTTCTTTCCCGTGGGAGGAAACCTCCCCCGTGACGCGTAGCATCCGAGACGCCTACCAGCCTCTAGCCAATCGAGAAATTCCCTAAATCCTCGATTTTTCCTTCGTCGTGACTAAGCATTCCGCCCGTGAAAACGCCCACATTCCTCCAAGCTTGGCTTCTAACAGCCCAGTCATCAGCAGTCTCCAGAAACGGCATCGCTAGTTTAGATAATGGTTATGACCCCACAATCACACCACAAAGACGCAAATACGGACGGACACACCCTTCACACTGCTTCCCTCTCAAGTTTCTCCCCCTTCACCCCTTCCCCTTCCCCTTCCCCCAGCCCTCTCACTTCTTGAGAAATACGAGGAATTATCCAGAAATAGCAGCGCGAATGACAGGGTATTCATAACGTCAGACTGATGGAAACTGTGGACTGAAATAGTCCGACCTCGAATGACTGATTAGTTCGGGACGGGCGAGTTCAAGGTGTCCCTGTTTTGGTCTTGTTCTTGTTTCATGTCCATTGTTCTTTTGGTCAAGCTTTGAATAGCAATTACAAAAGAACATCACTGTTACCAACAAAATGATAGTCGTAGCGCTAAAATATCACTATAATTTATTTCATAATCTTACAACTAATTTCTCTCTCTCTCTCTCTCTCTCTCTGGAGTTCAAACTTTTGTGGTCATAAATAGCCAACGAATTCAACGAAACAAATTAGTAATCCACCGAGAGAGAGAGAGAGAGAGAGAGAGAGAGAGAGAGAGAGAGAGAGAGAGAGAGAGATGAATACCATAAAATGGCGTCACAACTTCTTTGGTTAGAGACGCAGAGAGAAAGCTGAAGTAGGTGGTTTAGTTAAAGCCTAATCAAGCAGTGAATAACAAAAGGAGAAGATAGACTGACAAGTCAAAAGGCAGTTTTAATTAGTAAACACCAAAAGACATAAATAAATAAATAAATAAATAAATAGATAAATAAATAAATAATAAATAAATAAATAAATAAATAAATAAAATAAAATTGAAAACAGTAAAACGTGAAAATATGATTATAACTATTCAGTAAAAATGAAAAGTGAAAATTAAATCACCACGGTCAATAATGATAATGGAAAACGAAGACAAGAAAGCAACAAAGCAACAAACGTTGAAGGAAGTCTAATGAAGGTATATAAAAATAAGACAAAATGAAAAAAATGTTGAGGTTCTTCACGTCACGTGACATTGTACTCGTGACGATGATATATTGTAAAAGCATTTTCAATCAATCCATTTAACATCATCTGAGGTAAGGATACATTGAAGGACAATAGCTGGCATGTGGCTCATTTCATTCAAGAACGAAATAAAGATCTGTTCCTATGTAAGTTTTGACTTATTTGTCTTAACGATTCCTGCTCTGTATTCACTTGTATAATAATAATAATAATAATAATAATAATAATAATAATAATAATAATAATAATAATAATAATAATAATAATAATAATAATAATAGCAAAAACAACACGATGTTGTCCGAATTCAACTTACCCTTAGGCTAAATTTAAGAACTACTGCATGACTTTAAAATTGCCAGAACGTTTTACGATCCATTTCCTTAGAAAAAGAAATGCGAAATCATGACAAAAATGGCCTTGAAATTTTCAAATTTGATGACGGATGACTTGGAAGACCGTCATGTTATGCATGAGGTTCGTCAGTTTTGTTCATCTTTTGCTGAAAGTAAAGATCATGTTCTTTTCTTGCGTTATTTTTCTTCGGTTATTTTCATACAGAATAAGGGGTAGGTAGAAAAAAAAACACGCTCAACAAATGACATGAATGAGTTAAGAAATTACGCTGCTGATCAAATCATAACTTTTTTTTTACCATTCATACGGTATTCTTTTGCCTAGTGTACAAATAATGATAAGCAGAGGGTAAGTTGTAATTGTCATGTTCTAGGACTTTGTGAATTTCACAGACACTTTCAGTATCGCATTTCAATCCATTTGTCCAAACACAGTAGCAATTTGACTCCCCTTCTAGATTCTATTAGGTAAGCGCAGTTACGCTACTTTATTTGTATGGTGTTTTTACGTTGCATGGGAACCAGTGGTTATTCAGCAACGGGACCAACGGCTTTACGTGACTTCCGCACTACGTCGAGTGTGAACTTCTATCACCAGAAATACACATCTCTCACACCTCAATGGAATGCCCAAGAATCGAACTCGCGGCCACTGAGATGGCACACCAACACCATACCGACCACGCCACTAAGGCGCTACGCTACTTTTCAGACTGGTTATCAACACCGGAAAGTAATCACTATTACGTTAGGCACCTCGTATATTCCAGTAAAACCTATCCACAATATATGAAGAATAAATATGTAAGGTCACCAGATGAAAATATTTTTAAGTTTGATATACGCACGACTAAAATTTTTTTTTCATATACTTCGAAAACGGACTGTGACGACTAATCATTATAAGGATTGAAATCTTACAATACTTCAACTAATAATGTGACGAAGCTTACCATGAAGACAGAACATTTGGTAGGAAGGCGCTTCTATACAATCACATTGTAAGGAACTAAACCTAAGACGTCAGCCAACATTCGGATAATGCAACAGCTATATCAGATGTCAACAGTACCGGTACTGCACAGTCTTATTCGAAGTTACTGCTATAATGTCAACTTTATTTATATTCTTAATTACACTATTTACTTTTGCACCTTTTCTCAGTTTGAGAGTAATAGCATTACGTTACAGCTATCGTATAACCGCAATGTGTAATATATATTTTTTTACTGTATCATTACGGTAACGCATTTCTATCTTTTCTTACACAAAGCAATCCTGTTGCTTCAGTTTGATGATCATTACACCGTAACACCATTAAATCACTCCTGGAATAGTTTACCTTATCAGAAGCAACTTTACATTTAAGTATTAGTGAAAACTTCGCAGACGGCTAGAGGTATAGCACTTTGAGTAATATCAAAACGCAAAACAAAAGTTTAACTTTCAACTAGCAAAGTTGTTGCTATAACGTTATCTCATGTACCGGCATTTCTGTACATCAACCTACGCTTTGTTGTAACATCATCCTCAAATGAAGAATTGAAGGAATAAGAAGGTATAAAGTACCTATGAGCAGATAAGCCTGATTGGTCGTATTGTTGGCAAGATTGTTTCAAAAGGCCATGAAAGGGGGAATGATAAGAACCTTGCATGGAGGAAGGAGAGGAATAACATCAACACGAAAAATTGAAGCAGATCTCGAAATACGGGAAACTATTAGCGAAAGATGGAAATAACCAGCTGGAGGATAGAATATAAGTCATAACCTTCAAATTTGCTGTCGTAGCAGTAATTTATATGAAATACATGTTTTCTGAAGGTACTTACAACATCAGTACTTCTAGAAGATTATGACCATTAAAGTAGTAGTAGAGTGATAGCAACATTGAAATGCTGCAGATAAAGTACACAACACACTTGTATCCACTTTCATAGCCACGGTGATATAAAGAAATAAGTACAAGGTTATTTTCTTGCACTGCTTACTCACGTTACTCTTGAAAACAACAATGCATTCAGTTTCATTCATTCCCGAGCATGAAAGTTACTTAACAACCGAACGGTTCATAAATGAAACGTATCACGTAACTTGCATCCACAAATTTAGCTCAAATTGTTATGATGTCGGTGTCACACGAACATGTTTTCTGGCATCTCTCAACGTCTTGTCCCATTACTCGGCGGCAAACAGACATTAGTTGTGGTCCAATTAACGTTGTATATGCCCTTGTTCGTTTGACACAAAACGTACATATACGAATTAGGTTCTGAAAGACAATACAAAACATTCTCAGTCAGTCACTTTGCCAATCAAACAATTATTCAGTCAATGACTCGCACAAGTCCTTCGGATAAAGTAGAGGTCTACTGTGTCAACCATATCTCTCAGATGTTATCTTCATTTTGTGTTTCTGATTTTTTTCCCCAAATTATTTCAGTTTACCTTATTCGTGTCCTTTTTCCGATATCCAATGCATTCACCGAGTCATACGCTTCTATATTTGTCTTCTTTTACCTTTAAAAGACTTCTCTGCAGAAAAAACATCTTGACGTCCACTTTTAAGTCCGTGCCTAACATCCCTCGATGCGTAGCTCGTGTCGAACACATCCTTTTGGTTTCTCCCTGTCATTGAGTTACGATATTTTTAGATTTATATGTTAGTTGTAGTAATGCAGCTCAAGCATGAATTTCGGAGTAATTACTGACCTACAGAACAAAGCTTTCCAACAAGCGAAAAACAACCATCGGGAACAGTATAAAAAAGACGAAAATGATCGTGATTCGGGGTTACGCTTTACCCCACATGGAACCGTTCCACATAACCGTTCAAACATTGCTGAAACATAACATTTCCCTGTATTTATTTTTAGACTTAAAAAGGGAACAGGGAATAAAAAAACGTTGTTCTTTTCATTCACCTGATATTTATGGTCCACGCAAGAGCCATAAGTTTCCCGCTTCCGCTTATATTTCTATTTTCATTACTTTTTTTATCCTTTTATTCATTCTGATGGCTTGCACGCCTTAGCAGAACCTACTGCCGCTCTGACTAGTTAGCAGAGCCCTTTATGCCAGAATCTAATAATTCAATGGCTTGGATCTCGATGCAAGTTGAAATCTATATCTATTACCACACGACTGCATGATGATTACTACCATAATATAATACTAATAATGCTGCAGCCATTGAAAAAAAGGCACCCTCATGCCTTTGCTGTCTTATATACGAAAAAAAACACGATAAACAAGGAAAGTAAAAACTGTGCCTGTGAAGACTGAAAGTAAACAGGCCTATATTCTAATGATATTGCGTTTCGAGTCGGGCAAAACGGGAAAAAAACTTTCGGCTTTGAAGGATTTACTATTTATTAAATAATTGCTCGCTTTTATTCATTAATAAATTTGTATTTTCATATAGTCGAAATCAACGTCCCTCACGAGAGAGCAAAAAGAGAACCAATATAATACATACATACATACATACATACATACATACATACATAAACAGGGGAAAGTGTGAATGAAAAAAAGAAAGTGTAAATTAACCTGAAAACAACAACTCTCTTCGCAAAGACGTTATGGTGCTTATGAGGACCACTCATGCAGATCAAAATTCAAAGATATATACTTTATAGACTTCACAACAAGAAAATACAAGATGATTTACGAGAATTAAACGAAAACTAACCAATACATACAATTTTCTTAATTGTTCATGTAATATATGGATACTTTTTTGAAGTGACACGGCCAGCGTCAAAGATTATTTTACGCCATAGCAGTGCCTTATTATACATGCATATCTTTATATATGTGTGTGTGTGTAAGTATGCATGTATGTATGTATGTATGTGTGTTGTGTGTGTGTGTGTGTGTGTGTCAGGGAATCTTCAAGACAACATCACAGGAGGCCCCCAAAACAAACCACCAGGAAAAAGGATCATAGTTTATTTTAAAAAGAGACGTTTCATGTTGACGTCAGCACATCCTCAGTCTGCAAATAATAATACTATAAGCAAAATACATCATTCATTAAATTACACAAAAATATAAAAAAGAAATACATATAAAAAATTAAAACTATGCACAAAATCTAAAGTAAAAAAGGGGAAAGATTAAAAACACACACGCACACACACACACACACACACACACACACACACACACACACACACATATATATATATATATATATATATATCTATATATATATATATATATATAATAACCTATTCGAGAGCAAAGAAAAGAAGGAATGACAGCGAAACGGCCCGAGAGCGAGGCGCGACAGAGGTATTTGCATTCAAAGTGGGAGAGAAGTGCTTTATATATAACGACTGAAGAGTAGTCAAGTATGTAGTTTGGCTGGTAGTGCCAATAATGGAAAATTGGCTCTTTTCGAGTGTATTCTGATATTAGAAAATTCGGGGTTCGAAATCCTAGATCCTGTCCCTTAATCCCAAGTGGCTGTAATAGCGGACCTGCAGTAACCTTCGCGAGGAATCACGGAACTTCCATGACATCTTGGGCATTCACACGTTAGACCTCATGAGGTCCTGCAGTTTGTTCTTCAAATTAAAAAAAGCTACTGATCTTTTTCGGATTCATAGGAATAAGATTAAGCTTGAGGATGCCAAATTCGCCCTCAATGATTTTCACCATCCTTAGTCGTAATCTATCCGAGGGAAAAAGAGGTATCGTAGCAAACTTGATAAGTTTGAGAACATTAAAATTTAACACCGGTTCCATCTTTGATTTGGTAAGAAGTTTGTTGACAATTCTGTAATTCTGTATGCAAGTTCTTTAGGAAATTTTTTTTTTTTTGAAAAATACTCAGCTAAAAACTCTATTTCATGATGGAAGGCAATCCAATCTGATGTACGTTTTAGGGTTCCAAAAACAAGTGTGGTTATTACATTAGTCTTAAATCGAAAGAAACAAGAACTAAAAAAGTGAAAGTACTTTTTCGAAAAACAGTTGTATTAAATTGATAATCAATACGAGTGACTAACATAAAAAAAACCTAAAGTGTTGTTTTGCTCTTCTTCTAAGGTATAACGAATATTGGGATGAATATTATTTACATACTGCAAAAACAGTTTACATTGCCATTGGTGTCTGAAAAGGGCAAAAGTGTCATCGACGTATCTCATAGTAAGCCGGTTGAAAGGTTACTGCAAGTCCGCTATTACAGCCACTTGGGATTAAGCTATAAGACAGGATCTAGGATTTCGAACCCCAAATTTTCTAATATCAGAATACACTCATCAAAAGGCAAAATTCCCATCGCAAAGAGCCAAATTTTCCATTATTGGCATTACCAGCCAAACTACATACTTGACTATTCTTGAGTCGTTATATATAAAGCACCTCTCTCCCACTTTGAATGTAAATACCTCTCTCTCTCTCTCTCTCTCTCTCTCTCTCTCTCTCTCTCTCTCTCTCTCTCTATATATATATATATATATATATATATATATATATATATATATGTGTGTGTGTGTGTGTGTGTGTGTATGTATAGTATATATAATATATATGTATATATTATATATATATATATATAGTATAAGTATATGTATATAGTAAGATGTATGGATAGGAATACAAGTTCAACTCATCATTGACCTATTTACTAATAGTAGCTGCGGTTCGGGATCACACACATCCCATCATTTCTGGCAAAACGGCACAAAAATAAAAACACCGATTAAAACTTACAACGGAGCTTACAAAATCAGACTGCTTTCACGATTGAAAAAGGACAATGCCAGAACAAGAAACAGATCATTAACCTTCAGTAGTAAAGTCCAGAGGATGAAAGTTAATAAGAGTAAACAAGGTAAGAAAGTAAACAAGAATAAGGGGGGAGGTGTTTACTAGGCTGTTTATAAGGGGTTAGTAGAAGTTAAATGGGTATAAGCGATGGATCGGCTTTCTCGATAACCAAGGATTCTAAAATATTAAGGAGTTGTTCTTTCTGCGTCGTGGTCGCTATTTCAGGTTTTATAGTCTGTTGGGTTTTTACAAATTATTGAATGCTTTCTAATGTTAGACACTTTAAGTTTAGCTAGCCTAAGACAGTACGATAGCTCAATCCAGTGAGGTAATCTGCCCGCACTTTAAGCAATTGGAACGTACTTCCGACATAAATCTGTTGCAGACTGCAACAGCAAGTATACAGTCTTGTACAAGATGCCGCAACTAGGCGATCCCGAAGCATAGCTATTTATTCCTTACTGTACATCCTACTATGAGACTGCTTGGCATAACCTCCCCTGAAATAAGTGTGTCTATATATATATATATATAATATATTATATATATATTATAATATATTATAATAATGTATATATATATATATATAATATATATTATTATAAATATATATAGATAGATATATATCTATATATAAAATATATAATATAATTAATATATAATAATATATATATTATATATACCGAATCCAGAGCATCACAGCGAGGTCGGGGACGAGACCTCGTATCGATGCTTTGGATGCGGGTTCGAACCCTGCTAGGGAAGTCAGCAATGCTTCATAATCTGCATTTGAATAAAAGGCTTTGCAGTGGTAAACTTATCCAAAAAGTGTCAAACACTCGAGAGGTCAGAGGCCACTGTGTCTTTAACAATTACATATTTATCTGGTAAAAAGTGCCTAGCAGAATGAATATAAGTATGCGTATTTACGAGTATGTATATATATATATATATATATATATATATATATATATATATATATATATATATATATATAGTGTTTTGCGTGTGTGTGTATGTTTATATATACTGAGTAACATAACGAAAGTCTGTAGGTGGTGAACTCTACATTTAGACTTGCCATCTAGACAGAAAGTTGAAAAAACGTGCTAAAAAGCGAGCACTTATTTTTTATCATAGTGGAATTCTTCTTTAAACATATAATAATACATGTGTGTGTGTGTGTGTGTGTGTGTGTGAACACGGTATGAAATCCTGGAAACCCTGCCTCAATTTTCCTTTTGTTAATTTCAGCAAGACAACCTTGGAACGGTTCGCGTTTCTTCTCTCTCTCTCTCTCTCTCTCTCTCTCGTCGTCTTCTCACTCTCTCTCTCTCTCTCTCTCTCTCTCTCTTTGGGTCTGTTTCCACCTTCTGTACGTCTCTCTGTTGAAAACAAAGTGAATCTTATAACACACAGAAATAAGGACATAAAACCCAAATTACATTAGTCTCCCCACGCCCTGATATGTAAATAAGCCGGATACACAACGCTCGTAAAATGGGTAGCGGTTTAGCAGTTCTGAAACAACGGCTGAAATTATGCTATTGGTTTAGGCAGCACTCCTCTTTCTCATCTTCGGCCAGAGGTTCCTTAATAGCATCCTGCGGTGGGATTCCTAGAACTCTTTGTAAAAATGGGAGTTGGTGTAAAATCGCATCGTCGTTAAGGACTTTGAAGAAAATATTGTTTCCTTACAAAGAGCTTAAAATGTTCAAGCAGCAAAGGATATTTTAGCAGAGGAAACTCTGACTGCATGTCTTTCGCCTTCGGCTGACAACCGAGGAGCACGGAGCTTCCTTCCAGGCGAGGAGGAAACGATATGAACATATTCCATGAAGCCCTCGAGCAACCAAAGTACTTAATTAGGTAACGAGTAGTGACTCGACTGTTATACGTAAGTGGCAGCGAATTTTGAAGAGAGGTAATTCTTCGTTCACGTCGGGGTGGAACCAATTTTAGAAATATTCTGTATCGGCTCCTGTTAAATTGAATTTCGATTCGTTGCGCAGTCTTCTTTTTAAATCTTTTCATGGATGCTAATATTTCCTTACATGCTCAAAAACAAGATTAATTGCGCTTGCAAATTCAGAAGAAAAACAAAGAAGAAAGACAAATTCCTAAACATACACACAGATAAACTGCATATACAAACGTACTTCAGGTATACATGATGTGCGTGAGCGCTAAGGAACAATTATGTGGTTACAACTTGGATTTAGGGTAATTTTACACGGAAGAATGGCTTTGCAGGCAAATCAAAATATGGGTAACTTTCCAGTGGTGTCTCAAAAGTGATAAACAGCTAACAAGTCCTTTCTCACAATCTTTAAACTTCCGAGGTCTTTGGGCTGTGGCCGGGGTGGTTCGCCTGGTGGTAGTGAGGAGCAGGGGGGGGAGAGATTGGTCTGCAGGATCCTCTGCAGGAATCTCGCTTCGTTTCCCAAATATAATAGATTTTAGATAGACTGGTTGAGTCTTCCATCGCCCCATTTTGGTCTATTTTTTGTTTCTTTTTCTTATCAGCCTAAGATACTAAGCTTAAATTTACACACTAACAAACGAAATCATGGTTTTGTATACCTTTCCCCAACAATAGCTTCATGTACAAGTATCTGCACTGAGTGAACATGGACAATTAATGAGAGAGAGAGAGAGAGAGAGAGAGAGAGAGAGAGAGAGAGAGAGAGAGAGAGAGATAGAAGAAATCCAAGCATACGCCCCTAACATTGCATGTTCGAACCTCTTCCTAAATATCTTCACCTATTAGAACCAAATCAATTCTTTATTCATCGCATAATTTGCAAAAATAACCCTATTTCCGATGAATGACGATGCCTGTTTTGTTACTCTGTTCTGATCTGTATTTAAATTGGTTTGTTGTACTTTATCTTCTAAGATTACTAAATTCCAGCTACTCGCTTCTCTGTTACGTTGGTTATTCGTGGTCTTTGCTTTTGAACGCAGTCGTTGATACTTCCTCCAATTTTTATGTTCAGGTGTTTGTATACAAAGATGTTTTTTAGTATTCATTTCTCCTGAATGCAGACTCTGGCACTCCAAAATGGCGAACAGTCTTTACCATTGAACTATATCTTTCAGAGTACCATT
>NC_061104.1:28332801-28337801 GCF_015104395.2 Macrobrachium nipponense
CTAGAATTGAGACCTTACTGAACATTCTTAAAGTAACGGTGCATAAAATCAGGCAAAATTATATCTGGGATAAAGACAGATACGAATGAAGAATATATTTTTTATACAACAAAACTACGCCCAAATCTTATTCCGATATGAATTATTTTGTTAAAATCCGAATCAAAATCGTGCATTTCTCTGCTGATGTGAAAAACAAAACTCGCAAACATAAATCATATATTAAGCTAATTTGGTTTATAAAAAGCATTTGAAAATTAAGAATTGCGAATTTCCTACTTACAATCTTCATATTTCCGGAACTAGTCACACGCAACCTATCTACAATCACCAGTGGCACGTACATAATCTGACGCTTTTGAATTACCTGCATTCCTACCTCCATAAAGAAAAGCAATAAATACTGGGCCAAGGTTCGTAGGCGCAGTATATAAAGAATGTAAGAAAAGGTCTGGACACCACGTATAGACAAAGATCCAACACGCAAAGCAAAACTAATAGAGCCCACAATGAAAACTTGTAGGCGACGGACTACAAAGCGTTCATTACTTGCTATTCCAACCTTCTAATTGGGGCTGTCGAGGTTCTGGCAACAATAATTATAACAAACGGAAGAAGGCGAGAAACAATGGCCTTCGCTCCATTTGCCACATGATCGGGTGACAGAAAAAGGAGGAAAGGGTGAAATGAAAAGAGGTTCATTCCAAAATAGAGAATAAATTTAATTTCACATATTCTATTTCAACTCATTTTTTTTTCAGAATGAAACTGACATCATAATATTCAGATCATTATCTGGTAGTTATTTTTCTCAATAACAATTTGGACTTTCTCTTCCTGGAAGAAATTACCTTTACATATATTCCCCAATTCCTGGTTTATACGAATACATTCGTTTTGTCAATTTCATTTGTATATAACTGCACACGGCCTTGTAACATATTTAACTATATCTTCTTAGGTCTATTTTCTCTTTCTTTCCCACATAAGGGCAGTCTATTCAGCAACACCTTAGTAAGTTAATGCTAACTAGTCTTATGCCCATTAGCATTAAGCTTGTTTCTTGTGAACATGAATACAATTTAAGAACAACAATACATATTATTATTTTTATTATTTTTACACGAACTCGGACAGAAATGACTGGAACCTTGAAGCAATCTCAAGTTTACAGTTAAGATATATAATTATGATACCTAATCTATACGTATGCAGTCATCTCCGAGCAGGCCTCAATTAGTTGTTACGAGACCAGACGTCCTTAGCAGGCCTCTTATTCACTTCAGAACTTTACCGTTCTGCAATAGCCTGGTCTGGCAAAAGGCGTGCTTGATTTATCAAATTAACCTTCAAGTATATGCGAGCAGTCTTATGGGATGAGAAAGCGCCTGTGAGAAAGTATACGCGCATTTTGTCCAAAACAAACCTTGTTCTTTATAAGTTTTCAAATCCAAAAACGAGCAGTCATAAAATACTGGACTAACTGGGAATACAGGGTATAAACTTGTAAGTCTGACAAGATATAATTAGCAAAGGTCAACCTTCTTATTTCAAAGTAGATAGATAAAAACAAAATAAAAATATATGAAATAAATAAGGCGTAGGTACATACTTTATCAGCTCAAAGAAACAACACTTTTTTTTCGAAAGTCTTGAAATCCCGAGTTTCCGATAAGAAAAAACGATTTCTAGCTTAAATCTTAGATACTTGTAGGAGTTAAAAAGCTATAGTACTTACTACATTAAAGAGCATAACCGTATCGCATAGCCCTTCAGTCCAAAAACCAGCTCTTAGATGCGCCACCTGGGAAACAAACGAAAACGAAACCTACTACCGTTCCCCTAACAAATACAACCCAAGGTCAGTGGAGCAGCGCCAGGCTGTTGTGGTATGGTATGGCAGGGGGACAGAGACACACACACAGATGGTAGACCCAGTGGGTGTGGATAAAAACGGATGAAGGGGAATTACTCCGAGGGAACGGAGATGAGGTGGGATCGTTTTAATGGATGTGTGCAGAACGCGGTGGGTGGGAGGGTGGGTGGGGTTAGTGGGTATATGCCGAGGAAGGAGGAAAGGGAGAGGTTGCTGGCATTGTAGCGGGTTCGTTGATGGCTGTCAAGGACGTTGGTGACCACGCCCTGATCGAGCCTTCCCAGAGGCGTCCTCGTCCTTCCCACCTTGGAGAACACCCTGCTCCGTATTTTCATAAAATGCTCATTCCAATGTGACGCATTTGCCTCGCTTATATATGGATGTACTGATTGTTTATGGATGAGGAATGGTTCTACATCACTGTTTGCAAAAAAAAAAAAAGCGCCGGCGCAATCGAGTTTTCTGTTCAGTGTATAATGCTGTGTGAGCCGCAAGCCATGCAACTTTCAGCCACGGCCCGGTGGTGGCCTGTCCCATAGCGTTGCCAGACGTACGATCATGGCTAATTTTAACCTAAAAAAAACTGCTGAGGTTAGAGGGCTGCAATTTGGTATGACTGATAATTGGAGGGTGGATGATCAACAAACCAATTTGCAACCCTCTAGCCTCAGTGGATTTTAAGATCTAAGGGCAAATAGAAAAAGTGCGGACAGACAGAGAAAGCCATCGAAATAGTTTTCGTTTACAAAAAACTAAAAAATGGAGACACCCGAGATGAAATGAGAAAATCAAACCCAATATATGAAATGATGGGTAAGCGTATCCTTATCCGGATTACATTTCATTACTTCAGTAGTGACTATTTTTGTGCATATGTAATAAATAATCGTGGATGAAACAGCACTTCAATGAAGATCTGGAGAATACTCATGAACTCCCAGACGATGATGAGGAGGAGGTTCTTCTCTCTCTTAGCATGACGAGGCATAATTATTTGATATCCTGGACTGCGTTTCGAAGACCTATCATTTTGAAAGACTCGACACTTATCAATGTATGGAGCAACTGAAAAAGAAATAAATAAATAAGATAAAAGTGGGAAAGATGGGTTTGGAAAAAAATTATATAGAAAAAAGTTTAAAATCCATCTCGTGTCTGTCTCAAGATGAGAAATTCTCTTATTTATACTGAAACCAAAATGCATAACAAAAGGAAAAATAAAGAAAGCCTAAAAACAACCTCGTGTTCACCTCAAAACTGAATTTATTTTTCCGATTATACGAGTTTTGAAGACTATTTTTACAATAAAGGTTAAACACTGGGTGTGGCATCTTCATATTTCCCGGTGTTTAGGGCACGAGACATCAAGGCATAATATAAAAAGACTAAAGAGCCAGCTAGACGTAACAACCCAGTTTATAGTCCTTGCACACACCAGGAGGCGCGGGACGAGCATACTGATGACACCACCACCTAGACATTAGCTCGATTTCAAAGCAAAGACACTGAATGACTGCGTCATAGGTTTGTTGCACAGTATTTTAACTACTTCAATACCTTTGTAAAAAAAATATATATATATATATAAATATATATTACAATATATATGGTTGGCGAGACTTCGTTTTATTTCATGCATTTTTGGTCCGTTGCAGTTTACAATTTCCATGAAAATTTTTTTTCTGATTTTTCTTAATAAATGGATAAATGATGTTCAGTAGAAGGCGAAGATTAGGATAGACCTAATTACTTCAGTTAAAGCGAATATTAATGGAAAAAATTGTCAGGATTTGAAATAACCACAGAAGACTGCTTGAAGTTTTTAAGCAAAATGAGTCATTAAATAAATGAAAATAAAAATAAAGATTAATAAAGCTCGCTGATAACAATAAAACCCGGCGATCAAGTTTCTGATCTAAAATACCTCCTTTGCGTATATCTATATAGTACTCGTGTGTTAAATATTATATTTAAATAAATTCAAAAGGAATACAATCAGATTACTATAATATAAGAAACGGTTGTTACGAAGGTGAAATAGAATCCCAAGCACAGGGTAAAAAGATGTAATGACAACATGACGTCAAGATAAATATAGACCAGAAAGCGAAAAGATTATTTACCTCGATAACCGAGATTAACTTGGAATGCAAGTGGAACAAATGTTCGGGTTGCCGAGGTCTTGGAACTGCATAGAAACCATCCGGTGTGCGTGTTATAAAGCAAGGGCAGTAATGATAAAGAAGCTGACCACAAACATTATGAAGGCGAGAGCAGATACGATGGCGGTGAGTGAAAGACGGCTGGTGTGGTAGGACGGTAGTAGCTAAAGAAAAAAAACTAACAGTGTTCGCAATGTAGGTGTTACTTAAGGTTCTTTGCAGCGTCCCTTCGGCCCCAGGCTGCAACTACTTTCATTCCTTTTACTGTACCTCCGTTCATATTCTCTTTCTTCCATCTCCTAACAACTGTTTCATGGTGCAATTGCCAGGTTTTCCTCCTGTAACACCTTTCAAACCTATTACTGTCAATTTCCGTTTCAGCGCTGAATTGCCTTAGTTGCCCCAATGCTTGGCATAATGCCAAATCTCTCTCTCTCTCTCTCTCTCTCTCTCTCTCTCGCTCTCTCTCTCTCTCTCTATATATATATATATATATATATATTATATATATATATATATATATATATAATATATATATATATATATATATATATATCTATATATACATATATATATACATATATATAAATCAGTGGTTGTCGCAGTGGAAATGGTGATGAAATGGTATCAGAAATAGTAATGGTAATTGCAGTAGTAGTAGTAGTAGTAGTAGTAGTAGTAGTGCAGTGGAAATGGTGATGAAATGGTATCAGAAATAGTAATGGTAATTGCAGTAGTAGTAGTAGTAGTAGTAGTAGTGGCAGTGATTATGGGAGCCCTTGTAGTGGTAGTAACAGCTAACATAATGATGATGACAGGAACAATATTAAGTGTAATATTAGTGCTGTAGTATTATTAATAGTATAAGTGATCTAGTATCAGCAGTAGTGGTGTTGGTGGTAGTTTTAGCGTAAGTGTTAGTGCAATAACAGCAGTAATAGAGATGGTAGTTCTAGTAGAAG
>NC_061104.1:28342801-28350301 GCF_015104395.2 Macrobrachium nipponense
CGAAGACGACGACTGCCATGAGAAAAAGGCCCTTACAAACAAGGCGACAGACAAAAACGACAGCGATCTTCAAACTGCATTCGTTTGGGGTCGTTAAAAGCCTCAGTGGAGATTCTATGAAGGTTGAGGGTTGCGAAAATTATTGAGTTCCTCTCTCTCTCTCTCTGCATGCAAATTTCGTCACATCTAAATATTTCTTCTACGCCGAATTTTTTTCTCCAAACAGTATTCGCCTTTATTTTGGAATTGGGTAAAGCTTATCTATATTTTGCTCATATCCTCTCAGTCTCTCTCCTCCGCGATTCGCTGGAAAATCCCTCTCTCTGTCTAATCTACATTCTGCATCTCTCTTATTTACATTTATCATCCAAATCTCCTCCACATTTAGTTATAAAATCTCTCTCTCTCTCTCTCTCTCTCTCTCTCTCTCTCTCTCTCTCTCTTCTTTCTTTATATATAAACAAAATAAATTCCTCTCTCTCTCTCTCTCTCTCTCTCTCTCTCTCTCTCTTTTAGTGCCTACTGTCACTCATTCACAATCAATCTTAACTCTTCCAATTTACTTCTAACATTCTGGCCCCCGGCCACCCAACCCCACCTCTCTCTCTCTCTCTCTCTCTCTCTCTCTCTCTCTCTCTCTCTCTCTCTCACGTATTCAGTTTCTAAGCTCTCTGGGATTGTAGCTGAAACGTAAGAAGCAGTTCACCTAATTCCAAGGCCGCAGATGACCACACCCTCGGCCGTTTTTTCATCGACATTTTTTGTGTCCGTCGTCCCGTTCAGGGGCTTCGCAACAACTAGAAAGAGAATCGAGAAAAAAAGACGAGGACGATAACGAAGACGAACGGATGATATAAAGGTAAAGGGTAAAGAAGATTCGGGACGAACTTAGCAACAATCGAAATTATTTTTTTACATTTTCTCGAGATGAGGAACTGTGACCTTTTGGCGGAACTGTGACATTTTGAGATATATATATATATATATATATATATATATATATATATATATATATATATATATATATATATATATATATATGTATATATATATCTTGTTTAGAGTTTTTATTCATTATCTATTTAAAAATGTTCATGTAAAAAATAAATCGGATTAATCTGAATAAACTTCACATGAAAATAAAATATCAAAAGCTAAAAATTCCCCAAAAATAAATTTATGATATAAGGAAATCAGCAATTTCAGCGTAACTGCAATGAAGCGGAAAATTACCAAGAACCTACAAATATTACCATTATTCCTATCATTATCAAACATGAGCAACATTTTTACGATATAAATTTCCATATATGATATAAAATTACAAAGTAACCTACAAAGAAATTATTCATATTTAAATCAAGAAACCATCAAAATGAGAGACACACGAAATGAGAGACGAAAAAAATTAAAAATAATAAAAGACAACTCGAATAGCAATTAAATAATCTTATACATAAACAACCGCTAAGAAATGTCAGATAAATCAGGCAAATTAAGACTGGTGCTTTAATGACGCATTGGAACCTCAAACGCTTTTCGATCCATTATTTACGAGGATGTCACTCATGCAAAATATTATTTTTGCATACTTTCTTCTAAAACCATTTTTTTATTATTTGATTAGGGTGGAAGTTATTCCACCGAAGTATAGTTCTTAGCTTTAAACCGGAGTGTTTTATGGGCCGGGCCTTTTATACTTGAGACGTATCCTTTTTAGCAGAAGAATGTATTTACACACACACACACACACACACACACACCACACACATATATATATATATATATATATATATATATATATATATATATATATAATATATATATATATATATTATATCACGAATACTAAACTACAAATGTCGATTAATATTCAGCTCACCCTACCTCGGGAATAACACACACGCCGAGAGACTATTATTATTAATGATAAGTGCTTCGTCACCAGTGGAATTCAAACTGCCGGCTGGTCAGGAAACGACGACGTATAGTGGCGTTTGTAATGTAGAAAACAATTCATATATTACGTGTATATATATATATATATATATATATATATATAT
Organism: Macrobrachium nipponense; assembly: GCF_015104395.2. Lineage (NCBI taxonomy): Eukaryota > Metazoa > Arthropoda > Malacostraca > Decapoda > Palaemonidae > Macrobrachium > Macrobrachium nipponense. The sequence goes on from NC_061104.1 coordinate 28,344,865, forward strand.
ATATATATATATATATATATATATATATATATATATATATATATAATAATCAGCAGGTACATATGCACCATTTTACTAATACTCTGAATTCTATCCTTTATTGCAGTAGACACATTGGTAACATGGCTTATATGTTATTTATAATCCTCTCTTTTCATCAAAGTAGACACAATTAGGTGATGGGTTGTTAGTTTTTATAAATGGAAGATTCGGCGAAATCTTTACTAGACAATATCATGTACCTTTATCTATCATTCCATCTACCGCCCGCAAGGAATAATATGGAAGAAATAAAAACTAACATCTAAGCAGATATTTAGGTAGTTTAATACTAAAAGTAATATCACTTATGAGGTAAAATTCCTTTTATAATAATTTCTCAAGGTTGAATAACTACGGTAACAGGTTATATCTAACATCTATTTCTGTTATTTAAAGTCTTATGTTACATCAATAACTATTTCTTCCCACTGAGATAGTGACATAAATGAGTAACCACTGTAAAATTAACTGTTACAAGCTAAAATATTAAACTGCCATCATCGACACAAAAGATTAAATGTTCTTCTAAGCCGTAAAACTTTCACCTTCACTTATAAAAATCCAAATAACGCTTCAGTCGTTGTTATTCTTATAGTCACGCTCATTGAATTAATAACTGATTACTTGAATTTGATTTTTTTAACGTAGATGATACAGACAGGAATGTAGCCTCAATCAATATATATAAAAATAATGTTAATGATATCGTTCATTAAATGGTAAGTTAGCAAATTTCTTAAACTGACACAAAGGATCTCAAACTTTGAAAACACTGAGGAAAGACAAGATTTCTAGATCTTTCATAAGGAGATAGATTACTAATAGAAAACAATGGTTCCCTTTGAGCTCATGGTGCCTGCACACAATCTTTTATGGAACATGCCTGACAACTATTAAGGTGTGTCCACACTGCCGTAAAACATGTCATAAACACATGTCAGCAACTTATTAGAAACACATAACAAACACGTAATATAAAAGTCAACGTCTTATTGGTAGTTCAAACCCGTGATTTATGCAACTATCGAGTCTTTGGGTGCACCCACAGTAGGGGAGATCGGGGCTAGTTGCTACAATTTTACTATTTTTACGTCTAATTCATTATCTAATGAAGGAAACTTAAGCAAATTTATGCTGTGAAAAGGTTATCATATGTGTTATCATACTCATGTAACAAAAAGGTTACATACTTTTTAATTCCTGTAATATAATAGAAAATAGCAGAAAAACTTTTTGTATACAATTTGCCCCATATGCGGGGCAAGTTGTTACAGTCCATGGGGTATGTTGTTACAAAATATAAAAAGAAGCACTTCCTTTGAAAACCAAAGGAAATCAGTTAACACATCATTGTACACAGGTCACATATATACATAATGAGCAATTTCATAGTCCTAAACTTTGCATATGATGCATTGCACCCATTACTCCCCTGAGGCTGTATTCGCCCATTTCACCAATAATCTTCAATGTTCTTTTTGCTTTTTGCACCCATTACTCCCCTGAGGCTGTATTCGCCCATTTCACCAATAATCTTCAATGTTCTTTTTGCTTTTATTTCCACCAGACTTCAGTAACCTTTTGTTATTCAGATTCCTTTTACTGGTATTACTCTTGAGCCCTTTTCCTTGTGAATCCTCGTTGTGCTTCTGTAGTTTCATCTTCCTATTCTGCATCTTTGTGTCTTTCTAGGGCTAGCCTTTTTTAAAAGGTCATAGCTCCTCTGAGGGTCTGTTATCTCCCGAGGTCTTTGTTCTGTCTTTACAGAAGGAGGTGATTTGTATATGTAAGGCCTCTTTAAACCATCCTTGCTTGTGCTTGTAACAGGGTCTGGAATCATTTTCAAAGTCTTGTTATGTAATGGGGAGTTGGATGGTCTTGAGGTTCACAGGTAGGTATCATGTAGCCTATGCAAACTTCAGTAGGCTGTAACGGGCTTTCATCATTTGGTTTGGTTTCATTACCTAGTTTTTGTGGCTTCTACAACTACAGGTGTATCCTATGGATTTTCTTTTGGACGACCAGATACAACTATATATTATGCGGGGCAAGTTGTTACTGATTGTAACAACTAACCCCGAGCGAATTATTTTCCTTCTCCTCATAAATTTTGCTATTCAATTGAATTTTGGGAAAATGAATTCTAATCACATATGAAGCATAAAGACAGTTATTTTTAGAAATCACATTATTTTTCATGAACACAAGTTTCATTAAGGTCTATGAAAAAAATACGAAAGGTCAAAATATTTACTCAGGGTATCCAAAAACAGTTTTTTGCTTGTAGTTTCGTAGACGGGTGATCAACTTGTTTTTCACTCAACGAGGATAAGGCTGACACTGACGCCTAATCGTGTGAAGAACCTCGGCGCCAACTATTTCTATATGATGAAGATATTGACAGTGTATCAACATATCCCTATATGCAACTAGCTCCGGTCTCCACTACACTGAAACATGTCGCAAACACATGTCGGAAACTTATCACATCCGTATCAGAAACAAGTTCAAAGCAAGTCACCGAATGTAAGCGGAAAACGAAACTCTGGCAAATGCTGGATAATCGTATGAAGCTTTTGGTTAGGTCTAGCAATAATAAGGCGTTTAGTTGTATTTAACCTGCTTGCAACGTGCATGCGATAAGTTGCCGACATGAGTCTAAAACATTTCATTGCACATTTACGTAGATGAGTAAGACGTGGTGGTATACAGTCAATTAATTATCAAAGTATGGACCGAAAAATCATAAAATTTATGAAAACGTGACGTCTAGAAGAGGGTGAAGTAATTATAATGAGATAACAGTCTTCTGACTCAGTGATATCAAAATGAACGTCAAAAGGAGAGACTTCTCAAAGGCAAAGCCAATCTCCATGAAAAGGAGACAAAAAGACCCCTTTTGGACTGAAGTAAAGCAATCATATATTTGGTAAAGATGTAAGTTGTTGTAGTGTATAAAAAATCCTACTTGAGTTACGGAAGTTACTTTTGAAGTAAGTAGCTGCTGGAATAAGCACAACTCGTTCTCAGGTATTCTCAGATAATCCAGTGGGTAAACAGGAGCATTTCTTGAAAAAAAACAGTATAAATTTCTGCTGTGTATTATGTTCAACAACCTTTCACAACTTATATAAGAAGAACAAGCTTCCATATGTATGCTCTATAAACGAAAAGATCTTGTTGTTCTTGTAATTGCTGGCGTATATTTTTAATACTTAAAGTTCTATTTTCACATGCATGACTGTCTCATTCTCAATATCTCTCATTACAAAATTCAGTCTGTAATTGCTTTTATTATTGACTTAGATTACATTCTTAATCCTAGCAAGCTACCCACTCCTACTGCTCTCCCTACCATTCAACAAACCTTCAAGCAAAGATGCCAGCAAAACGCTTCTTCGAATAACATTGCTTCCCTACGCAACCACCCACCCGGTCCTCCTCCTCACGTACCAGGAGAGAATAAGAGGGGAAGTGGAGGGGGGAAGGGGGGAGAGGAGTGGATGATTAACGACCATCCATCGCTTCTTTCCTTCTACCACTTTGAGTCGCCTGGTCAAAAGCAGAAGCGACCACGCCCGTCTCAGATTTCATTACTCTTGCATTACGAAGGCTGGTTGGCCTTCTTTTTTCACTTGGTCTTTTCACTTTTTTTTATTATCTTTCTATGTTTTCACTTATTTGTTTGTTTCCTTTATTTACTCATTTCTTTAACATCCTTCTCACTTCACTTTATATTCGACTAATTAACCAGCACTCAATTTCCAACTGCAGGCTTAATCCATCTCCGGGTATCAGAGTTGAATTTTTTTTATGAAAACTACCCACTCTTTTCTTTTCATTCTCTTCACCTTAAATAATTACAAAAATTACTTTAATTTCCCGTAATATTAAAGAGAGTTAATTTGTCAATACTTGGTTATTTCGTGACTACTCGTTTTCGGGGCTTCTTGGACGCTATGTTATTTCTCAGGCATTGAGTCGCGGTACATGTTTTCTTGAGCGGTACACGATTTCTTGAGCAGTACACGATTTCTTAAGTGGTACACGATTCCTTAAGAAGGACATGACTCTAAAGAGCCACGTCGTATCTCAGGCACCGCATGAATTCTTATACTGCATGTGACTTCTTTTGCTGCACATGATTTCTTTGGCGTTATGTGATTTCTTAGATGTTACACGATTACTCAAAACTTTGTGAAAGTCTGGGTTATTGCAAGATCTATTAAGCGCTACGATATTTCTCAGGTGTTACTTCCTTTAGACGCTACTTGATATTTTAAGTTACAGGATTTAAGAAGCGTTACTCGACTTCCTAGGTGATCATAATCTCTTGAATGTTACGTGACTCCATTATGGATTTTTTTTCTTTGCATCGCGAGTGGCCTTAAATATTACTTAAGTTCTGAACCACAAATAAGACTTCCCAGTTGCCAGAGTATTTCGTAAACGCTAAGCGTTACATGATTACCCATCCTTTATGCTACTTGATTTCTTTAGCGCAGTCATGTTTCGAGCTCTACGCGGTTTATTAAAAGCGTCGTGATTATTTGAGCTCTCCATGAGCTCTAAGGCGATTTCTAAAAAATGACGTGAATACTTAGGCGTTACGAGTAAGTGATTCTTCCGACGCCTCAAGTTCTCATGCTCTGCACAGTAACGGAAGCAGAGGAATGTTTAGGTGTCTTCCGCCTGAGGCAAGTAGTGGTTTATTTATTGTGAGTCTATGTTTTGAAGAAAAAGGCTAAGTGATGTCATTTTTATCTTCTTTTCTCACGCATCAAGGATTTTTAGTTTTCTGTAAAAGAACGCTGTTGTCTGTCCGTTCGCCTTCAGATCTTAAAACGACCGTGGATAGAGGGCTGCAAATTGGTACGTTGATCATCCACCTCCCTCCAATCATCAAACATACCAAATGTCAGCCCCCTAGCCTCATTAGTTTTTATTTTAATTTAAGGTTAAATTTACCAATGATGTGCCAACAACACGGGCCACCGTGTTGTGGCTGAAAGTTTCATGGGCCACGGCAGAGACTTACATGGGCTGTAAATGAGTGTTCCATACAGCATTACACTGTATAGAAAACTCGATTGCGCTTATTTTTACTTGTCTTTCTCATAACATTTTATTTTACAGAATTTTGCTTTCTAAGTTAACTGTATGGTATCTGAAGGTTGTTTCATATGATTGTGCGCACGCTTTGAAAAACAATATTAATAATTAAATAGATCCTTTTGACTTAGACAACCACGACTGTGTTTGCATATATTTATTTTAAAAGTACGTACCTAATTTCTTTTAAATGTACTTACTTGACTGCATATCTGATTTTTTACTAATCACATTCACCAAAAGGATCACCAGTTCGAAACAAGTAGTTCTGAGTAACACTAAC
>NC_061104.1:28360301-28362253 GCF_015104395.2 Macrobrachium nipponense
TTATTAGAGAAGTGCAACTGCAGCATCATTACTAGGAGTAATATCAATAATAATAATAATAATAATAATAATAATAATAATAATAATCAATATAATAATAATGACAAAGTCGTAAGCACTAAACACATTCATTAAGGCCAAGACAATAATAATGAAAGAGCAAGGGTAGTGTATACAACAGCTAAATTGAGATTCAATCTTCTGAATCAAAAAGTCTGAAAGATTTCAAAAAGGGAATAATATTTCAGCGTAACGTACAACTGGTGAAACATCAGGAGCACGATAAGTACTGCTAGGACCTCCCTTGACGATCTGTCGTCGGCGGGCGTTCCGCTATCGGGTTCCTCATGGATCCTGAGAAAACTCCTTGGACCATAGGCAGAAAGTGCCGGGCGATGTTGCTCACTCCTAACCTAAGACCGCATTAATGACGTGGAAGTTTCGACTGAGTCAGCGGTGCAGGAAGGCTTACAGGTCGTAACAAAGGAATGTGGAAGCATTTCGATGTAACAGGACGGGGGTTACGTCCCACCGACGCTTCTTTTGCCTGCGCTACCGGTTCAAATCCCTCCGCACCCATGCAAGATTCTTTTTACCACAAACCCCGTATAATCGGTTCATGAATGAAGATACGTGTGACATTATGACAATAGTATCAATTTATTACTAACAAACACGTAAACAACCACATTTGCATGGTATAGAATTGAATTTTACACATTAGTGTAAATTACATTAAAGAAAATGGGTGATAAACGACCAGAGAAAACGTTCACTAAGGATAACTACAATAATATTAAATATCGCCTATGCCTTATCGCGAGGCTGCCGCAGCAAAGTTTATGCCAGTTCAAAATATTATGAATTGTTTTAAGATAATAACCTAAAATAATATTGGTCTTACTGGTCTCATATCGAGATGGGTGGGAAATGTATAGTCAAATCAGGAACGTTATTTCTTTGTTCTTTTATCAAATCCTTTGTTACTATCTAAATTTATTCGATGATTTAATACTGCCAAATTCCCTAGTAGTAAATCAAGGAATTTGAGCATGTGTTAAAGTTCGAAGTACACGCATACATATGTATATGTGTGTGTACATACATTTCTTTTACTGTTTGTGTTTTGCGAAGCTTCATCGCATTTGTGTGTTTGTGTGTGTGTGTGTAAACATGAGGATGCAAAAGGACATGTCGATAAATAGAAACCAGGGAGTTTCATCGCAATCATGTGTGTTTGTATGTACCTAAACTTAAAGATGCGTATGGACATATGGGTAAATAAAAACCAGTAAAATGACCAGTTATTATGGAATAAGAAAGGAACAGTGAGATCATGCACACTTTTTAAAACTTAAATAACCTGCCCCACCGTGCTCCTCTCCCCCGCACCTTTTTGTCAGAATCCTGGAATTCCGTTACTCTGTTTTGCTAACCACGGTGTCACATCCGCCACAGTGGTCTGGCGGTAATGGTCACCCCCAAGCAATCAGTTTTGTGCAACAAGTTGTATCTTGTGAATAAAGGGGTTGTGGTCGCAAGATACACCGTATATATAGTTGTTGTGCCCTTGGTATACAATTATATTGGGTATTTAAACCACCCTCGCCTCACACACTTTTTTCCCTTCTATTTTTGTGTTCATACTTGTTTTGTTAGGATTATTATTATTATTATTATTATTATTATTATTATTATTATTATTATTATTATTATTATTATTTCCAGGGTAAGTTAGAATATATTAGTAGTGCTACAGATTTTAATTCGTCTTTTTCAAAATTTTCAGTATCCCATTTTTTAATTATCATTGATATGAATGATTTTTTTTCTTTTATATTTTGTGAAGAAAATTTTCATAGCTTTCCCTTAACTCATAAATCTAGAAATTACTCGTCTATCTTGTAGTTGTTTTAGTCAGTTTTTTTTTTTTTTTGTCATTTATATCCATA
>NC_061104.1:28362753-28387324 GCF_015104395.2 Macrobrachium nipponense
ATTTATATCCATATATTAAGTTTTTAAAGGAAAGTTAGTAAATTGACTAAACTATGTAAGTTGAACCGACTATTAAGCTAGGTCATCTACTTTAAGTACTCCCTTATCCCGGTTAATTCGAATGTCTCTTTATGCATCGAACTCTTTATTAAGTGTCATATATATATATATATATATATATATATATATATATATATATATATATATATATATATATATATATATATATATATATTTACTATCATATCAAGTGTATTCGGCATCGATGGGGTACGTTGTTGCTAGTGACGTACGTAGCATAAATCAGCCAACTACATAAGCAGTTTGTTCCCTTAGTTTTTTTTAGTGTGTTTCTCTCTCTCTCTCTCTCTCTCTCTCTCTCTCTCTCTCTCTCTCTCTCTCTCTTAGTACGAACACTTCCAGGATATCAAGTTTTATCCGTAGTTTGTGACCAATGATTCTGTAACTCCAGTTTGTAACGTAAATCAGACAGTTGAAACTGCTCCATTATTATTCTACATAGACCAACGAGAGTATGCAACAACCCGTCAGTGGGCCAGTCACTCTCTCACAGAACATCGCTAAACCGCGTCTCGTAATTATGTGCATCTCATTAATCAAATGTACTCAAATGAGTCGACTTTTTCAATCAAGTTTTGCAGTGACGGTTACTTCTTTAGTCCCGCAACGCCTTTTGAGGGTGGAGACAATAGCCCAGTATTGGGCAATGACTTATATAAGAGAAACTAAAATACTAGTTCTGCATTATCTAATCACTTGTCCGTAACGTCATCTTAGCATCTTAGTTCTTAAATAATCGAGTTTTAAAAAGGAACAACTATGTCTTTTATTATCATTACTTCTGCATCTCTTAATATTATCGATACACTAAGGATAGTGCTAATTGACTTCTTTGTTTACGCACACATGCATCTCAACGTCGCTGCAGGGAAACCCGATTCTTTGAGTCGCTGTTAGAGGTATAATCTTTGTAACGGCACATCATTAGTTTTTTTTCTTTCTTTTTTCTTTTTGCTACTATAGTATGATATCTACCGAGCTATTCGCGACCTAACAAAAATAAGGATGCCATTTACCTAACAACCCAAGTAAGGTCTATGACATTTACTTCTTCAAACTATGTACAAAACTATTTAGTCAGAAGTGAGGTATTTAACTAATTTGTTTTACCAATACAACCCACCTAAGACCTATGGCAACTACTTCATCAAACTGTATAACAAAACTATTTTGTCAAAAGTGAGGTATTTTTCTAATTTGTATAACCAAAAAAAACACATACGACCCATGGCAATTAATACTTCCTCAAACTGTACAAAGCTAATTTCAGACAAAATCATTCTAAAAAAAAATTTAGTTGAACGAACTAAGCTCAGACAAAATTTAGCCCATCATGCTTGCCAAAGAATTTTTTTTTTCAAAATAATCTCAAGTGAAGATGAAGCGGTTTCCTTTTTAAGACAATACAACCTTATTGACCAAGTAGAAGATGTATACCCAGGTCTAAGTGGGTCCTGGGTGTACCTCTTGTGCCATAAAAATGCGGAACACCCAAGTAAGAGAACAGAAAGAGGAACAGAACTGCATAATTCCGCCCATTATTGAGATGCCCCAAAAAAGGGTGTCAAGCAAATCGATCGCCTCGTAAAGGAAGAGTTCTGCAATTTATTGGATTTTGATTTTTTTATATAGTGTATGGTCTTTCTTTAATTTTTTTTCTACAAACATTTTATCCTTTCTTTCTGTATAAGTTACAAAACAATTTTTAACATCAAATGTTTAGAAAATGAATGGTATAGATATCATACTATAGTAGAATATGGATGTATATAATTATCATACTATAGTAATGCGATGTTTTTTTCATTTTTTTTTTTTTTTTTTTTCTGACATTAAATGTTTTCTTTTTTTTTCCATATTTCCAAATGTAGTGTAAGAGTTTTTTTCATTATTATTATTATTATTATTATTATTATTATTATTATTATTATTATTTTATTTTATTTTATTTTTTTTTTCTCTCTATCACAGTCCTCCAATTCGACTGGGTGGTATTTACAGTGTGGGGTTCCCGGGTTGCATCCTGCCCCTCCTTAGGAGTCCATCACTTTTCTTACTATGTGTGCCGTTTCTAGGATCACACTCTTCTGCATGAGTCCTGGAGCTACTTCAGCCTCTAGTTTTTTCTAGATTCCTTTTCAGGGATCTTGGGATCGTGCCTACTGCTCCTATGATTATGGGTACGATTTCCACTGGCATATCCCATATCCTTCTTATTTTCTAATTTTTCATCTTGATACTTGATACTTATCCATTTTTTCCCTCTCTTCTTTCAACTCTGGTGTCCCATGGTATTGCGACATCAATGAGTGATACTTTCTTCTTGACTTTGTCAATCAACGTCACGTCTGGTCTGTTTGCACGTATCACCCTATCCGTTCTGATACCATAGTCCCAGAGGATCTTTGCCTGATCGTTTTCTATCACTCCCTCAGGTTGGTGCTCGTACCACTTATTACTGCAAGGTAGCTGATGTTTCTTGCACAGGCTCCAGTGGAGGGCTTTTGCCACTGAATCATGCCTCTTTTTGTACTGGTTCTGTGCAAGTGCCAGGCATTCACTTGCTATGTGGTTTATGGTTTCATTTTTCGTATTGCACTTCCTACATATGGGAGAGATGTTATTTCCGTCTATCGTTCTTTGAAACATATCTGGTTCTTAGGGCCTGATCTTGTGCCGCTGTTATCATTCCTTCAGTTTCCTTCTTTAGCTCTCCCCTCTGTAGCCATTGCCAATTGTCATCGCTGGCTAGTTCTTTAGTCTGTCTCATGTATTGTCCGTGCATTGGTTTGTTGTGCTAGTCCTCTGTTCTGTCTGTCTTTCTCCTGTCTCTGTATATTTCTGGGTCTTCGTCTACTTTTATTAGTCCTTCTTCCCATGCACTCTTTAGCCACTCGTCTTCACTGGTTTTCAGATATTGCCCCAGTGCTCTATTTTCGATGTTGACGCAGTCCTCTATACTTAGTAGTCCTCTCCCTCCTTCCTTTCGTGTTATGTATAGTTTGTCTGTATTTGCTCTTGGGTGTAGTGCTTTGTGTATTGTCATATGTTTCCTGGTTTTCTGATCTATGCTGCGGAGTTCTGCCTTCGTCCATTCCACTATTCCTGCACTGTATCTGATTACTGGCACTGCCCATGTGTTTATGGCTTTTATCATATTTCCGCCATTGAGTTTTGACTTGAGTATCGCCTTGAGTCTCTGCATATATTCTTTCCTGATCGTGTCCTTCATCTCTTGGTGTTTTATATCCCCTCCTTCCATTATTCCCAGGTATTTGTATCCTGTCTCATCTATGTGTTTGATGTTGCTCCATCTGGTAGCTTTATCCCTTCAGTTCTCGTTCCTTTGCCTTTTTGTATGTTGACTAAGGCGCATTTTTCTATTCCAAACTCCATCCTGATGTCCCCAGATACAATCCTTACAGTCTGGATTAGGGTATCTATTTCCTTGATGCTCTTACCATACAGCTTGATGTCGTCCATGAACATCAGATAGTTGATTCTGTTGCCTCTTTTCTTGAGTTGGTACCCGGCATCCATCTTCTGTAGTACTTTGTCATGGGAATCATGGCTTACTACGAAGAGTAGTGGGGACAGTGAGTCGCCCTGGAAGATCCCTCTCCTGATATTAACCTGTGCTAGTCTTATTCCAGAGCTTGTAAGTATTGTATTCCAGTTGCGCATTGTATTTTTGAGGAAGCTGATGGTGTTTTCCTCTGCCCCATATATTTTCAGGCATTCTATTAGCCATGTGTGTGGTATCATGTCGAAGGCTTTCTTATAGTCTATCCATGCCATGCTTAGGTTGGTTTTCCTTCTCCTACTGTTCTTCATTACCATTTTGTCTATCAGGAGCTGGTCTTTTGTGCCCCTACACTTTCTTCTGCAGCCTTTCTGTTGGTGGGGGATGGTGTTTGTCTCCTCTAGGTAGTTGTATAGCCTTTCACTGATGATACCTGTTAGTAACTTCCACATTATTGGTAGGCAGGTGATAGGCCTGTAGTTACTGGCTATATTTCCCTTACTCTTGTCTTTTTGTACTAAGGATGTTCTTCCTGTGGTCATCCATTTGGGTGCTTGGTGATTTGAGATACAATGCTGGAGTTGTTCTGCTATTCGTGGGTGTAGGGCCTTGAAGTTTTTGAGCCAGTATCCATGGACTTCATCGGCACCTGGGGCTTTCCAGTTTGGCATTTTCTTTATTTGGTGTCTGACTGTGTCTGTCGTGATCTCTGTGAATCTTTGTTTTATTCATATTATTCTTCTTCTTATTATTATTATTATTATTATTATTATTATTATTATTATTATTCAAGTCTTTTGGCTAAATGGAAACCTCCCAGTTTTTCTTTTCGTGGTTGTATCTCTACTTTACTTTCGGTCTTTATATCCTTTGCTGTCACCTAAACTGTAGACTAAAAACACAATGCCTCGACGGAATTTTATAAAGCTGAATAACTGGCAATAACACTGTTGTTGCTGTGAGAATATGTATGAAAATAATGATCGTAATTTTTATTATTCGGAAGAATGATGATAAGCCTATTGTTATACAGAGTATTTAGGATCTCAATGACAATAATAAATTGCTAAGCTTTTGCAGTGTCTAAAAAAAAAAAAAAAATCCAAACGCGACAGGACCACCGGAACCGGTTTTTGTTAATGTGCATTCACTTCTGTATAACCTCTATTCGCAAACGTATGCTATAGTTCTGGCTTGTTTCTGAAGAATTTTGCGTATTTCGAATAATGGTGTTGATAACAAAATGGGACCTCTTGTTCTACTGGCCAATGTACTCACCCAACCAGCAAGATGGTCAGAGTTATTTATATTGGTGAGGCGAAGCGATTGGTCGTATGCCACAAATACCCATTGCCGTATGCCTCTGTTGACTTATGTATTGAGCCGTGTAACTGGTGGTTAGTATTCTGTGGCAGAAATGCACCTCATCCCACAAACTATTTGGTAAAAAAGCAGAAGGGTATCACCATCTGCAACAACCCCTCCTCCGCCCCACCCTTCCCAGCTCCCTCACCTTCCATGGAAAAAATGGGGGCAGATGAAAAATATAAACACAAATACACCCGCTTTTAACTTAAGGAAAATATATAGCCCAGTGAAGAGTTCACTGCATTTTGCATGTACTGTCCGCGCATATAGTATATCATTTGGTTATAGTATATTACAGATATGCATATCATTTGGTACTACTACGTATTAGGGAATCGACATCAATGCGGTCTGTGTTCTGCATTTTATCTCAATTTGAGCGGCTGAGATAATTGGCGGAAGTAGGAACTGAAGAAAAGCTCTGTGGGGTTTGAGATGTAATTAAATATACTTATTTTTAGGTATAGTGGTTTCTGTCATGTGATGCTCAAAATAGATAGTAAAGTGATAATCTTTTTATCATTTACTATTTAAGATGGATATAATTTTTCATCCTATTATTAGGTAGGTTACCTCCTCAAAATAATTGTTGATATAAATTTAATTCATATGGTTTGATAGTCAATTATTTGTCCATATAAAGAGACGTCGGTCATTTACATTTTTATATTTTTTTATTCAGTTAGTTTTTAATAAATATGAATGTTTGTGATACAAATTTAGATATTTTTGTATTCGGTGCTGTCTTCTTAAGATAAATGGTGAATATACATGTATGTATTTATTAAAGTATTGGATGATTTATCTGTTAAAATGTTTGTTTCTTGGCTCACTCATTACTATTTTGTTTCTGTTTTCTTATTAAGCTATTTCTTTGCTACCTGATTCGGTGTTTTATTTAGTGTCCTTAAATTCTGAATAAAAGCACAACTATTTTATTTATAAAGGAATTTTTTATTGGTTTTTATGTAAATGCTTACATATATGCTCATGTATAGATGTCATTCATTTTCCAGTTGTTCATATTCTCTGTTCCGGGTTTGCATAATGAAAGAGCGACGAAAATAATCATTTCTTTCGTCTTTTCTAGCACCGATGACCATTGTTTGACGCCAGTTAGACATAGACCATTCAATCAACCTAAAGGGGTCATTTATTCTCTAAGTTTCTAATAGTTTAGGAGTGAATGACAAACGTTAATCATATATGTATGCGTCTGTAATATATGTATCGTTCAGTACTATTCTGAAAATCCACCCAAGTTAGTTATGATAAAACATCAACGCAACTAAATTTTTTTGCGAATAGTTTTCAATACTGATATTGTAGAAAAATATTGTAGAAAACTCTATAATAACGCAAAAAGTAAATAATAAGTGAAAGATACAACAAACACAGTGTACTAGTACAAAGCCATAAAAGCCGTGTAAATTACCGACAGCGTTCATGAAGGTGGTAAAAACTAAGTCGAACAGACTCACTAAAACAAATATCTTTTGCTATTACTACGGAACGAGAAGCTTTTTTTTTTTTAAGATTTCATTTCCTCTTCCTGGTACCGTTTCTCATATTCTTTTGTTGTGCGCATTAGTTAAGTTAAAGGAAAACCAAATAATGAATTATTTCACTCAAAACAAAATGCTGGATGTTTTCTTGTTTTGAGAAGCAGGTATGCAATAAAGAGGCTTGTTATTCTTGATAAATGCTAGTTTAACCGAAAAATGAAGAGGCCCACGACCTGGGGAAGTGAACCAGTACCGAGGACCTCCAAAATTCAACTTGGCTGGTGGTGTGATGTTGAGTTTTCTTTCGTCGTCACACCCACAGCTCCTCCCCAGTCACGTTTACGATACATGCTTCCGCGCCTTTGCAGTTTCCTTCTTTGTCTGCCAATGGGTGCGAGGAATGGTACTAGAGGGGGAAGGGTGAAGACTTATGGGGAGGATGTAATGTATAAATGCTCTTGGCCACACCTGAATGACTGCAGACAACTTCTCACGGCCTTACGGCAACTACGATGATCACGAAGGTAAACGCTTGGCCGTGTGCACTCATACCCTTTGTTGCTTGTTCCAGTTTCTGAGTCTGTATCTGTTTTAGACTTTCCGAAGCCAGTTTGCTGCGTTTGCTTTGAATGGGAATCTTATTAAGTTTTAGTGATAATTCATCAACCTTTACAAACAAATTTGATGAAGGCAAATTTGATTTGAAAGTAAAATTTTAAATCCATTTGCTCATTTTCATGTTCAGCTGGAGCCTACACATCATAAATCACGCATTATTTGTAGTTATAGCAGAGCAACCTTATTTTTAGTATCTGCAGCAACAGTAGTATCAGTAATTCTGCAAAATACGTGTCATATATATCGTAATTTAGCTTTCTTAACCCATACCAGGCAGTTTTCGTCTTGGCCCTTGCTTTGGGAGGGAGTGCCCAGTTGACGGAATTGGGTGCTGATGACCATTTCTATTTTCCTAAATATCCCGAGGGAATTTCTCAGCACCAAGTATCCGAGATCTTCCAGATAGCCCTTCCACAAGCACAGACTCCAGCACAAGCATACCAACCACAAACATACCAAGAGCTGGAATACCACCCTCAAGCACTCCAACCTCCGGTATACCATTACCAAGACCTCGACTATGACTACGATTCGTATGCAAACTCAGGTGGCTTCGGGGGTCATCACACATCACCGCTTTCTTACAACGGCATCCGGGTACCAGGTCGCTGACGACTACGGGCAATACGCCTTCGGGTTCAGTGGCGGCGACAGCGCCAGAACGGAGACTCGCGATGCCTACGGGAACGTCCGAGGGTCTTACAACTACATCGACACCGACGGGAAGCTGCAGACGCAGCACTACGTGGCTGATAAAAATGGCTTTCGCGTGGTCGCCAGTAATATCCCTGAAGGCCCACAGGCTCTGACGGCACAGGACGCTCCTGCGGCTGCCCTGCCCCCCAGCCCCGTGAAGGATACCCCAGAGGTAGCTGCTGCGAAGGCGGCCTTTGCTAAGGCCTATAATGAGGCAGCCCTGGCTGCTGCCGAAGCTCCAGATACGAAATGATTAGATGATTGGACTGCACTAAGTAGTCTGATTAGCTACGATTATCGTTAACTGGATGATGCATATTTCGCTTTCATTATCATTATCATCATCATTCGTATCATTGCCGTGAATTAATATAATTGTGGAAGTTGCTTCATGCCAAGAATTACTGTTAAGTCTGCAGTTTGACTGCTATTTTTCATACAATCTATACATAACCATGCAGTTCCCACTGCATCAACGTATATTACACATGTTTATACACGTTCAGTATATACTGTGTGTGTGTGTGTGAACAAAAAAATTTATATTGTGGTTTAGAAACGCTGTCTTTGTAAACGTTTTGTTATTTGCCTAATAATAGGGTCAGAAGATTTTGGTATATCGGTACTATATCAATAGAACACCAGTAGTAAAATTTGTCGTCATTCCCGATTTCCTATGACAAGGATACTAAAAAATCTCCCATGTTATATTTGTTAATGACATTTAAGAACTTCCATTTGAATCATTATTGAAAGTTTGACTATTGTTGTTATTAACAGGAGGAAAACCCCCATTAAATGGCTATCGTTGCTGTTTTCTTCTTGTTGAATATGTAGTGATTAATGTGAAGATAATACAGAAGAAAAGGGATGGGATTATACCAGGCAGTTGGGATTATATAATCCCTTGTGGAACAAGGGGTTGGGGGAAACAACATTTATTAGCCTAGATAATAATCAACCATATAAATTTTTCCTCTAACACTATAGTGCGTTCACTTTTCTAAGATTGCTCTGGTGAGGCCAGGTAGAAAAGGCAGAGTTGTCATATGTACGGGTATGTAAGTCCCATTAAATGCTTCCCGCAGATATAATCCTTCTTAGGAGGATTCGCTTTGGACTTTGGAAGTTGAGGGAAAGGGTTTGCTTCATCCCTGTTAACTTTTTTTTATTCCCGATTCTATTTAGCTATTCCTTCTTTCTCTTTCTATAATTATAGATACCCTGAATGCCCTTAGAAAAATTTCATCAAAAATCATCCCAAGTCAGTCAACAGGACTCACCTTCCTTTCTTTTTTTGAAACACTGGAGATTCCACTATATTTCCCGCCTCTCTTGCTTCCATGTTAAGTCTACGAATAGTCATTTCTGACACTTTGGTTACTTCAGATGTTCTCTGGATAGCCTCGAAACATCAGTTGCAGGCCCTTCATGATGTTTTTATAAAATGAAGTATTTCAGGAAATTATAGACTATTTCCTTGGCCTCAGGTGGTGGGTGAAGACGTTTACGGGAGTCACTTGGGCTGGGCTGTCCATACTTTTCACAGTGGGTGATCGAGAGCGAGTATCCTTTAATGATATTGACCATGACCTTTTAAATCCTCTTAAAAATCATAGGCCCCCTAAACCAACGCCATCTTGAATTGAAAATTCAAGATGGCGTTGCCTAAACTCAGATCTGCCATCGCCGGGGGAAAAAAATGCCATATCTTCATTTTCCTGAATGAAACCGAGGTTTTTTTTAACGAAGAATTTTACAAAATAAGATATATTCAAAAATATCTGATGCAAACAAAGAACCACATTTCAAGAAATGAAAACTATTTCAATAGACTCCATGAAGCTAATATGATTACCATGACATGAAAATTGGCAACGTATGATATCTGTACAAGCCACATGACAGCGATCTTAGAAATGTAAACGCACTATAACGTTCATTTCTTTTCCTCTGTTAAAGGGGGAGAGGCGGTAGGGGTGGGAAAGTATGGGGGGAATATGATTCCTGCAGGGTGACATGCGAAGTGCTATATGCACGTTGCTGACGGGTCTTTGATGCGTCCCTTTGACCTTCCGCTAATCGCCTCCCAGCCCTCCTGGATCACTTTCGTTTGCTTTCATTTGTTCTCGGGCTCTCATTGCTTAACCGTCCCACTTTAATTTTTATACTCTACCACTTATAACGTTTTCTTTATGGGCAAATCCTTGGGGGCAAACTCTATGAATTCTAGAAATGTGACTCATTAGTCTAGTTAAAATTACCTATTAATAATAATAATAATAATAATAATAATAATAATAATAACATAATAATAATACTTCGTAGTAGCAATGATTCCCATGACAAAAGTACTACAGAAGATGGATGCCGGGTACCAACTCAAGAAAAGAGGCAACAGAATCAACCATCTGATGTTTCATGGACGACATCAAGCTGTAAGGTAAGAGCATCAAGGAAATAGATACCTAATCCAGACTGTAAGGATTGTATCTGGGGACATCAGGATGGAATTGGAATAGAAAAATGCGCCTTAGTCAACATACAAAAAGGCAAAGTAACGAGAACCTGAAGGGATAAAAGCTACCAGATGGGGAGCAACATCAAACACATAGATGAGAAAGGATACAAATACCTGGGAATAATGGAAGGAGGGGATATAAAACACCAAGAGATGAAGGACACGATCAGGAAAGAATATATGCAGAGACTCAAGGCGATACTCAAGTCAAAACTCAACGCCGAAAATATGATAAAAGCCATAAACACATGGGCATGCCAGTAATCAGATACAGCGCAGGAATAGTGGAATGGACGAAGGCAGAACTCGGCAGCATAGATCAGAAAACCAGGAAACAAATGACAATACACAAAGCACTACACCCAAGAGCAAATACGGACAGACTATACATAACACGAAAGGAAGGAGGGAGAGGACTACTAAGTATAGAGGACTGCGTCAACATCCAAGAAGAGAGCACTGGGGCAATATCTGAAACCAGTGAAGAAGAGTGGCTAAAGAGTGCATGGGAAGAAGGACTAATAAAAGTAGACGAAGACCCAGAAATATACAGAGACAGGAGAATGGACAGACAGAAAAGAGGACTGGCACAACAAACCAATGCACGGACAATACAAGAGACAGACTAAAGAACTAGCCAGCGGATGACACATGGCAATGGCTTACAGAGGGAGAGCTAAAGAAGGAAACTGAAGGAATGATAACAGGGGCACAAGATCAGGCCCTAAGAACCAGATATGTTCAAAGAACGAAAGACGGAAATAACATCTCTCCCATATGTAGGAAGTGCAATACGAAAAATGAAACCATAAACCACATAGCAAGCGAATGCCCGGCACTTGCACAGAACCAGTACAAAAAGAGGCATGATTCAGTGGCAAAAGCCCTCCACTGGAGACTGTGCAAGAAACATCAGCTACCTTGCAGTAATAAGTGGTACGAGCACCAACCTGAAGGAGTGATAGAAAACGATCAGGCAAAGATCCTCTGGGACTATGGTATCAGAACGGATAGGGTGATACGTGCAAAACAGACCAGACGTGACGTTGATTGACAAAGTCAAGAAAAAAGTATCACTCATTGATGTCGCAATACCATGGGACACCAGAGTTTGAAGAGAAAGAGAGGGAAAAAAATGGATAAGTATCAAGATCTGAAAATAGAAATAAGAAGGATATGGGATATGCCAGTGGAAATCGTACCCATAATCATAGGAGCACTAGGCACGATCCCAAGATCCCTGAAAAGGAATCTAGAAAAACTAGAGGCTGAAGTAGCTCCAGGACTCATGCAGAAGAGTGTGATCCTAGAAACGGCACACATAGTAAGAAAAGTGATGGACTCCTAAGGAGGCAGGATGCAACCGGAACCCCACACTATAAATACCACCCAGTCGAATTGGAGGACTGTGATAGAGCAAAAAATAAAAAAAAATAAAAAAAAATAAAATAAAATAATAATAATAATAATAGACGAACATTTACGCTCCAGCTAATAACAGGATTAAAGAAAGACCTATTAAATTATATCTGTATTTTCTTTCTATTAAAAGCGCCTGTTTACGCATGAACTAATTATTTACACAATACATTTCTCAACTTACGATAGCTCCTGCTATTATAATTATCTTCAGGATGTCCTTGTGATCAATGACACCCAGTTTACAAATCTTTTAGCAATTGGGTCCCATGGGATTTTCAGCGATCCTCCTCTGGAGGTTATTAAGTTGTCCTTAGCAGTTTGTCCTCTGCAGTCTGTAAAATACTCTAAGATCGCTGGGGTGGGGAATGAGGAATTCTCATGTTGACAAACGTCTCGGGATTAGCATGTACCGTGCATTTAAATTTGACAATGAAAATAGATGTTACTTTAGATATTTTCACTGGAAACCTAATTGTTTTCTTAAAAACAAAGTGCAGAAATGGCAGGTCTCAGGTAAGCTGTAAACAAGGCATTAGTGAAAGGGGAAAAATTTATATGGTTGATTATTATCTACTATGAGATTTGGGGCCTCTGTAACACGGTTTTTTGACTTTGCTCCATATCAAAGCATCGGATGTAGCTGAAAGTTGACATATGTATATTTTACAACCACACACAAATTTTGTCAGCATTATCAATAACCTAAACCCAATAGTTTTAACTTTTATAGAGTAAAAATTATCTAGCCGACGCCATGGCCAATGATTACGAGCAAAGAGTCGAAAAACATTCATTACGTAAGCAAGGTAAACACCATTTTACGAGATGTTGCCCCGCCCATCCACCAGACAGAAACTCATTCACCTTGTTTCATCGGCTCTGAAACCCATAGCAGTCAAGAATGGCTAACAGGATTTGGAATTGTCCCCGTGGTTGCAAAACTGCATTTGTCTTACGACTTGCAACTTTATACAGTCAAGAGAAAGCCCGTGGCCATACTTACTATAGCCTGAATAGGTAATTATTCAGTTTCTAGTTTAAATCCAATGTTTAGGTCTGATTTGTATTTAGCGTAACGTGATTATAATAATTGTAATACCATTCTCAGGATTTTGAACATTTTCCATTAACATTCACTATGCCACCAAGAGAGAGAGAGAAAGAGAGAGATTGTATGTAAACAGTCTTTATATAACTATTTTTGTTAAAATAAGATTTTTATCCAAAGTAAATACAAGCTTATATGTGCTAAAATCTCCAGCAGACCAACGGATCATCCGATATCATTTTTTTTCTGCTTCTTTAGGCCGTACGACCGTGTTGGATATAAAGACTTTATGAATGGCGGAACGACACATAGATGTGGGTGGGGTATCTGTGCTAGCGTAGTAATACTACTGTAGTAATAGCAGTAATATACATGAATTTAACGTTTAGGCCAACTGCTGGGATCCTTGAGGCTCATTTAGCACTTCTTACAACTACTCGAGAAATGAGTTTTTATAGCCAGAAGTTAAATTTTCTAATCCAACAATGCCCATGATAGCCTTCAGTGTTATCCAGAATTATAACGAGGCCAAAGTGGGTGGAGCCTCATGAAGTCATCATTCTGACGATAATTATTGGTGAAGGTTTAAAGCCAAAATACGATACCGGCTATTTTTTTTCGGTAAATAGGTAGATAGCCAATAAATAAAAATTGCTTGACATTGGATATAGCAGTTATCAAATCAAGCTTGTCTACTATGTTTTTGGTAAGTACCAACTATTCCCTACATCTTGTCAATCTGATTGTGACCTATAAAGTAGTATGTAATTTCTTAGGACACTTATTTTGGGAGTTAGACTAATAATCGAAGTGTTTTTGTACTTATTAACTTATTTTGTTGGTTTGTTCATTATGACTATTTTCAGTGGAGAGGTTTCAGAGTTCATAAAGGTGTACTGCTTTGCTTGTATTTAAATTTTTTATGTCACTGTTGCCAGAGGTTTAGCCTTCGTTACGTATAGCCAATCATCCATCGAGAAAGAGGGAAGAAATGCTGTCATAAGTTACGTAACGAGTGCGTTCGAAACGCTTTTACATTATAAGTACCAAATTTATTCAACCTACGTAATGCAGAATACAGTGTAAATTTATGTGTAGATATAATGTGTATTCTGAATAAGCGTTATATTTATGAAATGCATAGATTAAAAGTTATTGCGAAAAAACCGTGTTACAGAGGCCTTGAATCTCATCGTAGGCTACTAAATGTTGTTTCCCTCAACCCCCTGTTCCACAAAGGATTATTTAATCCCAACTGCCTGGTATAATCCCATCCATTTTCTTCTGTATTATCTTCACATTAATCACTACATATTCAACAAGAAGAAAACAGCAACGATAGCCATTTAATGGGGGTTTTCCTCCTGTTAATAACAACAATAGTCAAACTTTCAATAATGATTCAAATGGAAGTTCTTAAATGTCATTAACAAATATAACATGGATGATTTTTTAGTATCCTTGTCATAGGAAATCGGGAATGACGACAAATTTTACTACTGGTGTTCTATTGATATAGTACCGATATACCAAAATCTTCTGACCCTATTATTAGGCAAATAACAAAACGTTTACAAAGGACAGCGTTTCTAAACCACAATATAAATTTTTTTTTGTTCATACACACACACAGTATATACTGAACGTGTATAAACATGTGTAATATACGTTGATGCAGTGGGAACTGCATGGTTATGTATAGATTGTATGAAAAATAGCAGTCAAACTGCAGACTTAACAGTAATTCTTGGCATGAAGCAACTTCCACAATTATATTAATTCACGGCAATGATACGAATGATGATGATAATGATAATGAAAGCGAAATATGCATCATCCAGTTAACGATAATCGTAGCTAATCAGACTACTTAGTGCAGTCCAATCATCTAATCATTTCGTATCTGGAGCTTCGGCAGCAGCAAAGGCGCGGAAGCATGTATCGTAAACGTGATTGGGGAGGAGCTGTGGGCGTGACGACGAAAGAAACTCAACATCACACCACCAGGCAAGTTGAATTTTGGGGGTCCACCTACTGGTTCACCCGGCTGGGCCCCTTCCTTTTTCTGTTGAAGCTTGCAGTTTTCAAGAATAACAAGCCTCTTTATTGCATATCTGCTTCTCAAAACAAGGAAACATCCAACGTCTAGGCATTTTGTTTTGAGTAAAACAATTCATTATTTGGTTTTCCTTTAACTTAACTGATTTGCACAACAAAAGAATATGAGAAATGGTACCAGGAAGAGGAAATGAAATCTTGAAAATTAAAAACATAACAAATAAAAAAAAAAGCTTCTCGTTCCGTAGTAATAGCAAAAAATATTTGTGTTTTAGTGTCTGTTCGACTTAGTTTTTACCACCGTCATGAACGCTGCGGGTAATTTACACGGCTTTTATTGCTTTGTACTACACTGTGGTTGTTGTATCTTTCACTTATTATTTACTTTTTCCGTTATTATAGAGTTTTCTACAATATTTTTCTACAATATCAGTATTGAAAACTATTCTATGTTTTATCATAACCAACTTGGATGGATTTTCAGTATAGTACTGAACGATACATATATTACAGACGCATACATATATATATGATTAACGTTTGTCATTCACTCCTAAACTATTAGAAACTTAGAGAATAAATGACCCCTTTAGGTTGATTGAATGTCTAACTGGCGTCAAACAATGGTCATCGGTGCTAGAAAAGACGAAAGAAATGATTATTTTCGTCGCTCTTTCATTATGCAAACCCGGAACAGAGAATATGAACATCTGAAAAATGAATGACATCTATACATGAGCATATATGTAAGCATTTACATAAAAACCAATAAAAAATTCTTTTATAAATAAAATAGTTGTGCTTTTATTCAGAATTTGAGGACACTAAATAAAACACCGAATCAGGTAACAAAGAAATAGCTTAATAAGAAAACAGAAACAATATAGTAATGAGTGAGCCAAGAAACAAACATTTTAACAGATAAATCATCCAATACTTTAATAAATACATATATGTATATTCACCATTTATCTTAAGATGACAGCACCGAATACAAAAATATCTAAATTTGTATCACAAACATTCATATTTATTAAAAACTAACTGAATAAAAAAATATAAAAATGTAAATGACCGACGTCTCTTTATATTGGACAAATAATAGACTATCAAACCATATGAATTAAATATATATCAACAACTATTTTTAGGAGGTAACCTACCTAATAATAGGATGAAAAATTATATCCATCTTAAATAGTAAATGATAAAAAGATTATCACTTTACTATCTATTTTGAGCATCACATGACAGAAACCACTAACCTAAAAATAAGTATTTAATTACATCTCGAACCCCACAGGCTGCAATCCACAAGAGCTTTTCTTCAGTTCCTACTTCCGCCAATTATCTCAGCTGCTCAATCTGAGATAAGATGGTTCCCTAATACGTAGTAGTACCAAATTATATGCATATCTATAATATACTATAACCAAATGATATGCATATTTATGTGCGAACAGTACATGCAAAATGCAGTGAAATCTTCGTAAGGGCTATATATTTTCCTTAAGTTAAAAGCGGGTGTATTTGTGTTTATATTTTTCATCTGCCCCCATTTTTTCCATGGAAGGTGAGGAAGCTGGGAAATGTGGGGCGGGGGGGGGGGGGGGGGGGGGGGGGGGGGGGGGGGGGGGGGGGGGGGGGGGGGGGGGGGGGGGGGGGGGTGTTGCAGATGGTGATACCCTTCTGCTTTTTCACCAAATAGTTTGGGATGAGGTTGCATTTCTGCCACAGTCTACTAACCACCAGTTACACGGCTCAATCCATACGTCAACAGAGGCATACAGCAATGGGAATTTGTGGCATACGACCAATCGCTTCGCCTCACCAATATAAATAACTCTGACCATCTTGCTGGTTGGGTGAGTACATTGGCCAGTAGAACAAGAGGTCCCATTTTGTTATCAACACCATTATTCGAAATACGCAAAATTCTTCAGGAACAAGCCAAAATTATAGTGTACGTTTGCGAAGAGAGGTTATACAGAAGTGAAAGCACATTAACAAAAACCGGTTCCCGTGGTCCCGTCGCGTTTGGATTTTTTTTTAGACTGCAAAAGCTTAGCAATTTATTATTGGCACTGAGATCCTAAATATTCTGTATAACAAAAGGACTACCATCATTCTTCAAAATGATTTTGTCTGAAATTAGCTTTACTACAGTTTGAGAAGTACTAATTGCCATGGGTCGTAAGTGGTTTTTTTTTTTTTGGTTATACAAATTAGAAAAATACCTCACTTTTGACAAAATAGCTTTGTTATACAGTTTGATGAAGTAGTTGCCATAGGTCTTAGGTGGGTTGTATTGGTAAAACAAATTAGTTAAATACCTCACTTCTGACTAAATAGTTTTGTACATAATTTGAGGAAGTAATTGCCATAGGCCTTAATTGGGTTGTTTGGTAGATGGCATCCTTATTTTTGTTAGGTCGCGAATAGCTCGGTAGATATCATACTATAGTAGCAAAAAGAAAAAAGCAAGAAAGAAAGAAAAAAAAACTAATGATGTGCCGTTACAAAGATTATACCTAACAGCGACTCAAAGAATCAGGTTTCCATGCAGCGACGTTGAGATGCATGTGTGCGTAAACAAATAAGTCAATTAGCACTATCCTTAGTTTGTTTCGATAATGTTAAAGAGATGCAGAAGTAATGATAATAAAAAAGACATAGTTGTTCCTTTTTAAAACTCTATTAGTAAGAACAAAGATGCTAAGATGACGTTTACAGACAAAGTGATTAGATAAGGCAGCACTAGTATTTTAGTTTCTCTTATATAAGTCGTTGCCCAATACTGGGCTATTGTCTCCACCCTTAAAAGGCGTTGCGAGACTATAGAACTAACCGTCACTGCAAAACTACTGACAAAAAAAAGTTGACTCATTTGAGTACATTTAATTAATGAGATGCACATAATTACGAGACGCGGTTTAGCGATGTTCTGTGTGAGGGACTAACTCGCAGACTGACGGGTTGTTGCATACTCTCGTTGGTCTATGTTACAATCATAATATAATGGAGCAGTGTCTGATTTACGTTACAAACTGGAGTTGCAGAAACATTGGTCAAAACTACAGATAAAACTTGATATCCTGGAAGTGTTCGCACTTAAGAAAAAAATAAAAAACTAAAAACAAAATATAACTAAAGCCACAAACTGCTTAGGTAGTTGACTGATTTATGCTACATATACCCCATCGATGCCGAATATCACTTGGT
The DNA here is from genome assembly GCF_015104395.2 of Macrobrachium nipponense. Classification (NCBI taxonomy): domain Eukaryota; kingdom Metazoa; phylum Arthropoda; class Malacostraca; order Decapoda; family Palaemonidae; genus Macrobrachium; species Macrobrachium nipponense. The sequence goes on from NC_061104.1 coordinate 28,380,816, forward strand.
ATGATAGAAAATATTCATATGACATTGATAAACAGTTCGATGCATTAAAGATGACATTCGAATTAACCGGGATAAGGGAGTATTTAAAGTAGATGACCTAGCTTAATAGTCGGTTCAACTTACATAGTTTGGTCATTTACTACTTTTTGTTTAAAAACTTAATATATCGATAGAATGATAAAAAAAGACTGACTAAAAAAAAAAAACAACTACAAGATAGACGAGTAATTTCTAGATTAATGAGTTAAGGGAAAGTGATGACAAATTTTCTTCACAAAAAAAAAAAAAAAAAAAAAAAAAAAGAGAGACCTATATCAATGATAACTAAAAGATAGGATATAAAAATGTTGAAAATGACGAATTAAAATCAGTAACACTACTAATATCGTCGAACTTACCCTGAAATGATAATATTAATATTAATAATAATAATAATAATAATCCTATCAACAACAAAACAAGTATAAACACTTAAAAAAAGAAGGAAAAAAAAAAGTGTGTGACGCGAGGGAGGTTTAAATACCCCATATATACGTATATACCAAGGGCACAACAGCTATATATACGGTGTATCATGCGACCCACCCTTTACTCACGAGATACAACTTGTTGCACAAAACTGATTGCTTGGTGTGACCATTACCGCCAGGGACCACTGTGGCGGATTGTGACACCGTGGTTAGCAAAACAGAGTAACGGAATTCCAGGACTGACAAAAAGAAGAAGTGCGGGGGAGAGGACGGCGGAGCAAGGTTATTTAAGTTTTAAATTGTGCATGGCAGTGTGCTTTAAAAGAAAGAAAGAAAAAAAAAAAAAACACTGGTGCTTTAAAAGAAAAAAAAAACATGATCTCACTGTTCCTTTCTTATTCAATAATAACTGGTCATTTTACTGGTTTCATTTTACTGGTTTTTATTTATCCATATGTCCATACGCATCCTTGCGTTAAGGTACATACAAGCACACACGAGTGCGATGAAGCTCCCTGGTTTCTTTTTATCCACATGTCCTTTTTGCATCCTCACGTTTTTACACACACCCACACACACACACACACACCACACACACACACAAATGCGATGAAGCTTCGCAAAACACAAGCAAAGCGAATAAGTTACCCATGAGAAATATTCTACATTTTGAAACGGTAAAAAAAAATGTATGTACACACATATACATATGTATGCATGTACTTCAAACTTTAACTCATACTCAAATTCCTCGATTTACTACTAAGGAATTTGGCAGTATTAAATCATCGAATAAATTTAGATTAGTAACAAAGGATTTGCTAAAAGAAAAAAAAAAAAAAAAAAAAGAAATAGCGTTCCTGATTTGACTATACATTTCCCACCCATCTCAATATGAGACCAGTAAGACCGATATTATTTTAGGTTATTATCTTAAAACAATTTCATAATATTATTTTGAACTGGCATAAACAGCTGTGGCAGTCTCGCGATAAGACATAGGCGATATTTAATTATTGTAGTTATCCTTAGTGAACGTTTTCTCTGGTGGTTTATCACCCATTTTCTTTAATGTAATTTACGCTAATGTTGTAAAATTCAATTCTATACCATACAAACATGGTTCTTGACGTGTTTGTTTAGTAATAAATTGATACTTATTGTCATAAGTCACCACGAATCTTCATTCATGACCCGATTATACGGGGTTTGTGGTAAAAAGAATCTTGCATGGGTGCGGAGGGATTTGAACCGGTGGCGGAGGCAAAAGAAGCGTCGGTGGGACGTAACCCCCGTCCTGTTACATCGAAATGCTTCCACATTCCTTTGTTACGACCTGTAAGCCTTCCTGCACCGCTGACTCAGTCGAAACTTCCACGTCATTAATGCGGTCTTAGGTCAGGAGTGAGCAACATCGCCCGGCACTTTCTGCCTATGGTCCAAGGAGTTTTCTCAGGATCCATGAGGAACCCGATAGCGGAACGCCCAACCAACAACTTATCAATGTTTGAGGTCCGAGCAGTACTTACCGGCTGCCTGATGTCTCACCCCGTTGTATGTCACACTGAAATAATATACCCTTTTTGAAATCATTCAGACATTTTGGTTCAGAAGATTGAATCTCAATTTTGCTGTTGTATCCACTACCCTTGCTCTTTCATTGTTATTGTGTTGGCCTTAATGAATGTGTTTAGTGCTTTCGACTTTGTCATTATTATTATTATTATTATTGATATGCTCTTGTTTAAAATGAGTAAATAGTATTGTTAGGAACGATGCTGCAGTTGCACTTCTCTAATAATCTTCTTCTTCTTCTTCCTAGCTTAAACCCTTTTTACCCCTTTTTATATGGGGTCGCCATTGCGAATGAGTCGTCTCCATCGATTCTGTCTTGTGCCTCGTTCTCATTTATACCTTTCAAATTCCATATCTCCCTTACACAAATCACGCCATCTCTTTCTTGGCTTTTCCCTTCTTCTTCCCTTTACTACCCCGCACTTCCATTCGTATGTCTTCCAACATGATGTTCCTCCCTTCGTAACAGGTGTCCATACCATCGAAGCCTTCCTTCCTGTATTTTCTTCGATATTTCAGCTACCTTTGTCGATCCTCTTATATACTCATTTCTAATCCTATCTTCCCTGTTACTCCCGACATCCATCTCAACATTCTCATTCTGCTACATCCATCTTCTTCTCCTCTGTTTTCCTCATACTTCCTGTTTCTGTTCCATATAACATTGCTGGTCTGACCACCGTCCTATGGAACTTTCCTTTCATTTCAGAGGGACCTTCTTGTCACAGAGTACCCCTGATGCAGCCCTCCAGTTATTCCATCCTGCCTGAATTCGGTGTCTCACCTCTTGGTTCATGCTTCCACTATCCTCTAATACAGACCCTAAGTACTTGAACTTCTGTACTTTTCTTTATTTCTTCCCCATCCAATCTTATGCTACTCCACCATCCTCAGTAATACTAGAACACATATATTCGGTTTTTGATCTGCTTATTTCTCATTCCTCTCTCCTCAAGTGCTCTCTCCACCTCTCCACCCTCCCCTCCAACTCCTCCTTCCCCTCTGAACACACACAATGTCATCAGCGTATAATATGCACCATGGCACTGCTTCTCTAACATCCCTGGTCATTACATCCATCACGATGTTGAAGATGAATGGGCTAAGTGCTGACCCCTGGTGTAGTCCCACTCCTATCTCAATCCATCCGTCTCTCCAACACTACTCCTCACTCTAGTATACACATTCCTGTACATCTCTTGAATAATTCTGAAATACTTTTCCCGGCACCATCTTCTCCCTCAAACACAATCTCCATATTTCTTGCCTGGCACTCTGTCATAGGCCTTTTCAAGGTCTATGAATACCAAAAATGCAGGTCTCGTTGTTTTTCTCTGAATTTCTCCATTAGCTGCCTTATGCAAAATATTCCATCCGTTGTGCCGCTTCCCTTCATAAATCCTAACTGTTCCTTCCCTATTCTAACTTCCTCTCTCAGCCTGCTATCTATTATTCTTTCCAAATCTTCAACGTGTGAGACATTAGTTTTATACCTCTATAATTACTTGCATTCCTGGACATCACCTTTACCTTTAAATATAGGTATCAATATGCTTTCCCGCCATTCTTCTGGTATCTTTTCCTGTTCGAATATTTTTACCATCAGATCATACAAGATGTCTACCCCTTCCTCTCCTAAGGCTTTCCAAACTTCGACTGGGGATTAAGTCAGGTCCTGTTGCCTTCCCATTCCTCATTCTTTTTAAGGCTCGTATCACTTCATCCCTAGAATATCCCCATTACCATTCCATGTTTACTTGTCCATCCTCTCTTACAAGTCTTTCATTTTCTTCATTTAGCAGTTGTTCGAAATACTCTTTTTCCATCTTTTTTCAGGATGTCTTCTTCCTTTTTTATGACCGTACCATTTCCTATCTTTCATTTGCTTAATAGGGTGATGTCCTTTGTTCTTTTATTTCTTACTTTTGACAGTTTTGAGCCATCTTACTCAACCTTCCTCGGTTTTCCAGTTCATTATAAACCTCCTCATATGCCCTTGCCTTAGCTTGAGCTACCACCCTTTTTACTTCTTTTGTTTCTTTCTCTTAATCTTTCTCTGGTCCTCCTGCAGCTGTGACTCTTCAAATCTCTTTCTTTTGCCTCCCTTTACCCTTCACCATTCCCCCACCTCTTCTCCCCACCACCAGCTCTCCTTTTTTTCCCTCCCATACTATTCCAGATGTTTCCCCTAGTTATCTCCTTTCCATGTCTTCTAATCACTGATGCATTTATGCCTCCACCATTCTCCCACATCTTCAATTCCCAGATCAACCTCTCCAGCACTCTTCTCTTGAACTCTCTCTTTCTTATCATTCTCATCCCTAACAATTTATACCACTTGAATTTTCTTTGACCCCATTCGTTTTCGTTTTCTTTTCTCTTTTCATCCTTAAATCCATACAAAGGAGCCTATGTTGGGGGGAGCCACGTGGTCCCGGGATAAACTTTACAATTCCTAACTTCCACCAGCCTTGATCTATTGTAAAGGAGGTAATCTATTTGTGTGTGTCAGGACCCTCCTCAAAGGGCTACTTCAGACTCCAGAAAAGCTATCAATCATAACTGGTGTTCTCAAAAGTTAAAAGTCACGATAAGTGAAATAACAGACAGTGTGCAAATATTAACAATGAGGGAAACTAATACCACAAGTAAAAATAATATAATATATTTACAAACACAGCATAGATAGAAATGATTAACGGAACCTCTATAAATACAAAATTAAATGAAAAGCAATCACACAATATGAACACTATTGAATAAAACACCCACACTATTAATTACAGTATCAAACCAGACATTCTCCAAAATAAGGGGGTCCCGAAAGAAAAGAGAAAATAACGGCCAGAAAGAAGCCTAACAATTAACAAAACTAAATTAACCTAACTAATTTAAGTGGCCAACTAAGAGTTTAAATCCCCCCCAAACAAATTCTTACTAGGAACGTTAATTGATCCAGAAAAACGACGGTCGTGGAATATCGAAGAAACGGGAAGGTATGTTCCCGCTATCTCCAAATAGCGGCAGAGTAAAGACCCGACCTTCTTCAGGAAGATCCTCGTCCCTTGGACGTCACAAATCACACGTCCCTCCGAGGGAACGTCACAAAAAAAATCAAAGGCTTCTATAACTGCTCACGGAGAGGTCCCCCAGGCTAATACTGGCCCAAGGCTACAGCAATGATGCAAGCAGCAAGCGTTTGCAACAAGCTCCAGGGATAAAGAGCGCTCAGTCGTAGCAGAATAAAGGAGCGAACTTGCTGTAATCCATATGGTGTGGTATCAACACGAAGGCCAGAAACAGACTGCCATACCTGGGCCAACAGGGACCTTCCAAAGTCACCTCGGAATGCTCCAAGTGAGACCGAAAACAGGACTCTGGGAATAAACAGGCCAAGGATCAAAAACAGAATGGTAAACTAAAAATGTGGAGGAAGAAAACTCAAAACCCTGATGGGTATACTATAAAAATAAATGCAAAATAGGGAAACTAAAAGATAATGAATAAAAACAAAATAAAAGGAAATGGCAAAGTTCTAACAGACCGCCACTCCTGTATGTTATCAAGTGCTCCCTCTTCTTTTTGAAGAATGTGTTTCACTATTGCCATATCAAGGACACGGCAAAGTCCACTATATCTCTCCTTCTGGGTTTCTCTCCCCAATCCCATGTCCTCCATGCACACGTTCAATTACATCCTTTTCATTTCCGACATGTCCATTAAAGTCTGCCCCCACTACAGTCCTCTCCTGCTCTTCCAAAGTTTCTTGTTGGCGTTACCTCACTCATTTCGTTCCAAAAACAAAAACCAAACGCAATCTCATTTTCTTCCTCTGTTGCAGCCCCTCACTTGTGGAGGGCATAACAGCGCTAATGTTTTGGATGTTTCATGTTTTTTTTTTGTTCCGCCTCAGATATCTTCACTCTCATAATGTGATCATTCTTTCTACTCACTTCCGTCACTGCATTCTTCATTTCCCCCGACAACACTACACCAACGCCATTCCTACCCTCTCATTGCCTCCACTATAGAATTAGCTTGTAGCCATCCCCACATTTCTTTAGCTTTTATTACCCTTCCATCGAGTTTCCTGCACACACAAAATATCCAACTCTCTTTCCTCATCAATTCCGCCAACTCTCTTCCTCTTCCTGTCATAGACCCAATATTGAGCTGGCCTATTCTGATACATTTAGAGCTCGCTTCTTAAGCTGCACCCGCTCATGATGCAGTAGCCCTCGTCTTGTCACAGAGTTAGGGCGATGTGTCTGTGCGTCGTTTACGGAGTACGCCCTAGCACTATTCTCATCAATATCATGACTCATTTCATTGGTTCTGGCTGGTGTTTTTACAGTCGGATGCCCTTCTGACAACCAACCCTCCCTATTCATCCGGGCTTGGGACCGGCACCACAGAGGCTGGCTTGACCCCCACAGGTTGCCACTTGCACTCTAATAATAATAA
>NC_061104.1:28387824-28417054 GCF_015104395.2 Macrobrachium nipponense
TTATTATTATTAGAGAATGCAACTGCAGCATCGTTCCTAACAATACTATTTACTCATTTTAAACAGAGCATATCAATAATAATAATAATAATAATAATAAATAATAATAAGACAAAGTCGAAAGCACTAAACACATTCATTAAGGCCAACACAATAACAATGAAAGAGCAAGGGTAGTGGATACAACAGCAAAATTGAGATTCAATCTTCTGAACCAAAATGTCTGAATGATTTCAAAAAGGGTATATTATTTCAGTGTGACATACAACTGGTGAGACATCAGGAGCACGGTAAGTACTGCTCGGACCTCCAACATTGGTATGTTGTCGGTGGGCGTTCCGCTATCGGGTTCCTCATGGATCCTGAGAAAACTCCTTGGACCATAGGCAGAAAGTGCCGGGCGATGTTGCTCACTCCTGACCTAAGATCGCATTAAATGACGTGGAAGTTTCGGCTGACGTCAGCGGTGCAGGAAGGCTTCCAGGTCGTAACAAAGGAATGTGGAAGCATTTCGATGTAACAGGACGGGGTTACGTCCACCGACGCTTCTTTTGCCTCCGCCACCGGTTCAAATCCCTCCGCACCCATGCAAGATTCTTTTTACCACAAACCCCGTATAATCGGGTCATGAATGAAGATTCGTGTGACTTTATGACAATAGTATCAATTTATTACTAACAAACACGTCAAGAACCACGTTTGTATGGTATAGAATTGAATTTTACACATTAGCGTAAATTACATTAAAGAAAATGGGTGATAAAAGATCAGAGAAAACGTTCACTAAGGATAACTACAATAATATTAAATATCGCCTATGTCTTATCGCGAGACTGCCACAGCTGTTTATGCCAGTTCAAAATAATATTATGAAATTGTTTTAAGATAATAACCTAAAATAATATTGGTCTTACTGGTCTCATATTGAGATGGGTGGGAAATGTATAGTCAAATCAGGAACGCTATTTCTTTTTTTTTTTCTTTTAGCAAATCCTTTGTTACTAATCTAAATTTATTCGATGATTTAATACTGCCAAATTCCTTAGTAGTAAATCGAGGAATTTGAGTATGAGTTAAAGTTTGAAGTACATGCATACATATGTATATGTGTGTACATACATTTTTTTTTACCGTTTCAAAATGTAGAATATTTCTCATGGGTAACTTATTCGCTTTGCTTGTGTTTTGCGAAGCTTCATCGCATTTGTGTGTGTGTGTGTGTGTGTGTGTAAACGTGAGGATGCAAAAGGACATGTGGATAAAAAGAAACCAGGGAGCTTCATCGCACTCGTGTGTGCTTGTATGTACCTTAACGCAAGGATGCGTATGGACATATGGATAAATAAAAACCAGTAAAATGACCAGTTATTATTGAATAAGAAAGGAACAGTGAGATCATGTTTTTTTTTTCTTTTAAAGCACCAGTGTTTTTTTTCTTTCTTTCTTTTAAAGCACCAATGCCATGCACACTTTTTAAAACTTAAATAACCTGCTCCGCCGTGTTCCTCTCCCCCGCACCTTCTTTTTGTCAGTCCTGGAATTCCGTTACTCTGTTTTGCTAACCACGGTGTCACATCCGCCACAGTGGTCTGGCGGTAATGGTCACACCCAAGCAATCAGTTTTGTGCAACAAGTTGTATCTCGTGAGTAAAGGGGTGTGGTCGCATGATACACCGTATATATAGCTGTTGTGCCCTTGGTATATACGTATATATGGGGTATTTAAACCTCCCTCGCCTCACACACTTTTTTTTCCTTCTTTTTTTAAGTGTTTATACTTGTTTTGTTGTTGTTGATAGGATTATTATTACTATTATTATTAATATTAATATTATCATTTCCAGGGTAAGTTCGAAGATATTAGTAGTGTTACTGATTTTAATTCGTCATTTTCAACATTTTTAGTATCCTATTTTTTAGTTATCATTGATATGGGTCTCTTTTTTTTTTTTTTATTTCTTTTATATTTTGTGAAGAAAATTTGTCATCACTTTCCCTTAACTCATTAATCTAGAAATTACTCGTCTATCTTGTAGTTGTTTTTAGTCAGTCTTTTTTTTTATCATTTCTATCGATATATTAAGTTTTTAAACGAAAAGTAGTAAATTGACCAAACTATGTAAGTTGAACCGACTATTAAGCTAGGTCATCTACTTTAAGTATTCCCTTATCCCGGTTAATTCGAATGTCTCTTTATGCATCGAACTGTTTATCAAATGTCATATGAATATTTTTCTATCATACCAAGTGTATTCGGCATCGATGGGGTATATTGTAGCATAAATCAGTCAACTACCTAAGCAGTTTGTGGCTTTAGTTATATTTTGTTTTAGTTTTTATTTTTTTCTTAAGTGCGAACACTTCCAGGATATCAAGTTTTATCTGTAGTTTTGACCAATGTTTCTGCAACTCCAGTTTGTAACGTAAATCAGACACTGCTCCATTATTTATATGATTGTACATAGACCAACGAGAGTATGCAACAACCCGTCAGTGGGCTGCGAGTTAGTCCCTCACACAGAACATCGCTAAACCGCGTCTCGTAATTATGTGCATCTCATTAATTAAATGTACTCAAATGAGTCAACTTTTTCAGTCAAGTTTTGCAGTGACGGTTAGTTCTATAGTCTCGCAACGCCTTTTAAGGGTGGAGACAATAGCCCAGTATTGGGCAACGACTTATATAAGAGAAACTAAAATACTAGTGCTGCCTTATCTAATCACTTGTCCGTAACGTCATCTTAGCATCTTTGTTCTTAAATAATAGAGTTTTAAAAAGGAACAACTATGTCTTTTATTATCATTACTTCTGCATCTCTTAACATTATCGAAACACTAAGGATAGTGCTAATTGACTTCTTTGTTTACGCACACATGCATCTCAACGTCGCTGCAGGGAAACCTGATTCTTTGAGTCGCTGTTAGAGGTATAATCTTTGTAACGGCACATCATTAGTTTTTTTTTTTTTTTCTTTCTTTCTTTTTTCTTTTTGCTACTATAGTATGATATCTACCGAGCTATTCGCGACCTAACAAAAATAAGGATGCCATCTACCAAACAACCCAATTAAGGCCTATGGCAATTACTTCCTCAAATTATGTACATAACTATTTAGTCAGAAGTGAGGTATTTAACTAATTTGTTTTACCAATACAACCCACCTAAGACCTATGGCAACTACTTCATCAAACTGTATAACAAAGCTATTTTGTCGAAAGTGAGGTATTTTTCTAATTTGTATAACCAAAAAAAAAAAAAACCACTTACGACCCATGGCAATTAGTACTTCCTCAAACTGTACAAAGCTAATTTCAGACAAAATCATTTGGAAGAATGATGGTAGTCCTTTTGTTATACAGAATATTTAGGATCTCAGTGCCAATAATAAATTGCTAAGCTTTTGCAGTGTCTAAAAAAAAATCCAAACGCGACGGGACTACCGGAACCGATTTTTGTTAATGTGCATTCACTTCACTTCTGTATAACCTCTCTTCGCAAACGTACACTATAATTTTGGCTTGTTCCTGAAGAATTTTGCGTATTTCGAATAATGGTGTTGATAACAAAAATGGGACCTCTTGTTTCTACTGGCCAATGTGACTCACCCCAACCAGCAAGATGGTCAGAGTTATTTATATTGGTGAGGCGAAGCGATTGGTCGTATGCCACAAATTCCCATTGCTGTATGCCTCTGTTGACGTATGGATTGAGCCGTGTAACTGGTGGTTAGTATTCTGTGGCAGAAATGCAACCTCATCCCAAACTATTTGGTGAAAAAGCAGAAGGGTATCACCATCTGCAACAACCCCTCCTCCGCCCCACCCTTCCCAGCTCCCTCATGGAAAAAATTGGTGGGGGCAGATGAAAAATATAAACACAAATACACCCGCTTTTAACTTAAGGGAAATATATAGCCCAGTGAAGAGTTCACTGCATTTTGCATGTACTGTCCGCACATAAATATGTATATCATTTGGTTATAGTATATTACAGATATGCATATCATTTGGTACTACTACGTATTAGGGAATCGACATCAATGCGGTCTGTGTTCTGCATTTTATCTCAATTTGAGCGGCTGAGATAATTGGCGGAAGTAGGAACTGAAGAAAAGCTCTGTGGGGTTTGAGATGTAATTAAATATACTTATTTTTAGGTATAGTGGTTTCTGTCATGTGATGCTCAAAATAGATAGTAAAGTGATAATCTTTTTATCATTTACTATTTAAGATGGATATAATTTTTCATCCTATTATTAGGTAGTTTACCTGCTAAAAATAATTGTTGATATATTTGTAATTTTTATGGTTTGATATTCAATTATTTGTCCAATATGAAGAGACGTCGGTCATTTATATTTTTATATTTATTTAATTCAGTTAGTTTTTAATAAATATGAATGTTTGTGTTACAAATTTAGATACTTTTGTATTCGGTGCTGTGTCTTCTTAAGATAAATGGTGAATATACATGTATGTATTTATTAAAGCATTGGATTATTTATCTGTTAAAATGTTTGTTTCTTGGCTCACTCATTACTATTTTGCTTCTGTTTACTTATTAAGCTATTTATTTACTACCTGATTCGGTGTTTTATTTAGTGTCCTCAAATTCTGAATAAAAGTACAACTATTGTATTTACAAGGGAATTTTTTCATTGTTTTTTTTTATGTAAATGCTTACATATATGCTCATGTATAGATAGATGTCATTCGTTTTTAAGTTGTTCGTACTCTCTGTTCCGGGTTTGCATAATGAAAGAGCGACGAAAATAATAATTTCTTTCGTCTTTTCTAGCACCGGTGATCATTGTTTAACGCCAGTTAGACATAGACCATTCAGACATTCAATCAACCTTAAGGGGTCATTTATTTTCTAAGTTTCTAATAGTTTAGGGGGGAATGACAAACGTTAATCATATATGTATGCGTCTGTAATATATGTATCGTTCAGTACTATACTGAAAATCCACCCAAGTTGGTTATGATAAAACATCAACGCAACTAAATCTTTTTGCGAATAATTTTCAATACTGATATTGGAGAAAAATATTGTAGAAAACTCTATAATAACGGAAAAGGTAAATAATAAGTGAAAGATGCAACAACCACAGTGTAGTACAAAGCAATAAAAGCCGTGTAAATTACCGGCAGCGTTCATGACGCTGGTAAAAACTAAGTCGAACAGACACTAAAACACAAATATTTTTTGCTATTACTACGGAACGAGAAGCTTTTTTTTATTTGTAATGATTTTAATTTTCAAGATTTCATTTTCTCTTCCTGGTACCGTTTCTCATATTCTTTTGTTGTGCAAATTAGTTAAGTTAAAGGAAAACCAAATAATGAATTGTTTTACCCAAAATAAAATGCCTAGACGTTGGATGTATTCCGTTTTCAGAAGCAGATATTCAATAAAGAATCTCGTTATTCTTGAAAACTGCAAGCTTTAACCGAAAAATGAAAGGGCCCAGCCTGGTAAACCAATAGGAGGTCCTCCAAAATTCCACTTGGCTGGTGGTGTGATGTTGAGTTTCTTTCGTCGTCACGCCCACAGCTCCTCCCCAGTCACGTTTACGATACATGCTTCCGCGCCTTTGCAGTTTCCTTCTTCGTCTGCCCGTGGGTGCAAGGAATGGTGCTAGAGGGGGAAGGGTGAAGACTTATGGGGAGGCTCTAATGTATAAATGCTCTTGGCCACACCTGAATGACTGCAGACAACTTCTCACGTCCTTACGGCAACTACGATGATCACGAAGGTAAACGCTTGGCCGTATACACTCATACCCTTTGTTACTTGTTCCAGTTTCTGAGTCTGTATCTGTTTTAGACTTTCCGAAGCCAGTTTGCTGCGTTTGCTTTGAATGGGAATCTTATTAAGTTTTAGTGACAATTCATCAACCTTTACAAAAAAACTTTGATGAAGGCAAATTTGATTTTGAAGTAAAATTTTAAATCCATTTGCTCATTTTCATGTTCAGCTGGAGCCTACGCATCATAAATCACGCATTATTTGTAGTTATAGCAGACGCAACCTTATTTTTAGTATCGGTAGCAACAGTAGTATCAGTAATTCTGCAAAATACGTGTCATATATACTCGTAATTTAGCTTTCTTGACCCATACCAGGCAGTTTTCGTCTTGGCCCTTGCTTTGGGAGGGAGTGCCCAGTTGACGGGATTGGGTGCTGATGACCATTTCTATTTTCCTAAATATCCCGAGGGAATTTCTTAGCACCAAGTATCCGAGATCTTCCAGATAGCCCTTCCACAAGCACAGGCTCCAGCACGAGCATACCAACCACAAACATACCAAGAGCAGGAATACCACCCTCAAGTACTACATCCTCAAGCACTCCAACCTCCGGTATACCATTACCAAGACCTCGACTATGACTACGATTCGTATGCAAACTCAGGTGGCTTCGGGGCTCTTCACACATCACCGCTTTCTTACAACGGCATCTGGGGGCTGGCTTACCCCCGACCCCCCTTTAGTTGCCCAGTCCGGATAACCAGTACCAGGTCGCTGACGACTTCGGGCAATACGCCTTCGGGTTCAGTGGTGGCAACAGCGCCAGAACGGAGACTCGCGATGCCTACGGAAATGTCCGAGGGTCCTACAACTATTTTTAAAGACAAGTTGAGTCATTGAGGTTCGATATTTTATATAACTAAAAAAACTCAAGGCTAAAACTGCGATCGTGACTTTGCAAAGGAGCATTTATTGTCATGACCCGAAATAGTGTTACCTCTAATTTATATAGATTTGTACGGGTGTTCCACTTGTTTTTTGTGTGTTTTCTAATCACTACGATGCTTAACGACCCTATCCATGCATCTGTATAAATACAGACGTCCACTGCGTAAACGCATATTCACTGTTTAATATAATTTGTTACGTAAGATTAATAATCACCCCAAAATGATAAAATTAACATAGTATATGATTATGATATTTCAGTAGAACTTCTGGAAACAGACACTCAAAGATAAAAAAACTCGCAGTAGCGAAATCTCAATGATGTAGATAATTTCTGTAAAAAAGTAAAATTAAGAATGTCTCGTAACTTCAGCCACAGGAATAACGAAATTCGACCTGCAAAGGAAACACTCAAAGTTACTCCAAATGAATAAAAAATTGTACTTAGCTTGCTTTTGTGGGAAGTCACGGTGTTCCGATAACGACACACGGCCTTGGTCCTCCTTCTCTATTTAGCGGATGACCTGGTTTGGCTTCAGTTTCCCCCGTGCGCGTTGTTTCGATGATTCGAGCCCTTGAAAGATCCGATGCTGCAGACGCGTTCGGTTTGTTTCTTGAAGTGCCGGAAACGCTCACTAACGATGTTTTCTTGAATGATTCTAATGAGAAGACCGAAGTCTTGCGTTTGTTCCGTAGGAAAAAGGACACGTTGGTTTGTTTCTTGAAGTTATTCACTAAACGATGATACTAAGTTGCTTGAAGAATCTCTTGCTTTCGTCGTCGTTAAAGAGTTCTTATATGATACTTTCATTATTCTGATTTTTCTTCGGAGAAGTTGTAGAGTTCTTCTGGTCCACTGCCACCAATATTAGGGCTTGTGCCTTGTATGATAAGGCGCCCTATGAGGTAATGTTAGACTTGCGATAATCTCACGCTAAGTCGGTTGGTATTGCACTTCCATCTTCAATGGAGTGTCTTGGGGTTTGTAGATCACTTACGAAGTCGGGATTATCTTCTTGTTTATGACGATGATGTGTTAAACTCATGGTGAGGAGGTTCTTGTAGAAAACACGAAGTATAAAAATATATATATTCTTCTGAAGTTTTACATGCTGAAGATCAGATATGATTGTACAAGTCTTCTAATAACGATAGCTTGATCGCTTCTGCCAATGATGATGGCTACTTCTGTTCTCTCTACATGATAAAGCTTAGGTAAAGAGATACAGGTCTTCTAATGACGATAGCTAACTCTGTTCTGCCTGTTCTACATCTCTGTTACAAGTTATGAAGGAAGCAGATAGTAGCTCGAACATATGAACATACAATCAGATGACATAGTTTCATACGAACATACAATCAAAATGAGACACGCTACAGATCACGTAGGCCGCTTGAGCTATAGGTCACGGCGTTTGTCTCAAGCAGGCAGCTTGGACTAAAGTTTATAAACAATTGAATGACTACAGGTGACGGCATGTTATCTTTAGCGTCTCTAGTCTGATCACATTCCTGCAAGCAATCTGGTTGACCTCTTTAGTTTTAGTCTTTTATATATATGGACTAACATTCCATATTTTTATTATGTAAACACTTACACATCGACACCGACGGGAAGCTGCAGACGCAGCACTACGTGGCTGATAAAAATGGCTTTCGCGTGGTCGCCAGTAATATCCCTGAAGGCCCACAGGCTCTGACGGCACAAGACGCCCCTGCGGCTGCCCTGCCCCCCAGCCCCGTGAAGGATACCCCAGAGGTAGCTGCTGCGAAGGCGGCCTTTGCTAAGGCCTATAATGAGGCAGCCCTGGCTGCTGCCGAAGCTCCAGATACGAAATGATTAGATGATTGGACTACAGTAAGTAGTCTAATTAGCTAAGATTATCGTTAACTGGTTGATGCATATTTCGCTTTTCATTATCATTATCTTCATCATTCGTATCATTGCCGTGAATTAATATAATTGTGGAAGTTGCTTCATGCCAAGTATTACTGTTAAGTCTGCAGTTTGACTGCTATTTTTCATACAATCTATACATAACCATGCAGTTCCCACTGCATCAACGTATATTACACATGTTTATACACGTTCAGTATGTACTGTGTGTGTGTGTGTGTGTTTGAACAAAAAAAATTCATTTGTGGTTTAGAAACGCTGTCTTTGTAAACGTTTTGTTACTTGCCTAATAAAAGGGTCAGAAGATTTTGGTATATCGGTACTATATCAATAAAACACCAGCAGTAAAATTTGTCGTCATTCCCGATTTCCTATGATAAGGGTACTAAAAAATCTCCCATGTTTTATTTGTTAATGACATTTGAGAACTTCCATTTGAATCTATATTGAAGTTTGACTATTGTTGTTATTAACAGGAGGAAAACCCCCATTAAATGACTATCGTTGCTGTTTTCTTCTGGTTGAATATGTAGTGATTAATGTGAAGATAATACAGAAGAAAAGGGATGGGATTATACCAGGCAGTTAGTATTATATAATCCTTTGTGGAACAGGGGGTTGGGGGAAACAACATTTAGTAGCCTAGATAATAATCAACCATATAAATTTTTCCCCTAACACTATAGTGCGTTTACTTTTCTAAGATTGCTCTGGTGAGGACAGGAAGAAAAGGTAGGGGTGTCTTATCTACGGGTATGTAAGTCCCATTAAATGCATCCCGCTGATATAAACCTTCTTAGGAGGATTCGCTTTAGACCTTGGAAGTCGAGGGAAAGGGTTTGCTTCTTCCCTGTTAACTTTTTTTTTTTCATTCCCGATTCTATTTAGCTATTCCTTCTTTCTCTTTCTATAATTATAGATACGCTGAATGGCCTGTTGGCTCTGGTGTTTGGACTTGAGACATAAATTCATAAGTCAATCGATCTATTATGCCCTTAGAAACATTTTCATCAAAATCATCCAAGTCAGTCACAGGAATCACTTTCCCTTTTGTTTTTTGAAACATTGGAGTTTCCACTATATTTCCCGCCTCTCTTGCTTCCTTGTTAAGTCTACGAATAGTCATTTCTGACACTTTTGTTGCTTCAGATGTTCTCTGGATAGCCTTCGAAACATCAGTTACAGGCCCTTCATGATGTTTTTATAAAATTAAGTATTTCAGGAAATTATAGACTATTTCCGTGGCCTCAGGTGGTGGGTGAAGACGTTTACGGGAGTCACTTGGGCTGGGCTGTCCATACTTTTCACAGTGGGTGATCGAGAACGAATATCCTTTAATGATATTGACCATGACCTTTTTAATCCTCTAAAAAATCATAGGTCCCCTAAACTCAGATCTGGCGTTTACTTTTCTAGGATCGCTGTGGTGTGGTTATACAGATAGCATACTTTGCCAATTTTCATGTCATGGTAATCATATTAGCTTCATGGAGTCTATCGAAATAGTTTTCATTTCTTGAAGTGTGGTTCCTTGTTTGCATCAGATATTTTCAATATATCGTATTTCGTATATTCTTCGTTAAAACCTCAGTTTCATTAATGAAAATGAAGATATGGCATATTTTCTCCCCGGCGATGCCAGATCTGAGTTTAGGGGACCTATGATACTTAAGAGGATTTAAAAGGTCATGGGCAATATCATTAAAGGATACTCGCACACGATCACCCACTGTGATAAGTATGGATAGCCCAGCCCAAGTGACTCCCGTAAACGTCTTCACCCACCACCTGAGGCCAAGGAAATAATCTATAATTTCCTGAAATACTTCATTTTATAAGACATCATGAAGGTCCTGTAACTGATGTTTCGAAGGCTATCCAGAGAACATCTGAAGCAACAAAAGTGTCAGAAATGACTATTCGTAGACTTAAGAACCAAGAGAGGCGGGAAATATAGTGGAATCTCCAGTGTTTCAAAAAAGAAGAGAAAGTGAGTCCTGTGACTGACTTGGATGATTATGATAAAAATGTTATGCAAAGAAGGAATGAGTGGTTGTAATTTCTAAGGGCATAATAGATCGATTGACTTATGAATTTATATTTTAATTCCAAACACCGGACCCAACAAACCATTCAGCGCATCTATAATTATAGAAAGAGAAAGAAGGCATAGCTAATTAGAATCGGGAATGAAAATTAAAAATAAAATAACAAGGTTAACAGGGAAGAAGCAAACCCTTTCCCTCGACTCGCAAGGTCTAAAGCGAATCCTCCTAAGAAGGAATATATCTGCGGGACACATTTAATGGGACTTACATACCCGTAGATATGACAACTCTGCCTTTTCTACTGGCCTCACCAGAGCGATCTTAGAAAGTAAACGCACTATAAAGGTGCGTTTAGATTGGAGATTAAACTCTCCCGAGAGACGACTACTCTCGCGCGACTTTCTCTACAGAGTGTTTACACTATACCAGCAAGTTTTTCTCTCCGAGAGCTGTGAAGGAGTGTCGCGAGAGAGTGTCCGAGAGTCGGGTAAGATTTCTCGCGCATCTATTTACACTGGAGCCAGTGCCAGTCGACAACTAGCGAGGGTTGAGAGAACATAGTTTACAGTGTTACCCACGATATGGAAGATGAATTGGTTTTTTGTGTAGAACCAAATCCTATGCAGTAGGACGTAATAAAATTTATATATATATATATGTATGTATGTATATATATATTTCTCCGTAGTCCTATTGCTAAAATGACAACACATTAAGATCAGCTGATGTATAGTGAATCTTTGGGTGGATGGAAGCAACAAGATTGATTAATTGGTAAGAATCTTTGTCTAGATAGATATTATTATCGTAACACCGATATGAAAGCACCATTTTAATTTCCAGTTCTCTGCCAAGAGTTGTGATCACGACACCTTCCAAAAGTGGAGTTTCACTACCCTGATGACTATCATAGGACAACATCCTCAAAAACACATTAATTTCCATTCTATTTCTCTCCTCTTGACTCTTGCGACGTCAGGCATTCCTCGGATATCACTTTTTTTTCTTCTTCAATTTTCTAGCTTCAGCGCACATTTGACTCTGAAGATTGTGCCATTTCCTTGTAATTTCTTTTTCGCTAATTCCCAAGTTCTCAGCTATTTCTTTAATTTTACTAATTTTCCGCTCTTTGTTTCTGTACTCAGGCAAAGTCACATTCCACAGTTCAGGAACTTTCTCGTATTGCTGAATTAATGCAATTGTTTGGTCTTTATTCCACTTTTTGCCGCTCATGTTCTCTCGCGAGAGTAACGAAAACTTTCACAGATCTGAATATTCACTGAATAGAGTGGAGAGCTACAACCTAGCTCTACGAGCGTGCTGTCTAGACTGTTTAGACTGTAGCGTGCGCGAGAGAAGAGAAACACTCGCGAGAGTAGAGAGAAAATCTCGGAGAGTACTCTACAGCCTGTTTACATTCCATAGAGCAGCTGTCTGAGAGCAACTCGCGGAAAAAACACTCCAATCTAAACGCACCTTTAAAAGAATGTCCATGAGATAAATGACCTCCAGTTTACGAATCTTCTAGCCATTGATCCCATGGGATTTTCAGCAATCCTCTTCTGACGGTTATAAAGTTGCCTTCTGCAGTTTGATCTTTTGACCAGATCTAGGACTTACTCATTTAGAACTACAGCCTGTAAATTTAATACTCTAAGATCGGTGGGGTGGGGGAATGAGGAATTCTCATGTTGACAAACGTCTTGGGATTAGCGAGTGTAATTTTTCTAAACAAAGCCATACATTTAAATTTGACAATGAAAGTAGATTTTACTTTAGATATTTTCACTGGAAACCTAATTGTTTTCTTAAAAACAAAGATGCAAAAATGGCAGGTCTCAGGTAAGCTGTAAACAAGGCATTAGTGTTAGAGGAAAAATGGATTATCTAGGCTACTAAATGTTGTTTCCCCCAACCCCCTGTTCCACAAAGGATTATATAATCCTAATTGCCTGGTATAATCCCATCCCTTTTCTTCTGTATTATCTTCACATTAATCACATCATATTCAACCAGAAAAAAACAGCAACGATAGTCATTTAATGGGGGGTTTTCCTCCTGTTAATAACAACATTGGTCAAACTTCAATATAGATTCAAATGGAAGTTCTCAAATGTCATTAACAAATAAAACATGGGAGATTTTTTAGTATCCTTATCATAGGAAATCGGGAATGACGACAAATTTTACTGCTGGTGTTTTATTGATATAGTACCGATATACCAAAATCTTCTGACCCTTTTATTAGGCAAGTAACAAAACGTTTACAAAGACAGCGTTTCTAAACCACAATATAATTTTTTTTTGTTCAAACACACACACACACACACACACGGTACATACTGAACGTGTATAAACATGTGTAATATACGTTGATGCAGTGGGAACTGCATGGTTATGTATAGATTGTATGAAAAATAGCAGTCAAACTGCAGACTTAACAGTAATACTTGGCATGAAGCAACTTCCACAATTATATTAATTCACGGCAATGATACGAATGATGAAGATAATGATCATGAAAAGCGAAATATGCATCAACCAGTTAACGATAATCTTAGCTAATTAGACTACTTACTGTAGTCCAATCATCTAATCATTTCGTATCTGGAGCTTCGGCAGCAGCCAGGGCTGCCTCATTATAGGCCTTAGCAAAGGCCGCCTTCGCAGCAGCTACCTCTGGGGTATCCTTCACGGGGCTGGGGGGCAGGGCAGCCGCAGGGGCGTCTTGTGCCGTCAGAGCCTGTGGGCCTTCAGGGATATTACTGGCGACCACGCGAAAGCCATTTTTATCAGCCACGTAGTGCTGCGTCTGCAGCTTCCCGTCGGTGTCGATGTAGTTGTAGGACCCTCGGACATTTCCGTAGGCATCGCGAGTCTCCGTTCTGGCGCTGTCGCCACCACTGAACCCGAAGGCGTATTGCCCGTAGTCGTCAGCGACCTGGTACTGGTTATCGATGGGCACGAAGGGGGCGGGGGTAGCCACCCGGATGCCGTTGTAAGAAAGCGGCGATTTGTGATGAGCCCCGAAGCCACCTGAGTTTGCATACGAATCGTAGTCATAGTCGAGGTCTTGGTAATGGTATACCGGAGGTTGGAGTACTTGAGGGTGGTATTCCTGCTCTTGGTATGTTTGTGGTTGGTATGCTCGTGCTGGAGTCTGTGCTTGTGGAAGGGCTATCTGGAAGATCTCGGATACTTGGTGCTGAGAAATTCCCTCGGGATATTTAGGAAAATAGAAATGGTCATCAGCACCCAATCCCGTCAACTGGGCACTCCCTCCCAAAGCAAGGGCCAAGACGAAAACTGCCTGGTATGGGTCAAGAAAGCTAAATTACGAGTATATATGACACGTATTTTGCAGAATTACTGATACTACTGTTGCTACCGATACTAAAAATAAGGTTGCGTCTGCTATAACTACAAATAATGCGTGATTTATGATGCGTAGGCTCCAGCTGAACATGAAAATGAGCAAATGGATTTAAAATTTTACTTCAAAATCAAATTTGCCTTCATCAAAGTTTTTTTGTAAAGGTTGATGAATTGTCACTAAAACTTAATAAGATTCCCATTCAAAGCAAACGCAGCAAACTGGCTTCGGAAAGTCTAAAACAGATACAGGCTCAGAACTCGAACAAACAACAAAGGGTATGAGTGCACACGGCCAAGCGTTTACCTTCGTGATCATCGTAGTTGCCGTAAGGCCGTGAGAAGTTGTCTGCAGTCATCACCCATTGGCAGACGAAGAAGGAAACTGCAAAGGCGCGGAAGCATGTATCGTAAAACATGACTGGGGAGGAGCTGTGGGCGTGACGACGAAAGAAACTCAACATCACACCACCAGCCAAGTTGAATTTTGGAGGTCCTCGTACTGGTTCACCAGGCTGGGCCTCTTCATTTTTCGGTTAAACTAGCATTTATCAAGAATAACAAGCCTCTTTATTGCATACCTGCTTCTCAAAACAAGAAAACATCCAGCATTTTGTTTTGAGTGAAATAATTCATTATTTGGTTTTCCTTTAACTTAACTAATGCGCACAACAAAAGAATATGAGAAACGGTACCAGGAAGAGGAAATGAAATCTTAAAAAAAAAAGCTTCTCGTTCCGTAGTAATAGCAAAAGATATTTGTTTTAGTGAGTCTGTTCGACTTAGTTTTTACCACCTTCATGAACGCTGTCGGTAATTTACACGGCTTTTATGGCTTTGTACTAGTACACTGTGGTTGTTGTATCTTTCACTTATTATTTACTTTTTGCGTTATTATAGAGTTTTCTACAATATTTTTCTACAATATCAGTATTGAAAACTATTCGCAAAAAAATTTAGTTGCGTTGATGTTTTATCATAACTAACTTGGGTGGATTTTCAGAATAGTACTGAACGATACATATATTACAGACGCATACATATATGATTAACGTTTGTCATTCACTCCTAAACTATTAGAAACTTAGAGAATAAATGACCCCTTTAGGTTGATTGAATGGTCTATGTCTAACTGGCGTCAGACAATGGTCATCGGTGCTAGAAAAGATAAAAGGAATTATTTTCGTCGCTCTTTCATTATGCAAACCCGGAACAGAGAATATGAACAACTGAAAAATGAATGACATCTATACATGAGCATATATGTAAGCATTTACATAAAAACCAATAAAAAATTCCTTTATAAATAAAATAGTTGTGCTTTTATTCAGAATTTAAGGACACTAAATAAAACACCGAATCAGGTAGCAAAGAAAACAGAAACAAAATAGTAATGAGTGAGCCAAGAAACAAACATTTTAACAGATAAATCATCCAATACTTTAATAAATGCATACATGTATATTCACCATTTATCTAAATTTGTATCACAAACATTCATATTTATTAAAAACTAACTGAATAAAAAAATATAAAAATGTAAATGACCGACGTCTCTTTATATGGACAAATAATTGACTATCAAACCATATGAATTAAATATATATCAACAATTATTTTGAGGAGGTAACCTACCTAATAATAGGATGAAAAATTATATCCATCTTAAATAGTAAATGATAAAAAGATTATCACTTTACTATCGATTTTGAGCATCACATGACAGAAACCACTAACTTAAAAATAAGTATTTAGTTACATCCCGAACCCCACAGAGCTTTTCTTCAGTTCCTACTTCCGCCAATTATCTCAGCTGCTCAAATTGAGATAAGATGCAGAACACAGACCTCGTTGATGTCGGTTCCCTAATACGTAGTAGTACCAAATGATATGCATATCTATAATATACTATAACCAAATGATATGCATATTTATGTGCGGACAGTACATGCAAAATGCAGTGAAATCGCGTAAGGCTATTATATTGTTTTCCTTCAAATTAAAAGCGGGTGCATTTGTATTTATTTTTTGATCTGCACCATTTTTTTTCCATGGAAGGTGAGGGAGCTGGGAAGGGGGGGCGGAGGGGGGGCGGTTGCAGATGGTGATACCCTTCTGCCTTTTCACCAAATAGCTTGGGATGAGGTTGCTATAGCGCCATGCGCATTTTTGCCACAGTCTACTAACCACCAGTTACACGGCTCAATCCATACGTCAACAGAAGCATACAGCAATGGGAATTTGTGGCATACGACCAATCGCTTCGCCTCACCAATATAAATAACTCTGACCATCTTGCTGGTTGGGTGAGTACATTGGCCAGTAGAACAAGAGGTCCCCATTTTTGTTATCAACAGCCATTATTCGAAAGTACGCAAATAAAAATTGCTTCAGAAAACCAAAGCCAGAACTATAGCATACGTTTTGGCAGAATAGAGGTTATACAGAAGTGAATGCACATTAACAAAAACCGGTTCCGGTGGTCCTGTCGCGTTTGGATTTTTTTTAAACACTGCAAAAGCTTAGCAATTTATTATTGTCATTGAGATCCTAAATACTCTGTATAACAATAGGATTATCATCATTCTTCAGAATAATAAAAATTACGATTATTATTTTCATACATATTCTCACAGCAACAACAGTGTTATTGCCAGTTATTCAGCTTTATAAAATTCCGTCGAGGCATTGTTTTCAGACTACAGTTTAGGTGACAGCAAAGGGCATCAAGAAACGTGGAATGTATAATATGTGGAGTAGAAATGGAAAATGTGATATGTTTTACCTTTTTGCAATGAAGGATATAAAGACCAAAAGTAAAGTAGAGATACAACCACGAAAAGAAAAACTGGGAGGTTTCCATTTAGCCAAAAGACTTGAAGAATAATAATAATAATAATAATATAATAATAATAATAATAATAATAATAATAATAATAATAATAATAATAATCAATAATAATAATCAAAATAATAATAATAATGAAAAAAAACTCTTACACTACATTTGGAAATATGGAAAAGAAAATATTTAAGGTCAGAAAAGAAATGAAAAAACAATCGCATTACTATAGTATGATAATTATATACCATCCATATTCTACTATAGTATGATATCTATACCATTCATTTTCTTAAACATTTGATGTTAAAAATTGTTTTGTAACTTATACAGAAAGAAAGGATAAAATGTTTGTAGACAAAAATTAAAGACCATACACTATATAAAAAAAATCAAATCCAATAAATTGCAGAACTCTTCCTTTACGAGGCGATCGATTTGCTTGACCACCCTTTTTGGGGCATCTCAATAATCGGGCGGAATTATGCAGTTCTGTTCCTCTTTCTGTTCTCTTGCTTGGGTGTTCCGCATTTATGGCACAAGGAGGTACACCCAGGACCCACTTAGACCTGGGTATACATCTTCTACTTGGTCAATAAGGTTGTATTGTCTTAAAAAGGAAACCGCTTCATCTTCACTTGAGATTATTTTGAAAAAAAAAAAAAAATCTTTGGCAAGCATGATGGGCTAAATTTTGTCTGAGCTTAGTTCGTTCAACTAAATTTTTTTAGAATGATTTTGTCTGAAATTAGCTTTGTACAGTTTGAGGAAGTATTAATTGCCATGGGTCGTAAGTGTTTTTTTTTTTTGTTTTTTTTTTTTGTATACAAATTAGAAAAATACCTCACTTTTGACAAAATAGTTTTGTTATACAGTTTGATGAAGTAGTTGCCATAGGTCTTAGGTGGGTTGTATTGGTAAAACAAATTAGTTAAATACCTCACTTCTGACTAAATAGTTTTGTACATAGTTTGAAGAAGTAAATGTCATAGACCTTAATTGGGTTGTTAGGTAAATGGCATCCTTATTTTTGTTAGGTCACGAATAGCTCGGTAGATATCATACTATAGTAGCAAAAAGAAAAAACGAGAGAAAGAAAAAAAAAAACTAATGATGTGCCGTTACAAATTATACCTCTAACAACGACTCAAAGAATCAGGTTTCCCTGCAGCGACGTTGAGATGCATGTGTGCGTAAACAAATAAGTCAATTAGCACTATCCTTAGTGTATCGATAATATTAAGAGATGCAGAAGTAATGATAATAAAAGACATAGTTGTTCCTTTTTAAAACTCGATTATTTAAGAACTAAGATGCTAAGATGACGTTACGGACAAGTGATTAAATAAGGCAGAACTAGTATTTCAGTTTCTCTTATATAAGTCGTTGCCCAATACTGGGCTATTGTCTCCACCCTCAAAAGGCGTTGCGGGACTAAAGAACTAACCGTCACTGCAAAACTTGACTGAAAAAGTTGACTCATTTGAGTACATTTAATCAATGAGATGCACATAATTACGAGACGCGTTTTAGGGATGTTCTGTGAGAGAGTGACTGGCCCACTGACGGGTTGTTGCATACTCTCGTTGGTCTACGTAGAATAATAATGGAGCAATGTTTCAACTGTCTGATTTACGTTGCAAACTGGAGTTACAGAATCATTGGTCACAAACTACGGATAAAACTTGATATCCTGGAAGTGTTCGTACTAAGGAGAGAGAGAGAGAGAGAGAGAGAGAGAGAGAGAGAGAAACACTAAAAAAAAAACTAAGGGAACAAACTGCTTAGGTAATCGGCTGATTTATGCTACGTACGTCACTAGCAAAAACGTACCCCATCGATGCCGAATACACTTGATATGATATATATATATATGTAAGTGTTTACATAATAAAAATATGGAATGTTAGTCCATATATATAAAAGTCTCAAAACTAAAGAGTCAACCAGATTGCTTGCAGGAATGTGATCAGAACTAGAGACGCTAAAGATGACGTATACAATAAGTATGTAGGCTAAGATAACATGCCGTCACCCTGTAGTCATTCAATTGTTTATAAACATTAGTCCAAGCTCCCTGCTTGAGACAACTACCCCCGACCTATTATTCAAACGGCCTACGTGATCTGTAGCGTGTCTCATTCGATTGTGTTCGTATGAAACTGTGTCATCTGATAGTATGTTCATATGTTCGAACTACTGTCTGTTCCTTCATAACTTGTAACAGAGATGGTAGACAGGCAGAAGAGAGTTAGCTATCGTCATTAGAAGACCTGTTTACCTCTTTACCTAAGCTTTATCATGTAAGGAATAGGATTAGCCATCATCATTGCAGAAGCGATCAAGCTATCGTCATAGAAGACTTGTACGATCATACCTGATCTTCATCATGTAAAACTTCAGAAGAATATACTATTTTTATACCTTGTGTTTTCTACAAGAACCTCACCGAACCATGATAATACCGACTTCGTAAGTGATCTACAAAACCCCAGACACTCCATTGAAGATGGAAGTGCAATACCAACCGACTTAGCGTATAGATTATCGCTAGTCTAATATTACCTCATAGGCGCCTTATCATACAAGGCACAAGCCCTAATATTGGTGGCCAGCGGACCAGAAGAACTCTACAACGTCCTACGAAGAAAAAACAGAATAATAAATCATGAAGTCAACGACGACGAAAGCAGCAGATTCTTCAAGCAACCTAGTATCATCATTAGTGAGCGACTTCAGAAAACAACAAGATTCGTCAAGCAACTTAGTATCATCGTTAGTGAATAACTTCAAGAAACAAAACCGACGTGTCCTTTTCCTACGGCAACGGAAGCTTCGTCTCTCATTAGAATCATTCAAGAAAACATCGTTAGTGAGCGTTTCCGGCACTGCAAGAAACAAACCGAACGCGTCTGCAGCATCGGATTTTCAAGGGCTCGAATCATCGAAACAACGCGCACGGGGGAAACTGAAGCCAAACCAGGTCGTCCGCTAAATAGAGAAGGAGGACCAAGGCCGTGTGTCGTTATCGGAACACCGTGACTTCCCACAAAAGCAAGCTAAGTACAATTTTTTATTCATTTGGAGTAACTTTGAGTGTTTCCTTTGCAGGTCGAAATTTCGTTATTCCTGTGGCTGAAGTTACGAGACATTCTTAATCTTACTTTTTACAGAAATTATCTACATCATTGAGATTTCGCTACTGCGAGTTTTTATCTTTGAGTGTCTGTTTTCCAGAAGTTCTACTGAATATCATAATCATATACTATGTTAATTTTATCAGTTTGGGTGATTATTAATCCCTTACGTAACAAATCATATTAAACAGTGAATATGCGTTTACGCAGTGGACGTCTGTATTTATACAGATGCATGGATAGGGTTCGTTAAGCACCGTAGTGATTAGAAAAACACACAAAAAACAAGTGGAACAACCCCGTACAAACTCTATAAATTAGAGGTAACACTATTTCGGTTCATGACAATAAATGCTCCTTTGCAAGTCCCGATCGCAGTTTTAGCCTTGAGTTTTTTGAGTTATTATAAAATATCGAACCTCAATGACTCAACTTAACTTTAAAAAGAATACGGCTGGATTGCAAGGAATAACATGTCTGTAAAAAACTTTCATCAGGCTAAATGCGCTGACCAGGATCCCTCACTATTTCAAATTTTAGCAAAGAATGAAGTACAAACAGTTTAAAATTGTATGCAGTAGTGATAACTTGTCTTATTAGTAATCGCTCAGTTCCTAATAGTTCGTCATTCATTGCTGTATACGTAACCAGCAACATAATGCTAAAACACACAATACGTTGCCGATGGTAATAGAGAAGGATCCTAATTATTACAAAAAGAAATAGAAACAGTAGCCTTTCAGAATCAAACAAGCAAACTCGGTTACTGTGTCACCTAGTCAAGCGGTCAAGGTTAGTCAAAAAACTGCCGAAGTTTTCAAATTTTTAAGCGAAGCAAATTCCACACAATAAGCGACTCTAGCAGAGTGGGGGGGGGAAAAGCGATGTTGGTTCATACATACCGATATCTTTTGAATTAAAAGGATTTTTCCTATGAAACACACACCGTATAAAGTAATCAGAGCAGGTTTTCGTTTTTTTTAATACATAAGTTATTATGAGTACTGGGTGGATTAAGCCCAACTGTACGCGCCGTAAAAATTAGAATATCATTGTTTTATTTCTTTAATACACGTAATATCTTGTATTACGGACTCACCGTCCTGTTGTTCGAACTTCCCTAATGAGAAGTCCGGATAAGCGAGCGCTTACAGATACCTCTATAGTTATAAAAAAACATTGATCTGTATGTAGTGTAATTGTAAGATCCATCTAGGGTATACAAAATATTATCTTACATCCTGCAAAATAAGGCGTGTTTTATCAGAGGAAAATCCTATAAACCTTCAAACATATTAAAATCCGTTTGAACAGAAATGAGACAGTTAATCAAATAATAACTTATATAAAGGAACTATACATTTGTCTCATAAATCGTAACATTGTTCAAATGACCCAACAGAATTCTCCCACAACCGCAGTCGTACTTTGCACGCAAAAATCTCGAGAAGCATGCACCCTCGAATGTCTTAGTGCGTGTAAAAAAGACTTTGGCTGGAAATGAAATTTTTAATCCTTCCCGACACTCTGAAATATAACGATTTCCGCGAACAAAGCCCTAAAAGTATACATATCGTGGATACGGAAGTTATAAATATCGCATTTTTTATTGTTGCTATGTTTTTAATCACGCCCAACCAGTCGTGGATGAATCTCTCTGATAATCTATCTAAAGTAATATCCGTAAAGTCATTCAAGCAGAGGTGATTCAGCAGAATTTTTTTTATCTTCTACCTGAATACCAGGAAGTTTCTCCACTAGCGAGTGATCTCTGGGAGAAAAACGGATGTCATTGAAAACAAAATACGGTCTAAGGACAAACATAAAGCTATATACGTACCTTCGTGTAGAACCCCAATGAAATTTCAAAATAGAAATAAATGACGACGTTGAAAAATGTTAGTAATAGGAGTCATTAGGAAATCAAATAGCCCATATAATTTTTCTCTCAAACGTCATGTCATAAAGGATCGACTGGCGTATCTGCGTAGATATTTCTGTCGCTTAAACAAGGAACGACTTCCGAGTTGTTTCCAGTGCGATGTACCGACGACATCTTATCTCTGTTAGGTTAGAATAAATTTGTTTTCACCAACTTGGACTTACTTAAAAGCTTTTACCAGATACCATTACCTAATGATTGTACCTCATACTCCGTTTTCAGCACACTCAGGGACATTATCAATTTTTTACGTATGCCTCCGGCTTACGTTGCGCCCCAATTACAATATAGTGTTTGGAGACTTTAGGGGATAACCTACATGCCTATATGGATGATCTTGTAATCTTTTCTAATACCTTAGAAGTACATCACATAAAGTAGAGCTAGTGCTACAGAGACAAAGACAAATAATCTCAGAGTAAAATATCTAAATGTGAGTTTTTAAAAACCGAACATGTTTATCTAGGTTTTATGTGTCTGGTCAAGGTCTTAAAAGTTAGTCATGGTAAGGTGTCGGCTATTCATAAACTTTCCGGTACTTATTAACGTAAAAGGGGATACAGCACTTTGCGCTGTAGTGGGTATTACAATCGTATGTAAATATGTAACTCTTCAATGATGACAGCTCCTTTAACAGATCTTACGAAGAAGAGCGTAGATTTATTATGGTCTGAAAAGCATCAACAGGCGTTCGATATCTTAAAAGCGGAAAATGCAGCTTACCTAACTTAAAATCCCTGATTTAAATAAGGAATTTTTTTTTTATTGCAACAGACGCCTCAGACCAAGGGGTAAGAGGGATATTTGCTTCAGTAATATGAATAAACAGTTCTTCCCTATAGCTTTTTTTATTCACGTAAACTAAGCCCTCTGAAAGTAATATACAGTAATAGGCAAGGAAGGGCTAGGTATCTTTAAACTCACTAGTATATTTTAAGTTCATAATCTATGGCTATCCTGATAAAGTCCTTACTGAACCATGAGTCCTTTACCGAGTTTTTTCAAAGGCTTTAATCACAGTCCAAAAGGAACTCGGTGACAAATGATCATTCAGGTCTTTGGAGCCAAGATAAGATATCTACCTGGGAAAGCAAATATCATAGCTGACGCATTATCCCGCAATCCCGCACCATACCGCAAAGAACCATTAATTAGACTAAAAGATATAGAAACATCCGTACCTATTGTTAAAACCGTATCTAAACAAGAAAATTCCTTAACCCAAGAGATCGCGAGCATGAATATCTGGGTCGGAGCGCAGAACTGTTACAAACTGAACCAAGCAAGCGTCAACAGACATAACCCCAAACAATAAACACTTCGAACGGAAACAGAGTCAGCAGCAATAAACACCAAACAATAAACACTTCGAAACGGAAACAGGGTCAGCGGCTAGCAAAAACAATACACACTTCGAGCAGAAACCCTAAAGCAAAAGTATACTTAAGGTATGTGTATCAGAATAATGTAATCAAATGTAATATTATATGTAGGTCTGTGACGAGGAAAACCCGAAGAACACAGCAGATGACTAACGACCAGGTAGTAGTAATAATCTCTCTCATACCAATCGTCATAAACTGGTTGCATTCCGTCATCCAGGGTTCCCTCCTTTTTCACAGAAAGCCAAATCACTGTTTTCTGGCCTACAATGCTTACAGATATAAAAAGCACATAACTAATTGTAACATGTGTCGTGAAAACAAGGGATACACTAAGACCCCTGTCAGTTTAGGGACCTATCCTGTGCCAAATCAATCCTTGAAAGAATATACGTAGAATTATTAACAGAATTACGAGTCTGACAGAGGGAATAAACACTTCTTAGTGTTAATAGTTCCTTGACACGTTATATAGAATTAATAGCACTAAACAAAAAACAAACACCGCAATTGAGTGCGTTAGGAATATTTATGAGTGCTAAATCAGTAAATATGGAATTCAACACATAATAATCTGTGACTCGGTGGTGTAAATCAATAATAATCTCCTTAAAAACACGTTTGTGTGAATTCCTTTCCATTAAGAAAACCAATAATATATTTGATCACCCAGAGTCAATCGGTTTGGTAGAATAACGGATAATTAAATAGGAAGTGTCAATGTCTTACGAGTTACAACTCGTGATGTTGGATCCGAACTGGATTATAGCGGTTCTCGCGGTTTTAAATACCTTTATCATTGATATCTTGTATCTATAGAATTGATGCCGCAAGTAGCCTTATACGGTACGCCGCTAGAACACTTTTCCACATATTCAAGCCAACCATTAATTATCAAAGATATATATATATATAAATAAATATAAAAAATAAAATAAATATGGATACAAGTGGAGTCAATATAATACACTCCGTAAGAAGTCGGAAGGGTTACAAATTATAATAAAAAAGAAAAAGAATCACGATAATATCAATAAGCAAAACGTAACCATTAAATATCCAAATATATATGCGTAAAGATTTGAACTCTAACTTAACGCTTTAGTAATGACAAATAAGCTAAAAGTTCAAACACATATCAAAACCTACTGACATAATTGTCTGTCCCGGTGATTATATTCGTAGTCAATGAAACAAAAAAAAAATTAAATAATAAATAAATAAAAAAATAAACTAATAATAAATAAAATAAATAAAATAAATAAAAGAGATTTTAAAAGTCAGGAAGTTCTAGAAGTGAAAATGTTATCTATGAAATAATCCTATATGAATCTTATACAGGGCTAATAATATATATAGAATTTGTATGGAAACCTTTTTCATATAGTTTGAATAAGGAATATTTAATTTAACATAATTACAATTATGCAGTTTTCCAACATGAAAACAATATATTGTTCAATTTTGGTACTGTTGTTTTTTTTTTTTTTTCAGGACATTCTTCTCATGCGGGTGGAGATTAAAACACTAAATATCATTTGAAAATACTAAAGTCGTATCTCTTACAGCAAGTAACGTAACTCTTAGCTGGCTGAGAGGCAATCTCCTGCCAAGTGACGACGTCATCATTGCCGTATCAGCATTTGTTCCTTTAAAACCTCAATAATCTGCTACACGGCTTCATCTGTGTGTCGTCTCTGCTTGCAAAAGCAGATTGACTGGAGAAAGGAAATAGGCCCTAGCCCTCCCGAACTTCTCATGGGCAAGGCAGACGTTAGGTACAAATGTCTATCCGTATGCGCAATGCAAACTTTAGCTAAGGAGTTGCAATCATTTTAAAATTAATAACAAAATAAGCAAATAGAATTTCTATAACAACAAAATGAATTAATTTTTCTGAACCTCATAGACATTTAGAAGTATCAAGATATATATGTGAAATCTTTACCTTGCAACATTAGCTTATTACAATCCAAGTAAACATTCATGGGAAAATGTCACATTTTCTTGAAAAACCCAAAGTTTATTTAGAAATTAGTTACATAGTGAGGGTTTTTTTTCGTGCATCTCCTACTATTAATAATGTTTTAAAAATTAACCTCAGAGATGCGCACGAGAAAATTGAATATGAAACTTTTGTTAGGGCATAGAATCATGATTAATATTCTCTTTGACTCTTATGCTGCCTGGCAATCTTACAAATAGCTCCATTTTCCGCTTCTTTGTCTAGTAACTTACTACCAGTAATATCGAATTTTCTTTGAGATTCGTATTGATATCTATTTATTTTTTATAATTATGGATATTTTTACGAGTCATCATAGACCTGGATAGGTTCACTCATTGTTAATGCCATGGATAAAAAGTTTGTACAGCGGACTCTTCTGAATTCCAAAATATCAGCGAATTCATGTGGGTTAAGTCTGGTCTAAATGGTCTCTCTCCCCTCCCCTGTATTTGGATGTCGTCTGAATTTACTTTGCCCTTGTGACAAGTATAATTTCACTTGCAGGCTGATTAATGGAACCTGGTTACAGTATCCTGCAGTACGAGAGTTTCACATCGCAACTTCAAAAAAATCGTTCGTCGCAGCGGACGACTACAGTCAAGTAACACCGCCTACAATGTGAAAGGAATTTCATGGACTTCTTCGACCGACACCGTATCTCGTCGTTAATCTCGTTTTTAATGCGGAATGCTCCAGCGGCTGTCGGAATTCGACTACAAAAAGGGACATACTTCCGACAATTACGACCGAGGATATTCAACTCTACTTTGCTGGCGAGGACTCGTGCTTGGGATGATCTATTCATCGCGAACGTAATCGTGTAGCTTAGGATGCAGAGAATAAGTATGAGCGCAAAATAGAACGTTGGACCCGCCCAGGCAAATTTTCCCCTTGTTTTAACCATTGAAAAAGGCCGTTTCATTTGGCTAAAGGTGGTTGTCTGGAACTGTGTAATGGACGAAAAGTTGTTCGAAAGCTAGTTAAAAGTGTAGTAGTATAACCTCGGTCATGTATCCTATATATATAAAAGTATCATGTATCCTATATATAATTGATCATAAATAACAGAGTCGAAATATACTTTGCATGTACGCAATAGGAATCTCTTATATAGATGATCATAAATAACGGAATCTAAATATCTTTGCGTGTACGCAGTAGGAATCTATTTAAAGTGCACATATATTAATCATAATTATATGAATCCATATACCAATGTAATAAACAATCAGGTAGCCTATAATCAATCTGTTACCTTTTATCTTCCCAATATCTGCAGTTATATATGAGTTAGTATATTGATTAATGAATCGAAATCAACGAATCAATCAGCATAAACATTAATAATTTTATCAATTCCATATATGATATTTTTTATCAGTTAAAATATGATTTTTATCATGTTAATCTTCATTCTATGCAATTATCAGAGTACATTAGTATTTTCTGTAGCATAAGTATCTTAAAGAGATGAAGTGAAAACTGTATCATTATATATATCATGTGATCACTATTATTTACCAATATCATTGTTTTATATTTTATTACTTGAATCAATTCATGTACACAATGAATTTTTATTTACTTATATATATATATATTCACATAGTGTCTGTATCACACTCCTATAAGTCAGATGCAAGTCAAGTTTTGAGTAATATTCAGTAGCGGTTTTGGTAGCTGACCGAGCTAATGTAAGTGTTTACATAATAAAAATATGGAATGTTAGTCCATAATATATAAAAGTCTAAACTAAAGAGTCAACCAGATTGCTTGCAGGAATGTGATCAGACTAGAGACTAAAGATGACGTATACAATAAGTATGTAGGCTAAGAATAACATGCCGTCACCTGTAGTCATTCAATTGTTTTTATAAAACATTAGTCCAAGCTCCCTGCTGAGACAACTACCCCGACCTATTATTCAAACGGCCTACGTGATCTGTAGCGTGTCTCATTCGATTGTGTGTTCGTATGAACTATGTCATCTGATAGTATGTTCATATGTTCGAACTACTGTCTGTTCCTTCATAACTTGTAACAGAGATGGTAGACAGGCAGAAGAGAGTTAGCTATCGTCATTAGAAGACCTGTACCTCTTTACCTAAGCTTTATCATGTAGAGGAATAGGATTAGCCATCATCATTGGCAGAAGCGATCAAGCTATCGTCATAGAAGACTTGTACGATCATACCTGATCTTCATCATGTAAAACTTCAGAAGAATATACTATTTTTATACCTTGTGTTTTCTACAAGAACCTCACCGAACCATGATAATACCGACTTCGTAAGTGATCTACAAAACCCCAGACACTCCATTGAAGATGGAAGTGCAATACCAACCGACTTAGCGTATAGATTATCGCTAGTCTAATATTACCCTCATAGGGCGCCTTATCATACAAGGCACAAGCCCTAATATATATAGTTCGATGCATAAAGAGACATTCGAATTAACCGGGATAAGGAGTACTTAAAGTAGATGACCTAGCTTATTAGTCGGTTCAACTTACATAGTTTAGTCAATTTACTACCTTTCCTTTAAAAACTTAATATATGGATATAAACGACACAAAAAAAAAAAAAAAAAGAAACTGACTAAAACAACTACAAGATAGACGAGTAATTTCTAGATTTATGAGTTAAGGGAAAGCTATGAAAAATTTTCTTCACAAAATATAAAAGAAAAAAAATCTTTCATATCAATGCTAATTAAAAAATGGGATACTGAAAATTTTGAAAAAGACGAATCAAAATCTGCAACACTACTAATATATTCTAACTTACCCTGGAAATAATAATAATAATAATAATAATAATAATAATAATAATAATAATAATAATAATAATAAGTATAGAGGGATTGCGTCAGCGTCGAGAACAGAGCACTGGGGCAATATCTGAAAACCACCGTGAAGACGAGTGGCTAAGAGTGCATGGAAGAAGGACTAATAAAAGTAGACGAGACCAGAAATATACAGAGACAGGAGAATGACAGACAGAACAGAGGACTGGCACAACAAACCAATGCACGGACAATACATGAGACGGACAAAAGAACTAACCAGCGATGACACATGGCAATGGCTACAGAGGGGAGAGCTAAAGAAGGAAACTGAAGGAATGATAACAGAAGCACAAGATCAGTCCCTAAGAACCAGATATGTTCAAAGAACGATAGACGGAAATAACATCTCTCCCATATGTAGGAAGTGCAATACGAAAAATGAAACCATAAACCACATAGCAAGCGAATGCCCGGCCACTTGCACAGAACCAGTACAAAAAAAGAGGCATGATTCCAGTAGCAAAAGCCCTCCATTGGAGCCTGTGCAAGAAACATCAGCTACCTTGTAGTAATAAATGGTACGAGCACCAACCTGAGGGAGTGATAGAAAACGATCACGCAAAGATCCTCTGGGACCATGGTATCAGAACGGATAGGGTGATACATGCAAGCAGACCAGACGTGACGTTGATTGACAAAGTCAAGAAGAAAGTATCACTCATTGATGTCGCAATACCATGGGACACCAGAGTTGAAGAGAAAGAGAGGGAAAAATGGATAAGTATCAAGATCTGAAAATAGAAATTATGAAGGATATGGGATATGCCAGTGGAAATCGTACCCATAATCATAGGAGACTAGGCACGATCCCAAGATCCCTGAAAAGGAATCTAGAAAAACTAGAGGCTGAAGTAGCTCCAGGAACCTCAATGCAAGAAGAAGTTGTGACCGCATGCAGAAGAGTGTGTATCTAGAAAACGGAACACATAGTAAGAAAAGTGATGGACTCCTAAGGGATGCAACCCGGAGTCCCACACTATAAATACCACCCAGTCGAATTGGAGGACTGTGATAGAGCAAAAAAAAAAATAAATAAATATGGATATAAAT
>NC_061104.1:28417554-28515054 GCF_015104395.2 Macrobrachium nipponense
TCTAATAATAATAATAATAATTAAAAATCCTCATAGTAGCCAGGGTGACCAGACGTCCGGTATTTGACGGGATTGTCCCGTGTCCCGTATCGACCCTCCCCGGGACGCCTTTTGTCCCGTATTTTCAATATCTAAAAAAAAAAAAAAAAAAAAAAACTAAACTAGCGAAATTTGTACTGAGCATTCCCCCTTCAAACGCTCAATTGGAGCGAGTAGAGCGTTCTCTCTGATGGGCCAACGATGGGGTGGGTGTAGGAACTGGTGCAGTGTAGAGCTTGATCAACTCAGAACTACAGATAAAGTGCAATTTCACACTGTCCTGTTTGGAGTTCATCACATATGCTCAAACCAAACACCATCTCTTGAAAGCAGTTGGATCTAGTGCAAAATATGCCAAATGAAAAATAACTTAACAACAATGAAGAAAATAATTTTAAAAGGATTATTGAAAGGTTTTCATCATATGGATTTTATTGTCTGCAATTTATTCAATATATGTATTATGGTAAGTCACTTTTGTTATTAATATCCTTCAAAGCTGCAAACCATGCTTGATTGCAATATTCTAATGCTTTGACACATGTAATGAACAGCTGTTTGTAACAAAATCTACAACGACTGCACTTTAAAACAAAAGAAAAGTCAATAAAGAAGGCCGAGAAGGACTTTGCCTGCGTCACTGCGTGCATAACTTCGCATAAGTTGTGTCTATATTGTTCAACTAACTCTTCAATTTAAGTGTCCCGTATTTTAATTTTCAATAGCTGGTCACCCTGATAGTAGCACGAGTCTTCAAATGGAGAAACAAATCCAAAGTTATGTAAATGTATGAGTACATATATTTAAATTTAAAACGCCAAGGATAGCTTTCGGGAAACTGTTCGGTTCCCCTTATCAAACTGACACGTTGATATAGCACTCCAGCAAAGTAAACATAACAAGAGTCAAATTAAGTGAGTTGTTTATGAACAATTAATGGAACCGGTCGTCAACCATAAATCGGGCAATGCCGTTGTTTTCCGATGAAAGCCCCACCAGTCGTCTGGAACACCTAATTGGTCCTTGTAGCGCCGGCACCATCGGTTACTGGTTAGTGGAGGGTGCGGCGGAGCCACTACAGACCCGGGGACGATCGATTTTCGCGGGAAAAAATATCTGAGAATAACGTTTTTGGCCCTTTTTTGTAATTGACCCAGTAAAAATAAAGCCTGAAAAACATCAAACGGTAAAGGGGGGAGCCATTGGGAAACGCAGGTTTTTGGGTGGGGGGAAGCGGCGTAGGACTTTCACGGCGCACGTCACTCTCAATTCCCGGTTTTGACCCTTAATGCAAAAGTTTGACCTCTTACTCTGCATTCAAGGTTGACGTAGGCTAGGCTAGCCTAGGACCACTTACATTGCATAACTTTAGAACGACTAGCCTACATGTAAATCTTCTAGACTAGGCTACCACTAACCGACATAGGCTCCGACCCCTTACTCTGCATTCAAGGTTGACATAGGCTAGGCTAGCCTAGGACACCTTACATTGCTGAACTTTTGAAAGACTAGCCTACATGTAAAAAGTCTAGCCTAGGCTGCCACTAACCGACATTAAATTAGAAGCTTAGACCCGACAGTAAGGCCACAGCTTCGCGCCTTATCCGCATTTTTAAAGATTCTTGGCAGGTGAGACATGTTCTGGCAAGAGGTAATGTTGCGCTGCGCGCTCTAACCACAGAGGTTACAGTAAGGCCGCAACGGAACGGCACTTCGCGCCTTATCCGCATTTTTAAAGATTCTTGGCAGGCGAGACATGTTCTGGCAAGAGGTAATGTTGCGCTGCGCGCGTTAACCAAAGAGGTTACAGTAAGGCCGCAGCGGAACGGCGCTTCGCGTCTTATCCGCATTTTTAAAGATTCTTGGCAGGCGAGACATGTTCTGGCAAGAGGTAATATTGCGCTGCGCACGCTAGCCACAGAGGTTACAGTGAATTAGCCACAGCACATACAAAAAAACACGACTAGCCTAGGCTATAAATCCCCCCATAACTGTAACATTGAACACCTTCCTCGTTCGCCACGGCCTTACTGTTCGAAACACGTGCTTTGGTACTGGCTTCGAACTAAAACCGAAAACAGTAACTGTTCGAACACGTGCTTCGGTACTGGCTTCGAACTAACCGAAACACTAGTTTTAAGGCTAACAAACATTAATATACAACTTAGTGTTTCAAGGCTAACAAACATTAATATACAACTTACCTTATTCACATTTCAAAGTCGCTGCTGTCCGACGACCATGAAGGGGTAGATGACGGCATCAGTCTCGGCCTCTTTGGAACGGGTGAGGGTTCACGTGGCTCTCTGGTAGAAGGTCCTGGTCTTATTGTTTCGGGCCGGGAAATCCAATTTGAGATGGGGGATATCGGGCGGCTTTTGAGCGGATAGATACGTTTGATCAATTTCAGGAACGCCCGAAATGGACACGGAACATCTTGTAGATACCGCTTCTGGATACAGTACGTAGAAAAATAGCTTTCGTAAAGTTCTTTCTGCATACCGTGTCTCGGTAGCGCGCTCCGTTTAAGGACACGCCACTGTATAACCACTTCATAAATTCGTCAGTGTTTCGTAAAAACTCGATAAGGATACCAATATACAAATGCGTATGTTGATCGAACTGGTCAGCAGTAACACTTTTCGGAAACAATACGGAATGAGTTCTATCCATGGTGGCGGTGTAGAACGGAAAGGGCAAATTTTGTGACTGCAGGTATGATTGTCTGATTCATATTCATGGGACACGTTTTTATTGGTTGGGAGGAAGTTAATCCATGTCCCTTGGGAATGACCTGGGTCAACCTGATACAGGATTGGTTTGGTTTAAAATTTCCCGCGTTGGAGGCGGGCCGACGTACAGCGCCTGTCCGCGGCCAACTCAAGAACTACGGGAGCTCCGACCGCCGTGTCAGCCTTCACATCAAGTGGGTACTTCGAAAAATTTAAGTTTCATGGGAAATATCGGCGGATGGTATTTTGGCGTAAAATGGTCGGATAAGTGACTTTTCTGGTATATTTTGGAATTCTGGACAACTTTTATTCTATGCATTTTGTTATTTGGGGTAATGGTTCTGGAATTGTAGGATCTGTCCCCGGGTCTGCGAACTACCCAAATTTCCAAGAAATATATTAGAGGCTTTAAGAATAAAGAACATTATGTTAGTATTGTCTCTTTAGCCACACCTGATGCTGCGGTTGCCTCTCTTTCTCCCGTTCAGGTACCGGCTACTTCCAGTAACCGATGCTGCCGGCGCCTATGCTGTTGAAGACCATCAAAACGACTGCATTGGGCAAGAACCAAATTATTAGGCGTTCCAGACAACTGGCTGGGCTTTCATCGAAAAACGACGGCATTGCCTGATTTATGCTCGACGACCGGTTCCATTGTTTATAAACAAGTCATTTAATTTGACTCCTGTTATCTTACTTTGCTGGAGTGCTACATCAACGTGTCAGATTGCCGAAAGCTATCCTTGCAGTTTTAAATTTACATATATGTACAGCCAGTTACAAAAGCGGTGTCGCCCCGCCAGGCCTGGCTCGGAGTGATCATGCACTTCTTGCCCTGAAAGTGGCCCACGTTCAAACAACGGGTGCATAGTTAGAGTAGTTCGAATGGGAGAGGAGTGAAATTACGGTAATCAGGGAAAGAAATGCAATAATGAATTTAATATATATGGACAAAGAAAGAAAGAGAGAGAGAGAAGGAGGAGGGGGTAAGATATAATAAGAGTACAAGAACGGTAACGAAAGAATTGCATATATTGTATGGAGAGAGAGACAGAACTTTTATTCCGTCTTAGTTACTAATCTGATAGATATATTTGAGACCATCTGCTGTAATAAATATGTTATCGTATGTATTTTGGAAAATAATTATGAAATCTTATCACATCGTATTGTTTTCTATCGTTATCATATTGTCTATATAAAAAGCCTTAAATATTGCTGGCACTGACTATTCATATTACTATTATTCAGACGGTAATATCCTCCATTTCATTATCCTATAAGCAGCTCTCTCTCTCTCTCTCTCTCTCTCTCTTTGCCCTTCTGCCCTCCGCCTTATATCACCTGGATCCACTATTTGAATTATGGTAAACGTTTGATATGTTATTTGGATCACAAAACCATAAATGGCTACTTTACCAACTTGGGCTTGGCTGCATCTGGTCACAAAGATGTTACACACCAGGTTTTGTTACCATGGGTTGTATGATTCATCAAAGCATCAATTTTGCAAACATAATATTTTATTATTCCATGCTAAGAACACATTACTGGGTATACTAATCTAGTACAGGATTTGGATGCTATTATATTGCATGAAAAAGTAATTAAATAACATGGGTAACGGATAACAATTCAATTAGTTACATGAATACTTTAATGCAAGTAAAAATAAAAATAAACTATACTTAACGTGCAACTTCATACACCTTACGAGTATGAATACGTATATCAACATAACAAATTAATGACCTCGTTAATAGCGGGTCCAACCACCGCGGGCGTCTATTACCTCGTTCAGGCCAAGGTCTAAAGAATATTCTTTAGACCTTGGTTCAGGCGAGTTGGCATGGAGGCTATGAGGCGTTCGCAAATATTTGGTCTGCGTTGCACGGATTCCCATACCTCTCTCACTGATCGGTCAATAGCATCGCATGTCCGTTCTGGTCCCATTTTTATTTCTTGTTTCATTATCCCTCATATATTTTCTATGGGGTTGTTATCACAGCCTTTGGCAGGCCTCTCCAATACCTGAATTTCAGGGAGCCTCCTGCACCACTCGGTCACAATGTGGGCTGTGTGTATGGGGCTATTGTCCTGGACAAAGATGATGGGTTCGTTGTCAGGGATTGCCATGGCTCTTACTGTTGGCAGCGTCACATCTTGTAGAAGTAATACATATTCCCTGGCATTCAACTTGCCGTTCACCCTTACTAGTTCCCCTGGGCCGTGAATCGACATCCAGCCCCAGTAATTAACTCCAACCCGGCCGTTCCTGGCTCTCTCTTGAATGTTGCTAGCAACATATCTTGCGCTGATGCGTCGCCAAACATGCCTTGCTGTGGCCTCCACCGACGTAAAGTAAGTTTTGTCACTAAAGATGACATTTTTCCAATAATCGGAATCGTCAACGAGAAGTTGCAGAGCAAAGCCCAGACGAGCATCACGGTGCCATTCCTTTAGCTCTTCTTTCACCACCGGAACATGACAACTGATCCCGTGCTCCCTCAGGCGACATCTGGTTGTCTGTGGAGCGCACGGCTGCTTTCTTGGGGTTTGCTCTGGATGCTGCAATGATTTGTTCGTCGTGTTGTCACACGTGGTCGTCCTCTCCTGGGCCTATTTGCCAATGTCCCCTCCTCCTGCCATCTTAATATCCACCTTTGGACCGTGCATGTTGACACTCCAATGCTGACGGCAATATCTCATGTCGGAACACCACGCTGCCACTCACCAATAATCCGCCCTCTTTGAGTTATATGCTCAACAGAGTTGTCTTTGTTTGCCGCAGCCATCCCTACAAACATTGCCATAGATAAGTATATAATATATAGTATATAATATACAGATTATAGTGCACAACATTACATGTTATAACAGTTATTCCAACCACATAGATAAATACAACGACTGCGACTAACACTTACCTAAGTGTAGATAATTGTAATTACTGAATAAACCTCCACAAAGGCTGAAAACACATGACTGTCAAGACCATGGGCGTTACACCGATCGTGTATGGCTGTGTGTGGCACGTTACCTCGTAGGAAAACAAGGATTCTTAATGCAAACGATAGTAACAGTCATTAATCAGATATACGAAGACGATTTTTCCTCAGTTCGACACCAAATTTCCCTCATACTTTTTCTTTTTCTTATTATTACTTCAACCTCCTTCAAATTTTAAAACTCTCTCCCACCTTGCTATCCAGCCTCTTCTCCTTTCACTGTCATGATTTCTGGGAAGGAATACCATTGCTGGGACTGGAATTCTTTTCGAAACCAATTGTGGGAGCTGTGGTTGTCTAACCAAATACCCGAGTGTTTGGACCATAAGAATGTCAGTATCTTTTTATTGGCAAACTGAACTATCTCAGTACCAAAATTGGCCCTCGCATGATTAAAGTGGGGATGATTGTATTCCTGAAATGCTCTGTCCTATCAAGCAGGTTGACCTACACTTGAGCCACTCTAATCATGGTGATACTACCATCCCTTCGGGGTAGGGTACGGAGTGGACATTCGGGAGACAGCTCTCACTGGTGTCATTGGTAGTGAAATTAATTTCATGGAAGGCTAATGAGGTTTCTTTAAAGGTGACAGGCAGTCTGAAAATTTCTTCTCCTAAAATATTCATCCCCCAACCCCCACCCCCCAAAAAATAATTAATAATATTGATGATGTTTCCTCTACCCCTGGATCCTATGGCGAACCCCAGACACTGTTGACAACCTCTGCCAACATGAGTAAGGAAAACCCTGTTGACGACCTAGGCAATAAACAGGATCACTCCACCCAGAAAAAAAAAATTGGTACCAACCCACAAGGAAATTTAAAACGCTATGGCGATAATATACTAATAAAAGCTGGCAATGAGATTCAAGCAGTATTATTAAATAATTTTACATCCTCTTCTTCGGATAATATTCTAAGTGTCTTTCCCAACCACACCCTCAACCATGCAAAGGGAATAATTTATTGTGGTGATCTCTGAGTTTTCAGAAGAGGCCATACTGAAGAGTTGCCCTCCTACTGTTAAATGGAACAGGCTCTAGTTGAAACAGCTAATAATGAGCATATTACCTTTGGAGCCGCCAGGAAAAAACTCTTGGGAAATAATAATACCAGAGGAACAACTTATTCAAGTATTTTATCCAGTCCACGTGATTCGACTGATGGTTCAAAAACGGTGCTTTCTTCCACAAGACCTAATTTGCAGAATCATAGCCTCTCCAACTCTTCTTCATCGAGTCACCCTGGACCATTATTATTCTTGTACTGATACAGCTACGCCTCATTATTCATTTGGTTGATATGGTTGATCTTGAACCCCCAAAATCTAACCCTGAGAGAATAAAAACGGGTCCTTGAAAATGCAACCCTTCCAAAAAAAAAAAAAAAAAAAAAAAATCTAATAAAGAAGAATGTTTGGGTGAACCTGAAGAGGTTTCTTCTTATGTTATTATGGAGGAAGATTTGTTGGTTGAAGTACCAAATCGACTTGTTGAAGAAAGAGATACATTGCCTCAACTCCAAGTCACTGAATCTGAACTCAATATAAACAATAGTGAAGCCATTAAACATGTGGTAAAGGTCGAGGCCATAAGAATCCTTCTGATACGCAAGTAATTAAAGAAAATCCAATTACCAACGCACCCCTCGAAGAAATAAATCTTTCTCCAGTTACAGGCATAACTGTTAAATCAATGATTTCTCACAAAACAACCGAGAATAAAACTGCCCACAAAAACTTGCGAGTGCAACGATTGCTTCTCATTTGAAATTAATGATATTAAGAACATAAAGATACACAAAATTAATAATGTAATCAATAACTTTGTCAAAAAAAATAAATAGAATGAAAACCAATATGGTAAACTAGAAACACACAATACTGGTTGTATGTGTGTTGATCATCTTATAAAGAAGCGTGCAACAGGCACAGTTCGTCTTGAAAAATTTATAGAAAAACCTAACCATAATCCAAATGATAATAAAGCCAATCACAATCAAAGTAAACATCAGGAAGTAATATTTAAAGAATCGAAACCTAATAAAAAAAGTAATGCTAGCGCAGTTACACAGAAACCTAAGTTTGATTCATTAGGAAATGCGATATATATTCATAACAAAGTAACTTACGATACCATGATAATTAAAACTTCTGAGTTTCAATTATCAGGAGTTAAATGACATCTGAATGATAACCCCTTTAATATTTACAATATGTATACTCAACCTTTTAGCAACTATGATCTGTAAAACTTACCCAAAGATTTGCCAGATATGCAAGAGGATTTCATATTAACTGGAGACCTCAACGCCAGCAATCCCCTTTGGGACACGAACTGTGTTAGTGTTGATACAAATGGTTCCAAGATTGAACAAGTAATAAAGGATCATAACCTCTGTATATTAAACGAGGGAGATATGAGCAATTGCTATTCAAAAACTCATGGAACATATTCATCAACAGATGTAACTCTGTTCCAACAATATTATTGATAGGTTTGAATGAAAGTCCTAGATGACCCACGTATATGGCAGTGACCATTTCCCTATTTTGATAACTATGTTTGGACATACACCAACTATTCGTATTCAACGTTATAATACAAATAAAGCTGACTGGGATAAGTTTAAATTTCATACGGGTCAAATGCCTCCCTTCAATTATTCACAAGATCGGGATGAAACAAATGATTTCTTCGAAAACTTCATCACAAAAGCAGCTGACAAATCTATGCCTCTGACGAATGCCCGACCAATGAGACACTCGGTTCCTTGGTGGTCAGAGTCTTTAACCCAATTAATGAATGAAACGCATGCAATTAGAAGAAAATTAGAAACCTTAAAAAAAGATTTAAAAATTTGAGTACTGGTCCCC
The DNA here is from genome assembly GCF_015104395.2 of Macrobrachium nipponense. Lineage (NCBI taxonomy): Eukaryota > Metazoa > Arthropoda > Malacostraca > Decapoda > Palaemonidae > Macrobrachium > Macrobrachium nipponense. Next base: position 28,426,213 of record NC_061104.1, read on the forward strand.
TAATGCTGGGAAATACCATAAACAAACTCGTTGATATAGCCATAGAAATCAGTATTATGAAACCATATTTTAATAAGATATGTGCTAAATCAGAAACGAAGCAATAAAATGGAAGATAAATTCGTGGCAAAAATATCTATCCAGTATATCAGAAACTACTTCAATGCAAAAGGTGTGGCAGAAATTTAGAGAAATTAATGGCTCGCATAGCAGACCTGCCAGACATGCATTGATGCATAATGGTTTGTTAATTCATGATACACAGGCAATATCAAATGTTATTGGACGCAGTATTGAAAACATAAGCAGCATAAATAATTTGGATGCCCACTTTCGATCCATTAAAAGAAAAGATGAAGCAATTCCATTGAATTTTGATACAGTGGAAGGTATCTTCTACAATAAAAGATTAACTACAGAGAAAAAGGAATTTGCATTATCAAATTGTAGTTCAACGGCCCCTGGTAAAGATAATATAAATTTTGATATGATAAAAAATCTAGCTCCTTTGGCTAAGGCCTATCTATTAGATTTTTATAATCATCTTTGGATACAACATCTATTTCCAAAGGCATGGAAATTACTGGAAAAAATGGTAAATCATATACTGAACCGGCGTTTAAGTAGTGACAACATTTCATCAGCTTCCAAATTTGACTCTCAAACAAAATGATCCACCTTGGATTCTCTATAACACTTGGAAAATTATATACGTAGAGGTTTTGAACGAAAGGAAATCACAGTAGCCATATTTTTTTACCTCCAGAAGGTATAAGATACTATTTGGAGGCATTCAATACTAAAATCCTTACATCACAACAGTTTTCGAGGACACCTTCCTATTTTTATTAGAAATTTTATTAGTGGAAGAACATTCCAAACTCGCATAGACAATATATATTCAGAATCTTTCAACCTTGACTGTGGTGTACCCCATGCAGGGTAGTGCTTTAAGTGGAACTATTTTTGCATTAGGAGGTAATGGCATAGTTGCTCAAATGCCACAGGGAGTGAATAGTAGTCTGTAAGTGGACGACTTTGCAATATACTACTCGTCAAATAATCTTCGTCACTTATAAAGAATTCTAAATAACGCTACTCGTAAAATACAAGTTTGGACTGCTCCTGTTGGTTTCAGACTTTCAGCTGAAAAAAGTCAAGCAATAATGTTCTACAAGAATAGCAGATGGAAGCTAAACCAGGATATAAATCTCACATTGGGCGACGCTCAAATCCAATTCCAGGATAAGGTAAAAATTTTCGGACTAATATTCGATACCCACCTTAATTGGAAAGCGCACATATCATACATCAAATCTAAATTCAATAATACAAAGAGATCAACTCTATTGATGATCTATGAAGTATTAGTCTTATCTAGAATAGATTATGTTAGCGCCATATAAGGATCAGATCTAAAGCTACCTTAAAGTCTTTAGATCTAATATATACTCGAGGCACTAGTCTTTGTAGTGGAGCATTTAGATCTTCCCTTAATATCTCAGTCGTATGTGAAAGTGGGGAGCCACCTTTGTCCTTACATCGAGACTTGTAACAAAGCGAAGTGCATTGAAGCTCCTATCCACCAATTCTCCAACAAAGAAACTTTAATCAAAGCGATGTATTTATAAACAATCATGAACCACCATTCCCAATTAGAGCGAATAGGCTATCACAATCAACAAACATTAGAATTAATCTTATTCAACCATCTTTTTTCCTCATCCTTGGATCATAAAGAAAACGAGAGTATGCTCTCATCTTTTTTATTTATCAAAAGATAGAACTATACTCCGAGTCACATAAACAGCATACCTTGGAACATATTTAGAGGTATAGACCTCGGTATCGATATATATCCTATATATATATATATATATATATATATATATATATATATATATATATATATATATGAATAACTTGATCACGAAGTATATAAAACGTGATGTTATGTATAAATAAAGGTTTTTTTTGCCACGAAGGAAAAAAATGAAAAAGCGAGATAGCCGAGTACTTTCGGTCCTATTCGGACCCTCAGTAAAGGGTCCGAATAGGACCGAAACCGAAATTACTCGGCTATCTCGTTTTTTCATTTTTTTCCTTCGTGGCAAAAAACCTTTATTTATATATATATATTTATTATTATATATATATATATTTATATATATATATATATATATATATATATATATATATATATATATATAGATAACCAAATAAATAAATATTAATTAATAAATAAATAAAAAAATTAAAATATAATAAATAAAAAATATAAATAAATAAATATAATAATAATTAAAAATAAAAACTAAAAATTAATAAATAAAATAAAATAATAATATAATAAAAAAAATAAAATAAATAAATAAAAAAAAATAATAAATATAAATATTATAAATACCGTGTAATATATAATAAAAATATATATAAATATAATATAATATATATAGATATAATATATGATATATATATATATATATATATTTATATAGTATTTTATATATAGTATATATAGTATAGTATATATAATATATAGTAAATAGTGTATATATATATTATATATATATATTATATATATAATATATATCTATATTACATATTGAGGGCTCTAAGTCTTCAATGGAGATTGGCTGTACTGCAGTATCCTCAGACAAAACAAGTCGGCTCTCATTACCTAGTGAAGCATCAGTATTTACTTCTGAACTATCAGCGATTTCATTGACAATTGACACGGTTAAAACAATTGAGGATAAGGTGAATCTCAAGTTTGTTATTCTTTCCGATTCAAGAAGTGTCATAGAAGACCTCAAAGGTTACACATATAGAGAGCAACTGATATTACAAATTAAAAAGCTCCTTAACCAACTATATGCTCGCGGGGTAAATATTGAAATATGCTGGATTCCGGCCCATGTTGAGTTGTCGTTAATGAGAAAGCAGATGCCGCTGCTAAATCGGCCATACATTTACCACACCTCGGTATTAAACTTCCTGACAAGGATTATGTAACTATACTTAAGACCTTTTATGGTTAAAAAATGGCAGGAAATTTGGAATGATGAATCGGAAAATAATTAATTGAAACAAATAAAACGAATAATTTCTTCATGGGAATCATCAAATCAAAATGGCAAGAAAACTGAAGTAATTTTAACGAGATTTATATTCCGAGTTTCTCTGTTTTTAGGATTTTTAACGTTTTTATCAAAAATAGGTATTATAAATAAAAATCAGATATTTTTCGGCTATTTTTTTATAGCAATAAAATAAAATATATGTATATATATATAATACATATATTATATATATATATATATTATATATGTATATATCTATATATATATATATATATATATATATATATATATATATATATATATACTTTTACATATTCATGTTTTTAATTTTGATAATGAAATAATTGTAAATATTTGGAAAATATAGTGGCGTATGAAATACTGTCATCCGAGTATTATTTTACCTTCCAAAAAACATCCACCAGAACGATCTCATAATAACTGTAAGACCTTGAAGAAACCCCGAGCATGAGGATGTGTGTGGGTAGAAGGAAATAACAAGGTGGGGGGTTAAAGGTGATGGGGGACGGTGACATTATATATATATATATATATATATATATATATATATATATATATATATATATATATATATATATATATATATATATATACATAACGCTATGTGCCAGTCGTCATTGATATTAACTATTATCGGTGAAGGTATTACGATCACCACCTTATAAATGTTGATACGCGAACCCCGTCAAGCCTTACATTAAGGTCACCCAATGTCACCTGTCCCCCATCACCTTTAACCCCCACCTTGTTATTTCCTTCTACCCCACACATCCTCATGTTCGGGGTTTCTAGGTCTTACAGTTATTATGAGATCGTTCTGGTGGATGTTTTTTGGAAGGTAAAATAATACTCGGATGACAGTATTTCATACGCCATTATATTTTCCAAATATTTACAATTATTTCATTATCAAAATTAAAAACATGGATGTGTAAAAGAAAGAATGAACAGGAGATATCGAAAGTAATGGGTTTCTTGAATAGCTTGGAGGGGAAACACCGACAAGGAGTGTCTGACATAGCTGCTGAAGCGACAAAGAAAGGCGGAGACCGGAGAGCCGGAGACACGGAGTGAGTGAGCAATCGTGAGCCTGGGTGGGGTTTTTTGGGGAGGAGGGCGCCAGGTTAGCTAAGACGTGACCGATCTGCCCAGGCCTAAAGACTGTCACCCAATAATTTGAGACACTCGATAATATGTTAATAGTATACATCCTTTATACCCCACCATCATTATATTAAGGCACTGATGCACACATTCACTGCATTTCAATTGACATAATTCATTTTCACCAAGAGTTTCAGAAAGAATATAATAAATATAATATAACATAAGAAATATAGCAGAATAGAATGCTTTCTATTCAGTAGCCTTGATGGTTGCGAGAGGCGGAGCCAAGTGGCCCATCACACTCAAATACTGGTAACTCAATTAAGTTATGTCACAAATACAAATCCTGTGGCACTAGATTTTCATATCCTGTAATGTGTTCTTAGCATAGATTAATAAAATATTACCCTTGCAAAATTGATGACTCATACAACCCACGGCTACAAAACTTGGTGTGTAACATCTTTATGACCAGATTCGTATATTATTGGTAATACGGGTAATTATAGTCCAGTCAATCTAGGGAAAAATAGTGGCAGCCAAGCACAAGTTGGTGAGTAGCCATTTACGGTTTTGTGATCCTTGGCCACATCCAAATAACATATCAAACGTTTACCATTATTTAAATAGTAGATCCCGGGGATATAAGACGGAGGGCAGAACAACAGATGTAGAGAGAGAGAGAGAGAGAGAGAGAGAGAGAGAGAGAGAGAGAGAGAGCTGCTTATAGTATAACGAAAAATTATATTTCCGTCTGAATAATATTAATATGAATAGTCAGTTCCAACAATATTTAAGGCTTTTTATATAGAAAATATGATAACGATTTAAAATAATACGACGTGATAAGATTTCATAATAATTAATTTCCAAGAAATATAAAATAATATATTCTTAAAACAAAGGTCTCAAATATACCCATCAGATTAACTAAACAGAAATAAAAGCTCTCTCTCTCGTTCCATACACTGTATGTATTTATTTCGTTACCGTTCCTCGTACTCTACTACATCTCTTCTTCTCTCCCCCTCCCCCCCACTCTCTCTCTCTCTCTCTCTCTCTCTCTCTTTGTCCATAAATATTTCATTCATTAATGCATTCCTTTGGCTGATTACCGTAATTTCGCTCCTCCTCCCATTCGAACTACTCTAACTATGTATCGGTTGTTTGAACGTGGGCCACTTTCAGGGCAAGAAGGGCATGATCTCTCCGAGCCAGGCATGGCGGGGCGAGAACGCTTTTGTAACTGGGTGTACATTTACATAACTGTGGATTTCTTTCTCCATTTGAAGACTTGTGCTACTATGAGGAGTTTTTCATTTTTAGATCGACACCTGCACACGTGGAGGGGACACCGTTGGTTTTTTACTCTCACATGGAACTTTGTGAATACCGGAAATTAGCGAAAATGTGGACTGCCAGCCTAAGAAAGAAGAGCCAACCGTGCTTCCTGAAAAATTGCTTAAATGAACATGTGATTCCGAAAATGTTTGGACGAATTTGTGACGTCTCCTTTCTCGGACATGAATTTCCTGACTTCCAGAGATCATTTCTTTAAGATAAAATTGAAGAAGCGACCTGGGAATTGGAGTGCGCTCATTTGGACCTGAGAAGACAGGTGAGAGAACTGCAAGATCTTCTACATCCAGTCATGTTCGAGGGCGCCAGACGGAGAGCAGGTGAAGTAGCCTTAAGCAGAAATGTGGCACATAATTGTAAACTTGACTCAAAATTAAGAAATCTGATAGATAGAACAACATGGACCAAAATTGCCGAAAATTGTGAAATGGTTAATTTATCTTCTATGACATTACAATGGAACAAAAAAAATTGCTTGGTCTTGGTATGAATTGCTGTTTAGGGACCAGTAACACAGACCTCTTACAAGGTATTAGCAATTTAAACCATTTTTATTTCAAACACAATAAGTTTCAGTTAAACATTTTGAAAGGTGTTTTAATCAATAATCATTTACACGAACAAATTGGAATCTTAACTAGAAGACACAAAATAGCCTTAAAATAATTATGTGAGAACAAGGACATTAAAATTATGAAAGCGGACAAGGGAGGGTCACTTGTTATTATGGACCATAACACATACATTTCCAAAGCGAACTCTTTACTTGATGATGACAATACTTATATTAAACTTAATAAAATAACCCTCATTGAATTCACTGCAATTGAAATTCAACAGAGATATAAGAAAAATTGCTAGTACGTTGACTGAACAGGAACATAAACAAATCATAATAAGTGGTTGTCTCCTGCGTCCTACAGTTGCAACTTGCATTTCACCTCACTCGGTTTTAGAAAAATGGTTAGGTACTTTTTCTGAGGCGCATCTTCTTCACTCGATAGATTTTATGGATCGTCTTAAGAAACTAGGAAACATTCAGGGTAAAATGATTAAGCTAGATGTGACAACGCTTTTCACAAATGTACCATTGGAATATGTACTTAATAAGGTCAAGGAACAGTCGGATTTAGGTAACATTAGTTTTGCTATACCCACTGAATAATTCTTGGATCTGGTTCGACTTTGCGTGCCCTCCACAGTCTATTCCTTTAACAATCAAGGATTTAGGCAAAAGTTTGGTGTTTCAATGGGTCTCCTTTGTCTCCCATTCTTGCCAATTTATGCATGGAATTTGTTGAAGTTGAAATTTTACAGAACTGTGAACCTTCACTAAGACTCACTTTTTGGGTGAGGTACGTACATGATATTTTCATTATTTTTAAAGGTAACCCTTCAAATTTTGACAATTTTCTTCGTTATATTAATGGAATCTTCCTTGCCCTCTATCAAGTTCATAGCAGAATACGAAACATGATAAGTCGCTGTTTTTAGACATACTGATCTACCATGACCCAGTAACTTTCACTTTTAAATTGACAGTAAATCGTAAAGAAACCAATGCAGAAACATACATTAATTTTTTCTCCTGGCACAATAATGAAGTTAAAACCAACATCTTAGTCAATTTTGTTTCGAGAGCCCTGAAAATTTGCGACCCCGACTTCACTGACAGAACTTAAAACACATTGAAGATGTTAAAAAAAAAAAAAAAAATTGTTACCCTACATATTTTATTAATAACGCTTTTAAAAAAAAGGCCAGAAGAATATTCTACATAGATTCCTATAGAGTAAATGACAAAAAGAAATTTACGAATTGTCTTGCACTCCCTTTTAATCCTCACTTAAACAGAATACAGAAAACTGTTAAAAAAAATCACAATGATAAAATAAATATAGTCTTTAATTATAACAACACGATTAAAAGACTTCTTATGCATAACAATAGCACAACGAATCACAATAAACATGTTGGCGTTTACGAAATTCCCTGTTCAGAATGTGACGCTAAATATTTCGGGGAAAGTGGTAGAGGGTTGCCCACTAGAATCGGGGAACACAAAAGAGCATACAATTGCATGCGGAAAACAATGTGTTAGTTAGTCACAGTCTTAAGCTCGATCACCGCATAAATTGGGAAGAATCTAAAGTAATTTTTAGAAGTATAGATGTTGGCATAAGAAGGCTATAAATAGTAGAGGGTGCGGCGATAGATAGTGGTTTATCTATGGAAAGCAATAAATCTTTCACTCAGGAAGATAAATTCAACAATAATCTTATCTCCAAGAAATATACCTTACAGACCTTACATCTTGTTCGGGTTGCCCCAGGTCCCTCAGTGTGAGGCACCTCTAATGTCTACCAGAGAGTTGCTAGTACATCTTCCGGTATATTTTGCATCTTCCAATCTTGGATGGTCTGGGATGCAGTTTAGATATTTGTCGAGCTTATTCTTAAACACATCTACGCTCACTCCTGATATATTCCTCAGATGAGCTGGCAACGCATTGAATAGACGCTGCATTATCGATGCTGGTGCGTAGTGGATTAATGTCCTGTGTGCTTTCCTTATTTTTCCTGGTATAGTTTTGGGCACTATTAATCTACCTCTGCTTGCTCTTTCTGATATTTTTAGTTCCATGATATTTTCTGCTATTCCTTCTATCTGTTTCCATGCCTGAATTATCATGTAGCGTTCTCTTCTCCTTTCTAGACTATATAATTTTAAGAATTGTAGTCTTTCCCAGTAGTCTAGGTCCTTAACTTCTTCTATTCTAGCTGTAAAGGACCGTTGTACACTCTCTATTTGTGCAATATCCTTTTGATAGTGTGGGTACCATATCATATTGCAATATTCCAAGTGGGACTACGAATATATGTTTTATAAAGCATAATCATGTGTTCAGCTTTTCTTGTTTTGAAGTGCCGTAACAACATTCCCATTTTTGCTTTACATTTTGCCAACAGAGTTGCTATTTGATCATTGCATAACATGTTCCTATTCATCATCACACCAAGGTCTTTAACTGCTTCCTTATTTGTGTGATGGTCTCATTATTAGGTCCCTTATATGCATATAGCTTTCTTTCTCTGTCTCCATAATTTATTGATTCAAATTTATCAGAGTTAAATACCATCCTATTTACCTCTGCCCAATCATATACTTTGTTAAGGTCTCTTTGTAGAGAGCGTTCCTATCTTCATCACAAGTAATTTCTCTACTTATTCTTGTGTCATCTGCGAAACTACTCACTACCGAATCCTTAACATTATTGTCTATGTCTTCAATCATAATAACAAACAGTATTGCAGCTAACACCGTACCTTGCGGCACACCAGATATTACCTTGGCTTCATCCGATTTCTCGTCGTTTGCAATAACTATCTGTTTTCTGTTGTGTAAAAATTCTTTTAACCATCTTCCTACTTTATCCACGATATTGTGTTTTCTAATTTTCTTCGCTAATATATTATGGTCTACTTTATCAAAAGCTTTTGCAAGTCTAAATAAACCACATCTGTTTCATTTCCGCTTTTCATATTTTTGAATATGTTCTCACGGTGGACTAACAGTTGGGTTTGTGTACTTTTTCCGGGTACGAAACCATGTTGTCCTTTATTAAACAAATTATTTTTTTTATTAAATGTTTCATAATATTTTTCTTCATTACCCTTTCATACACTTTCATAATATGTGATGTTAGACTCACAGGCCTATAATTACTTGCCTCTAGTCTTGATCCACTTTTGAAAGTAGGGGTAATATATGCTAATTTGTGCTCATCATATATCTTGCCTGTATCTACACTTTGTCTTAATAATATTGCAAGTGGCTTTGCGATAGAATGAACTACTTTCTTTAACAAAATAGCAGGAATTCCATCAGGCCCTGCAGCAGCTCCATTTTTAATTTCATTAATAGCCTGCACAATATCAGCTTCATTAATATCTATGTCAGCTAAATATTCACTATTTTTCATCCCTTACTTCTTATATCATTATCTTCATTATCTATTCTAGGGGTGAATTCTCTCTTATATCGTTCTGCCAGTATGTTGCAAATTTCCTTTTTTTTTCATTCGTTAATCTCCCTTCAATTCTCAGAGGGCCTATTTCTATTCTCTTTATTCATCTTCTTCGCATATGAGTATAATAGTTTGGGGTTTTGCTTGATATTTAATAGGGTTTTTTCTTCCAAGTCCCGTTTTTCATTTTCTTTTGATTGTATAATCTTTTGTTCTGCATTTTCTATCTTACTTTTTAGTTCTATAACTTTCCATGCATTTTTTTCTTTTGCAAGACCTTTTTTCCACTTTCTGATTTTCTGGAACAAGATCCTTCTGTCTCTTGGTATGCATGAATGATGTTTACTTTTCTTCTTCGGTATATATTTTTCCACTATTTTCTCCAATATTTTATATAATATCTCCGTATTTACCCTTATGTCATCACTTACGAAAATGTTATCCCAATCTTTGTTTAATTCTTCATTAATTTCTGAACCATTGTTTTATATTTTTACTGTAGCAAGTTTTGTATTTTCCATATCCTTCCCACTTTTTCATTTCTTGCTTATCTCTATTTTCACTTGCTTTTGGAATGAACTGTTAATTCTATGACATTATGGTCTGAAATACTCGCATTATAAACTATTATTTCTTTAACATAATTCATCTCGTTCACAAATACTAGGTCTAAAGTATTTTCCTTTCTTGTTGGCAGGTGATTTATTTGTTGAATGTTGTATTCTAGTAGCATATCTAATAGCTTTTCAAATTGCCTCTTATCTTCTGCACTACTATTACTCTCTTTTTTATATGTATAAGTACAACCACAATCTCCTATTCGTTCTTTCCATTCTACGAAAGGAAAGTTGAAGTCACCAGATAGGAGAGTCCAGTCCTTGTGATTTCTACATATATCATCCAATTTTTCAATTATTAAGTCAAACTCTTTAGTATTAGGAGGTCTATATATTTACTATGTTCATCAATTTTTCAGATTCAAATTCTACCGCTATTAGTTCACATTCTGAGTTACTATATTTCTCATATATTTTTCCTTGTTTTTTGTCTTTCCCATATATTGCGGTTCCCCCTTGATTCCTATTTTTTCTATCTGATCTATAAGTTTGGAACCCTTTTATTTGATCATCATTCCCAGTCTCTTGGGAATACCAGGTTTCACTTATATTCATTATATCTATTTTCTTTCATTTTGGGTTAGTTCTTCTAAGTACTCTATTTTTCTTTTTGAGTTACTCGTAACTAAACCCTGCGCATTCATCACTATGATGGTTTGCGTGTTTTCTCCTTCATTTAATACTGGTATTAATAAGGATTTTCCCATGTCTCTTTCCTGTTCTGGTATGTTGTTCTTTTTTTCATTTCCAGAAATTCTGACATTAAAAAATCCAACTTTTCCATAATATTTGATCTTCCTTCATCATAATTATTAATTTTGTGTCTGAATCTGCAATTTTCGTTTCCGTTTCTGCAATATCCTCTTGCATAATAAATACAGTTATTATCTCTTGAGTAGAATTTCGGAGCTGATGCTTTGAAATTTTTTGCTGACACCTCTGCATATCTCATTGGTGGTTTGCTTTTCTCTTTTACCTGATATTCTTGATTTCTCTCTTTATTTGTTTCTTTCTTATTTTGGATTTTATTACTTGGTTGGTTATTTATTTGATTATGATTCATGGCTACAGGGTGCATATATTTGCATTTTTTGTCGAACTTACATCCTTTTCCTTCTTTTAGGTTTTTACATATTTTTGGATGCAGATCTCTGCAATCATCCCCATATCCATCTAAGTATGCACATTTACCATATATTTCATAGTTTTGACATATCTTAGGATGTTTGTTAGTAACATCTTTCTCCAAATCTGCAATTCCCTCTTTTCAAAAGGTTGCAGATTTTGTCTTTCTTGTCTATTTTTTCCTCTTTCCCGTCATTGTATAGATCTGGGTAGAGCCTCTTCGGGATTTGCTTTTCTGTTGTCATATCGTAATTTATTTCTTCGTAGGTATGTTGCTTTATTGCCTCATATGTAGTATCAATGAGTATCTCTGCATCCTTACTTTTTATCTTGTTCTTTGTTTTCCATTATTTTTTTCTGTCATTTCATTTTTGTTTACTTCTATTCCGTCTTTTCCTCCTCTTCTTCTTTTTATCCTCAACTATTTGTACATTCAATCTTGATTTAATAACATTGTCTATCCATGATAGACATGTTGAACAAAAAATTCTTGTATCTTTTCTCAAATCTTGTATTACCTCAGCACACTGTGGATGGGTCGGAATGTTGCATGCAGCACATTTTCTGATTAGGTTTTGTGGATTGACTATGCTATACCAAACCTTACACAGTTTGCATGCTTTTGGCATTCTTTTTCCTAATGCATCAATTAGGATATTCACAAGATTCACCTTATTCATTTTCTTGTCGGAATATGTTGGTTTATGTATATTTTCTTTATGAGGTCTCTTGACCACTTGGATTTTATTTGGAACTTCTTCAATTATTTTCAAGATGTTTTCATTAGATTTGTTCCAGTTTGAAGGATTATATCCTTCTAATATATCTATGAATGCTTTTGTATCTTTTTGGTTAGGACTGTTGCTGATTTCATAGATGAGAAATGCCAGTTCCCTTCCTGCTACCTCATCGTATTTCGAATCTGCTAAACACGCCAAATTACGCCACCTCTTCCCGCAGTTGGAACTTACTGCCATCTTGTTCTGATTTATAGTATTACACTTGATAAACTAACTTAGAAGACGCTTTATCCTACTATTTTCACACTAATCTTATCACCGATAGTTCACGAACACTTCTAGATATTTCTCAAATTCTAGTTGTATGTTAAACTTGTGATATCTGTTGATTATTGTGACTTCACGCGGGTACGTCTCACCAAGCAAGATGGCTACTATTAGAGGCTATAAATAGTAGAGGGTGCGGCGATAGATAGTGGTTTATCTATGGAAAGCAATAAATCTTTCACTCAGGAAGATAAATTCAACAATAATCTTATCTCCAAGAAATATATTAGAGGCTTTAAGAATAAAGAACATTATGATAGTTTTGTCTCTATAGCCACATCTGATGCTACGGTTGCCTCTCTTTCTCCCGTTCAGGTAACTCGGCTACTTCCAGTAACCGATGCTGCCGGCGCCTATGCTGTTGAAGACCATCAAAACGACCGCATTGGGCAACAAGGATCAATTAGGCGTTCCAGACGACTGGCGGGGCTTTCATCGGAAAACGATGGCATTGCCTCATTTATGCTTGACGACCGATTCCATTGTTTATAAACAAGTCACTTAATTTGACTCGTGTTATGTTTACTTTGCTGGAGTGCTATATCAACGTGTCAGATTGATAAGGGGAACCGAACAGATTCCCGAAAGCTATCCTTGGAGTTTTAAATTCAAATAAATATATATATATATGTACATTTACATAACATTGTATTTATATCTTCAATAATAATAATAATAATAATAATAATAATAATAATAATGGAAAAATGGTAACATACAGTTGTATTGCGTAAAGAGGCCCATAGAAAGATCGTATTGTTATAAAACAATTTCATGCTATTATTTTGAACTGGCACAAACTTTGATGAAACCAGATATTAGCAGTCTCGCGGAAGACATAGGCGATATTTAATATTAGTGTAGTTACCCTTGCTAAACGTTTTCTCTGGTCTTTTATCACCCATTTTCTTTAGTGTAATTTACGCTAATGTGTAAAATTCAATTCTATACCTTGCAAACCTTCTTATTTACATGTTTGTTAGTAATAAATTCATAATTATTGTCATAATGTCACTCGAATCTTCATTCATGGCCCGATTATACGGGGTTTCTAGTAAAAAAAATCTTGCATGGGTGCGGAGGGATTTGAACCGGTGGCGGAGGCAAAAGAAGCGTCGGTGGGACGTAACCCCCGTCCTGTTACATCGAAATGCTTCCACATTCCTTTGATACGACCTGTTAGCATTCCTGCACCGCTGACTCAGTCGAAACTTCCACGTCATAACTGTCACGTCATTAATGCGGCCTCAAGTTAGCAGTGAGCAACATCACCCGGCACTTTCTGCCTATGGTCCAAGGAGTTTTCCCAGGATCTATAAAGAACCCGATAGCGGAACGCCCACCGACGACACATCGTCAATGAGGGTCCGAGCAGAACTTATTGTGCTCCTGATTTTTCACCAGTTGTACGTTACGCTGAAATATTATTCCCTTTTTAAAATCTTTCAGACATTTTGGTTCAGAAGACTGAATCTCATTTTTGCTGTTGTATCCACTACCCTTGCTCTTTCATCATTATTTTGTTGGCCTTAATGAATGAATTCTGTGCTAACGACTTTAAGTCACTATCATTATTATTATTGATATGTTCCGATTAATATAAGTAAATAGTATTGTTAGGAACGATATAGTAGTCGCATTATTCTAATAATAATAATAATAATAATGAAAAAAGGTAAAATTCAGTTGTAGTAAGTATTAAGCTCAATAGAAAGATTTGAGCAGAGTGAGGCCACTCCTTACCTTTATCCCGAAAACATCTATAACTTTAGCGCTGATCGTCTATTTGAATCTGTTCAAAAACTTTAACCGAATCTTTTTATTATTTAAATGACTGTTATGTTTCAAGTAAATTTTCTAAAAGCATACAGCTTTCAACACTCAAATTACCTTGTCAAAGGTGATAATAAACGTCAATTAAAACTAGCGGAAACAGGCATACGAATAAACGAAAATGGATAAGACACATTCATAGAAAACGTCTACATGGGTCCCAGATCTACTTTCAGTGGTTGCTGGCATATCAGTGACTAACTCCCACAAAATAGGAGTTCAGTATCTTCTCTTGGGTTTTCGTGGTATTCCATTACATTACGTAACATATGAAACCAATATATTTGCAACAGTTAGGATGCCATTGCGCGCTCTTGTATTAAGCTGTAAAACACTAACTAGACCACGAGAACACCAATCTAGTATAACATCACAATGAAATAGGTAAAAATGATACAAATAATCTCGTTTAGTCCTTAATTAATATTAATTAAAAATGGACCTGCATTCTAATTTGACAGCTCTATGATCAATAATTAATCACATTAAAATATTCCATGTACAATTTTCCTAATTTAAATTTCTTTGGCTCTTCCAAGCACTTTCAACGCCCTTGAAATTTTGCCCAGTAAGATTATACTACTAATTTGAATTAATTCACTTATGTGCCATCATTTTGGTTATAGTGCTGTTCCAGAGAGGAAACAGAAAGTGGACACCTACGATAGGTGACATAACATACGACTTGCTACTGCCAAATAATTCACCATAATATTATTCTCTTAAATAAATCTTGCCTGAAACCTCCCCCCACGAGTTATGACTTGACTGTGCGCTTGTGCATTTCTGAAATTTGCCCCAATGCAATGTTAGTGAACGCCTCCAGAATGCAGAAGATATACTTTCATGAAGAGCTGGATAATGAAAACTAAAGGCTGGACACTGAAATCTTGTATGATAGTGATTCTCTTTCCCTTAACATTAACCTTGTTACATGCTGTAGGACTGCATGTGTTACAAACGCAAACACGTATATATATATATATTAATATATATATATAATTATATATATTATATTATATATATATATATATACATACATATATATACACATATATACATACATATATATACATTATATACATACATATATATACATATATATACATACTATATACATATATATACATACATAATATATAAAAAAAATATATACATACATATATACATACCTATATATATATATATATATAATATATATATATATATATATATATATACATATATGTACATAAAGCAAGAAATTGAAATATTTGACTGTATTCGACGATGCATTAAAATCAACACTAAAGACTTTCTCTATTAAAAAAAAAATTATAAGCACATGAAACTTGCTTGTACCGCCATTATAATAATGATTACCTAAAGAGCTCGCGCAACAATACTAAAGGATGAGTATACCAGATTCCATGTAATTGTTGTACTAACTTTTATATATTGGTCAAACTGGAAAAGCACCAGAGAAGGAAAAACAGCATCAAAAAGGATTGTGTAAGAAATGCAATATATATATATATATATATACTATATATATATATATATATAGTATATATATATATATATATATATATATGTATATATACATATATATATATATAATTATTATGATTTTCTAACAATTTGCATCATTCCCCTGAAGATGGTTTAGTTAGCAATGAAGCCGTCAGGCTCTACTATCTTTTTTCCTTTTTTTCCGGTAGTATTTCATATCTAACATCACAAGTACCATATACGTGTGATTACAAGCAAGCATGTATACACATTATACACATACGAGTATATATATATATATATATATATATATATATATATATATATATATATATATATATATACGCACAATCCTGAGAATGTATAAGGTAGGAATCATGGTAAAAAAAAAAAAAGTAAGACAGATTATAGGAAGAAGCAGAATGAGTTTAAAATATGAAGAGTGAGTAGTAGTAGTAGTAGTAGTAGTAAATCAAACGTTCGAAAAAGCAATGATTAGTTGAAATGCCCCATTCAGGCATTAGACAGAAATAGGTGCAAGATGACTTGTCTGCGAAGGATCTGCATACTTGGATGATAAAACATGCGATTGGCAAGAATTACTGGCGACGTGAAAAACGCGCAATAAAAGAATAACACACAAGAGTGAAAACGATTCATCACACGATGACGGTCATCCTTCTGAGCATTCCCACTCAACCGACGATTTTCGTGACGCTGCTTTGAAAGTGGTTCACGAAATGAAGCAACGGCCTGATGAGACTAAAAACGTCTCCGGACATACAGTAGATAATGCCACGTGTTCTCCACCTTTGCCAAAAAATCTTCTTTTTTACGTAGGGTATGCTCAGAACAAGGGCTATGCAAGAAAGCGAAGATTTAAATGCCTCGACGCGGGCGTATTTCATTTGCGCGCATTTAGGGATTAAGAAGTGTTACGATTGCGCGCTCAAATCTATTAAAGTTGCGCGCCTCTTTTCCCTTTTTTTCTCTCGGTCATTTATTGTCAAACTGTCCTACTGCATATGGTTATGATACGAATACAAACACTTTCGAACATTTTGATAAGATGTATTCACTTGAAGTAAGCTACGTTAGTTTCAGTCGCTCTCTCTTTTAGTATGAAATCAAACAGCATACAATTCACACTATCTGAAACCGAGGAAGGAAAGAAATCCTTGATTCACGATGGATACACATACAGCATCAACAGAATTCTTAAATCATCGGAAATTTCATGGCATTGTACAGTGAAAATCAGCAAAGGAAGGCTAAGAACCGATAATAGATGTACAGCTATAATCGGTGGAAAAGAAAGAAGAACCAACGTTCTCATTGGAATGGGTTTGACTTTTGATGACAGAGATTACTGGAATACCCTGAAAAATGCCTGCGCGCAATAGTAATGGAAAGATGCGCACAATGGTAATGGTTTTGGAGCTCAAATGTAATGCACCGCTCGACGCGAGGAGAAATCTTTAAACTACACGAAAGTAATAAAGTGAGAATAATGGGAATGCTAAGTTTTTGGACATTTTATCTCAGAAATCCAAGCGTTTTTGTGATCAAACACTTGACTGCCCACCGACTGGAACTCGACTGTAGCATATTTCATTCGTGTTGTATAGCTAAATATAGAACTTGCCATTACTGTCCTGTCTGAAAAGAGAAGGGTAAACAGACTATGACATGGTATCATGTTTTTTAAAAGAAGCTTGAAACCATACTTTCCTCTGTTATCGTCGATTCTGAGCCTGCAGTCAACAGAGCATTAGGAACATTTCCCCGAAGTTAATAATGTGTGGGTGTTTTTAGCACATGCCTTTGGCAAAACATTCAATCAAATAGGCTCCGAAACTGGTACAGAGACGTAAATAACTCTTTTTTTTTCATTAAACTGCTACTAGCCTTGCATTTGCACAGCCTCATGATGGTTTCGTGAAGTCCCTAGATCCGCATACAGAAACCTCATAATTTCCACTGAAACTAGGGATCGTGCGGAGAGGCAGACGAAGGAGACCAAATTTTGATCAGACAAATGGTTTTCTTTCCGTACAGATGAAAATAATTCATCAAATATAAACTGGTGGTTAGAAGTTTAGCAGTGTGATTACAAGAGTTTCAATGCGATACCCTACAGTACCAAATAGTTCAGAAAACTTCGAAAAGAAGAAACAAGTAACAGACTTTTACTTGAATATTTTTCCTTCCTTTGTTTCCTTTCTTGGAACCGTGTTTATTTATTTGTCGACTAATTGTCGTTAGACTTTTAGCATTTCGACCAACTGTACTTTCAACCGACTGTCTTTCGGTCAACTGAACGGCTGTATGTGAAAATGTTAGAATAACATGAATAGCTGAACGTTGCATATACATAGCAAAAATAAAAACGAATAAAGCTCCCGACAAAATCGAAAAACATGAATGTGGAGGGTGCTGAGGATGTATGGTATACATAATGAGGTGCTGAGATCTCTTAAAAGCGTCAATGATGGAAGCCAAGCATCTCAGAAAGTGCAGACGGTAGAGAGGCTCGTTTGGTGTAATAGTGGGTTTGAGGAAAGGTGTGATGTGTCTCCGTATCTCTGAATATCTTATGGCTAAAGAGATTCGAGAAGCCAAAGAAAAGACAGTCGATGTCAGTGCAAAGCTACTGTGGGATAAGAGAAAAATGTTTACAGATCATATACACTGACTGAAGGGACACTCCAGAATATATAATTATATGGAAAGGGTTCAAATAACGAAAGTACTTGCAAGAGGAGAAAGTTGAGAGTAAATGGGACCAAAAGTGAGGTTATACGAGAAAATGGAAACCAGGAGGACATCACCATTAATGTTAATACGAATGGTGGTAAAAATGAAGTAGATGATTCGTATAAATGGGCACTTCAGAGCAAATGCTAGGGAAGACAAGTTAAACGCCTAATAGATTGAGAATGAAAGGCAGCAGGATGTATGTGGATGACTCTGAAAAGACTGGATGTTTTTCTGGAAAGCATATTGGTATGTATGTAGCCAACTCTCCTTTATGGAAGTATTGAAGTTTGAGTGTTGAATTCAATTGGGAGAAAAAAGTGGACACTGTTGAAATAGGAATAACCCGTCTGCATATCATATAAGGCAAAAAAATTGAGATGAAAAATGTAGAAGTAGGGAGGAGTGGTACACAGATTAGCGTAGGTAAAAGGGAAGAATCTGTAATTTGGCAGCATCAGGAGGGAAGAGGACAGGTAATGGAAAGAATACGTTTTCTGAGGAGATACATAAAGTGACTAATCTGCATTTATTCTGCAGAGGATCGATCATCCATGACGATTCACCAGTTAAAAGTAAGAACGTTGCAAAGGCTGCTCAGTTTTTGTTCTTCTGTCACAGAATTTGATGAAATTTGACCTCATCGACATGGTTAACTTTTTTACGCAAGACACGCTGAGAACTGACGGCTTTCTGCCATGAAACTACCTCACCCCTGAGTCGATTTGTTGAAACATCAGTAATCACAGGAAAGCTACTGAATGAACATACCTGGCAAATTTCATCAAATTCTGCTCTACCATCCAAGGACCGACTTGATAGCACTCACAAACACACATGAAGACGTGCCTCTGCAGCGTCATAAAAGTCGATTTGCATGAAAATCCGAAGGTTGAAGAAGAATTATGGAAGACTCCTCTGCATCAATGATAGAAGGGAGAGTTCTTCCTTAGTACTCCTTTAAGGATGGAGTTGATGAATGTACAACGAATCTATCAAACGCATTTATAGATGGTGGGAGAGGCATCAAATTCTTCACAAACTTTGATACTTTGAGAATTAACACTCTCCAAGAAAAGGCAATGTGTAAAAAAATCCACATCATGAAATGAAAAAAAAACTGACCAATAAATATAAAGATAGAAAAAATATAAAATGGCTGAGATAACAAACGATACAGATCAAAGAAAAAAAATCAGGAAAGGAAAAGTTTATGAGTAAAAAAAAGGAATTGTGAAACAGTAACAGATGAACGAAAAAATACCAAAAATCGGGAAATGTACGAACGAAATATCATTAAGATACGAATAAAACGGACGGTAATGAGATAAAAAATAAAAGAAAATATATTAGGCGAAGCTAACGGGTGAAAATAAGGTTAGGTAAAAGGAACAGAAAAAATATATTAAAGAAATCGTGACGAGGGAGCCTCTAGGGGCACCCGAAGTGGGTCCGTTGCGCGGAAACTTGCTTAAATTCATTCGACGCGCCCATCTTCTCTGCCTCGACTCCGATAACAGGAGAGGTCGAGAATGGGGGCTCTCCATGTCTCTTTTGTAAAATAAAATAAAATAAATAACATTAAATACAATCAAATACATAAAAAGTAAGAATTATGTGTCTCATCTAGAATTCCCCTTCAAAATAATCTAGTTTTTCACATTGACACTTTTATTTTATGAAAAACAATAGTAAAGGAAAAAAGATGTTATTGGCATTGAGTATGTAATGCAATAAACTAGTCCTGTTGTTTGTTTTCATACACAAACAAGCGCAACATACGTATACTATATATATATATATATATATATATATATATATATATATATATATAATATATATATATATATATATGAATAACTTGATCACGAAGTATATAAAACGTGATGCTATGTATAAATAAAGGTTTTTTTGCCACGAAGGAAAAAAATGAAAAAAACGAGTTAGCCGAGTACTTTCGGTCCTATTCGGACCCTTTACTGAATAGGACCGAAAGTACTCGGCTAACTCGCTTTTTCATTTTTTTCCTTCGTGGCAAAAAAACCTTTATATATATATATATATATATATATATATATATATATATATATATATATATATATATATATATTTCTATGTACATATATACATACATATATTAATTCAATGCCACACTGTTAGACTGAGATAAAAAGCCTGAAGTTAGTATTAACATAATGTAGATATATAATCTGTATTTTTGGAAGAATACAGTTGTGTGCGCTTACATAATTTTTAAACATTATTACAGTATGTAGTTCTCCCTGATTGGAATAGCTCCCGGGAAAATAACATCCTGAAATTATGAGGTGTCACTTATAAACAACGACGAAGAGTCATAAATGTCAAAGTTAGTCATTTAAAACTGGAAGCAAATGAGGCATCATTCACGGTATTCATGTGTGATAGGCGAGAGAGAGAGAAGATGATGAGAGATAGAGAGAGAGAGAGAGAGAGAGAGAGAGATCTCTGGACATCGAACAGCAGAAGTAAAACGCTATACAGTGAAACGGACGAAACTTACTTTAAAATTTTAAAATGAAAATGAGACATTTAGGGGACCATACTAAAGAGAAACGTCAACGTTTAATAGTTTCGTCTTTCTTTTCTAATGATTTCCAGGATGCAAAATAAAGTCAAATAAAGAAAAGCAGAGAATTGACCTAAGTGAGGCTGCGTCTCAACGCTTTCCCACTGATAATTGCTAACCGAGCGTAATCTTTTTTTTTTTTTTTTTTTTTTTTTTTTTGTCTTTTCACGGAAATGAGGGTTAACTTTCTTTTTCCTTTTTCCGACGTCTCCTGACGACATCTAGCTGGTTAAGCCTTTGAAAATTTAGGCTACTCCCTTAGAATGAAGCAACAATAAGTTCAATAAGATCATGGGCCGGTATAACTTTTGGAACAGAAAATAAGATATTTTCGGTGGGTATCCTTACGCTACCGCTGTTTTCAAGACTTTATAGTCTCTGCAGATGGATTTGCTACCCTTATGTTATTATCATCGTTGACATTATCATTTAAGCAGCATACGTATTCCTATGGAACAAGCCAAAGAAGTCCGAAACCTTGCTAAATAAGTCTCTGCAGAGTAGTGTTCCTGTATGAAAAGTGAAAGCAGACAGAGAAACAGTATTGCAAAACACACAAAAAAAAAGAATAAGAAATGCACAGAGTACTCAACAAGCATATGATGAATATCTGGACCCTTAACATGCGATGCATGAAGTAAGTCATTAGATTTCTAAGGAAACGAAGATTAACGAAACAGAAAATGACCATTTTGGAGCGGAAACTACGGCTTATGAAGCGGGAAATCGGGAACTGAAGCGTAGATGAAGACTTTCAAACTGCAAATAGGAAATTGGGGCTTCGAAACAGCGAACAGGTTCTTAATAAGAGATATAAGACTTGAATTTCTCAATCCACAACTTCATATAAACTAAGAATCACGACACAATACAAAATAATCCAACTGATCTACTGATGCCTGGCACACTGGTAGTTTCACGAGCGAAGAGCTATACGCCTACTGCTATGCAATTTCGCAGCAAGAAGCAAGCAAATGGCATTTTAATAACACAGGTCAAGACGGTTCTTCATTCTCTTCACTCGTAAAGTGTAAAGTACGACGCGGCGAATCGAATGCGTGTTTCCCTTTTATTTCTCGTAATGCCAGAGTAGGTGTTCCCTAAGCTTAGGTGTAAAATACTAAATGCTCCGGGTGGGTGAAGGTATACCTTCCTCTCAAGGACTGACTCCAATCTACTGCCCTCCAACTTGACAGATCCTTCGTGGGTGGGAACACCCGAAGGTGGACCGCTTCTACCTTGCTGTGCAGGAGCCCCGCTGGTCCCCCAAGTGGACCCTGACCCTACTTCTACCCGCTAGCTACCTTAAAGACTTCAAAACCTGTAATCAACGTCTTCAAGTCAGACAAATACATCAAAGATGTGATGAAAAAAGTCTGTTTAAAACCCTCATTACATCTCTCAAGGTTTGCTGTACAAAATACCACGGCTTGAAAAGGAAATGATTGACTGGGTTTTAAAAACTCCTTTTGTATCATTTTAGCCAAGAACGGATGTTTGGTCGTCATATGCTCATTATTATTAGGTATCTAATTTTATGCTAGTTTAAGTCATTATAGATGAGTTTATCAAATACGTCACTCATGGATGAATATTTTTACTAAACACGTAGATGGTAAATGTTAATGACAAAATCCTTATGCTCTCACTTTATCTGTCAGTAAAGTGAGCTCTCTCTCTCTCTCTCTCTCTCTCTCTCTCTCTCTCTCTCTCTCGCAGGTGTTCCAGTCCCATTTTATCACTCCCTGCCGCAGCTGAGATTGAGGAAGAGACGTGACGTAGCAGAAGAAGCTGCTGCATAAGAGTCAAAGCGATTAGCGCTTTAGGAGAGTTCCTTTGCCTTCTCGCCCTTCAGCTGGTGCTCAAGAGGTAGCAATTATGCGCCCGTTCATGGCGCTTTTACGTCATACTTAGTGAATTACTGGAACGCCTTTCCAAAGCCTTTCCGGCAAGCATAGTCACACCTCTTTGGCAATGCAATGATGAGAGAGAGAGAGGAGAGAGAGATAGTAGAGAGAGGAGAGGAGGGGAAGAGAAGAGCGAGAGAGAGAGAGAGAGAGAAATTCGTATATAAATTATCTACTGAGAAAATTTTTCATGCTTAATATTAAAATACTGGACTCCACATTTGAATTGTGCGTTCAGGTCACTCACACATATTATATAATACACACACACACAATATATATATATATATGTATACGTACATGAATAATTATCACATCACCGCGTTTCATATAAATTATTCGAGCTACAAATGTCATTTAATATCTAATTCGCCCTACCTCGGAATTGATATATTTTCAAACATGTAAACCGACGGGGAATTTGTTAGTTGATAATAATTTCGTCTCCTCATGGGATCGAACCACCGTCCAGCGGACAGGGACGAAATCAAGACGACAGTGACATTAACGATTCGTCTTGATTTCATCCCTGATTCGTCTTGATTTCGTCCCTGTCCACAGGAAGGTGGTTCGATCATGAGGGTATGAAATTATTATCAACTAAACAAATTCCCCTTCGGTTTACATATATGAAAATATATCCATTCCGAGGTAGAGCGAATTAGATATTAAAGGACATTTGTAGCTCGAATAATACATATATATATATATATATATATATATATATATAAATATATATATATATATATATATATATATATGTGTGTGTGTGTGTATATGTATATATATATATATATATATATATATATTATATATATATAAATCTAAAAAAGAAGCCAATAAAAACACTAAAAGGTAGAAGGTTAATATTTCAGAGAACAACTGTCTCCCTCTACAGATAAGTATGTGAAGGAATTAAGAATTACAGGAAAGCAGCATTTATACTAAGAGTTCCAGAGGTGAGCCATTACATCACTCCAGTTGATAACTTCTTAGTCTTCTTAATCGCTGGTTGGAGGAAGATTTTATCCATAATATCAGTCCCAAACTCCTTTTGAGAGGTTCATTGTATTTCTTTGTTTAATCAGTGCTGATTTTACCATCTGGTTTTTAAACTGACAATTACAGCTATAAATTATATGTGACAAATTCCAGTTTATTCTGTGATTATGGTTACTTATGTAGTTAAAAATAACTAAGTTCTGTTGACTATATCTAACTGACCATTTGTGTTGTATTAGTCTCAGGGGGAGGGATTTACCAGTAAAACAAATGTAGGATTGTTAACAGTCCTCTACCTTTCCCCTCAAAACAAGACTAGAGAGACTCCCAATGCCCCCCCAAAAAATAAAAATCCCACACCGGACAGGATAAAGACTTTGACACAACTTGGAAACTAACCCTTTTGCTTTTACCTACCCAAATACCTTAGCCAGTCCCCAAAGACACAGGAGTATACAAAATTGTCAGTTCAAAAACCAGATGATAGAATCACACTGATCAAACAAAGAAATAACATATTATAGATAAAATCTTCTTCCAACCAGCAACCAAGAAGATTAAGATGTCATCAATTGGAGTGACGTAACGGCGCACCTCTGGAACTCTTCATATAAATATAGTTTTCCTGTAATTCTTACCTCATTCACATACTTGCCTGTAGAGGAAGACAGTTCTTCTCCGAAAATGTAACTTTCTACCGTTTGGCATGTTTATGGGCTTCTTTTGTTAGATGGAGCACAGAAGTAATAACAACAGTTGGGGGAACAGAAAACTTTGAAGTTAGTGTTGGATTACACCATGGGTCAGCATTAAACCCATTTTTGTTTGTGCTGGTCATGGATGTGTTAAATAAAGAGATCAGAAATGAAGTGGTGTGGGAGTTGTTGTACACTGATAATTTGGTGATGACTGGCAAAAATTAGAAAGGCCTACAGAGAAGGGTTGGATAGTGGCAGGAGTCTTTAGAGAAGGGTGGCTTAAAGGTGAATGTGAGTGAAACAGAGGTTTCGGTGAGCAGTAGGGACACTAAAGGCAGAATAGCAATGCAAGAAAGAGGCTCGGTTATGAAACAGTTGGAAAAGTTTAAATACTAAGTATTTACTTTAAGCTCAGAAGGAGGATGTGAGGCTGAAGTTAGACAGTAGGATAAAAGCTAAATGGGGGAAGTGGAATGAGGTGGCTGGAGTAGTATGTGATAATGTATGGATCAGAATCGTGGGCTCTGAGAAGAAAAAAGGAAGTAAAGCTAGAGAGAACAGAGATGAGAATGCTGAGGTGGATTATGGAAATATTGCTGCTTGAGAGATTAGAAAATGACAAAAAAAGAAGAGCAGGCTTAGTGAAGCTTACAGAGGCAATAAGAGAGTCACGATTGAGGTGGTATGGGCATGTGTTGAGGATGGATGATGAGGAGGGAGTGAAAAGGGCTTAGAAGGAACCTGTTAGAGGAAGAAGATCGAGAGGGAGACAGAGAATTAGCTGGCGAGATAAAGTGAAAGAAGATATGGAGAGAAGAAGTTTGGTGGAAGATGATGCCTTTGATAGAAGGCAGTGGAAAAGGCGCATCAGGCAACCGACCCCTTAATGTAGGGATGACGGTGAGAAAGAAGAAAAAAAGATAATATATTTATTCATGTATCAACTACAAAATATATTACAGGTATACTAATATGAATTTTAGCAATGTGACCTAACTACACTTCACAATCTCACTTTCAATAGAAAGGACATTGCATCTTGACTAAAGAAACACGCATATGGGCTATAAAGGTACAGCATATATTATTAAAAGTAGTTTCTATATGTTCTGGCAACTGTACCTTTACGAAAATGTGATACACAATAACTCCCATCAGATATTACAAACATCGGTCATTGATATCTAACCACTGGGGGTCAAGGTATTTACAGAAAACAATACTAGAACGCCAAGTTCAAGGTTGAGACTTTCCTAAAATTAGTGGCGTCGACACGTTTCCCATCTTGCTGAAGGAGGTATTTAATTCTAATCCAAAAAGGTGCACTTTCAGGATTAACCTCGAGGTTAAGGTTAATCCTGAGAATGGACATATTCCAGAGTACGCTCCAGTTTTTTGTTCCACTTACAAGTAACTTCGTTTTTATTTAAGGCAAGCATGTGTATGCATGCGTATATATATTAATGTGTATACTTATATACATAAAAAGTATACATATATATTATAATATATACATGTATATGTAATTGCAATAGCCACAATTCCCTCTTAACACATACATATAATATACATGCACATATGAGTATATATATATATATATATATATATATAGATATATAAAGCGATTCCACAGGAAAATTTAAAATAGTCAGAAATCCAAGCGCTTTCGTCTTTACTCAGACATTGTCAAGGAGTTAATGAGGTACAATTGGAGAGAAAGGTCTCAGGTACAATTGTACCTCATTTATCTCCTTGACAATGTCTGAGTAAAGACGAAAGCGCTTGTATTTCTGACTATCATTTTCCTGTGGAATTCGCTTATTTATGAAGTCACGTGCATCTACTGTGATTTTTTAAGCAGCATATATATATATATATATATATATATATATATATATATATATATATATATTAAGCTACAAATGTCCTTTAATATCCAATTTGCTCTACCTCGGAATTAATATGTTTTTTTTATATGTATGTTAACCAAAGGGGAATTTTATAATTGATAATAATTTCGTCCTCTCGTGGATTCGAACCAGCGGACAGAGAAGAAATCAAAACTTCATTGAGTTACCGACTCGGCCATCTTTCATTAAATTTTGTATTGTGCAACATGAAAAATGTACGGCAAGGGTCCAAGTATAATGTTTTGATCTTTTTCTTTTGCTTCTGTACTGACGAATGGAGGGAGGTGACAGACAATTATTCTTTTATTCCCGTGACCCGCGGTCTCTTCACTTAATCAGCCATACAAAAAGAAATGGTACGCCGCTAAATATAAATAAATAAATAAATAAAAATAAAAAAGCCAAATCTACTAAATTATCATCCTTTTTGCTGAAAAGTTTGAACGGTTTTAAGGAAATATGGCAAAGGGCTAATCACCTTCAAGTCTCAACCTTTTGTAGTCAGATTTCAATAATTCGGAAATATTGTGACACCTTCACAAAGAAACCATTATATCTTTAGTCATTCTGTTGGCTTCTCGCATCACTGTGAGTCTGTGATCCACAGAGCTTGAATTTTGTCAGTAAGTGATCGAAATTTGGAGATAACAACCTCATCAGATTTCTAGTGCGATAAGAACTCTCTCTCTCTCTCTCTCTCTCTCTCTCTCTCGTCCACTGTCGCTCAGGACGCCACATACCCTCATGGTGTCAGCATGTATTTTCTAACCAAATACTTCTCAACCCTAAACGAAAATCAGCGTTCATTCTCGGTGAGCATTTCTTGAGACGATTATTTATATTTCAAGTCAAACATTTTATTTATTTCTGAATATACCATAATTTTAATCTTACCGCCTTCACTTCACTTTATAGCCTATATATGCTTTTTGCTTTAATCAACATGCAATATCATTTCTATAGAAAGTAAGATTGTGAAGTGTGGTTTAGTCACATAGCTAAAATTCATATTAAAGTATGCAGCCAGTATCTGTATATACCGTTTTCACTTTTCTGAGGTAAACTAAAGTATGACAGCATTTTATTTTCCACCAAGATGTGATTATACTTTCCTCTCCCCCAAACAACCTGAGACACGGCTACACTCCACTTTCCCCGAAGTAACTTTAAGTGAGATATTAGAGCATTTTTGTTGTTTTTCCCAATTAACAAATGGCTCCAAGATTGGTTGACACGTAAAGACAGACGTGAAAAATATATATTATTTAATAAACATTGACCATAACCACTGGATAACATTGTCCCTCCTCGACGGATATCGCATTAAAACTGCTTTTATTAAAATCTAAACGTTTATTATTATTATTATTGTTATTATTACTATTATTTTCTCTGGTAAACATTTATCACGTGATTTTCTCTTCTCATTCCCAGATTTTCCATAAAGCAGTTGAGGTTTCTGAAACATCCCTGCGGCTTTTCAAATAACCAATACAGGCCGGAGAGAGAGAGAGAGAGAGAGAGAGAGAGAGAGAGAGAGAGAGAGAGAGAGAGGTAAACTAACAGACGATGAAGTGTCACAGGCGACAAATAATTAATATGCCTGTCGACTATCAGCAGTGACACGCATGGCCCTCAGTACAAGGGGGGTTGGGGGGGGGGGGGCCTCGCTGTATAAGACCACCAAACAAGATGTTCACAATAGTGGCTCGGCGGGAGGCGGTATTAATTTCTGCTGCCTGAGGGGGAGGGGAAGGGGTGGAGGCTGTTAGCTACAAATACCCGACCTTTGGTGGAAAGGGGGGGGGGGGGGGAGCAGGAACGACGGGGTAGGGAAGGGGGACACACGTGAGAGGGTTTTATTCTCGGCGGCCTCGGATATTACAAGATAGGACAGGAAGGGAGAGAGAGCAGAATGAGTATTGAGGGGAGCCATTGGATAGGTCGGGGCAGAGGAGGTCTGGACAGGACACCCTTAGAAAAGGAATAGGGTCAGATAGGATGAGAAAAGATGTTTGACTTTCGCCGTTGATGTGAGCGGCAAAGGAATAGATGTGCCGATCTCAAAGTATCTAATAAAACAAAAGAGGAGAGGTCACGTTTAAGGAAAGCCAGGGAAGGAGGAAGGTCGTATCGGTTAGAATGCTTACCTTGGGAGGATATCTCCATTACAATAAAGGCTAAAAGCAGATGTTATTCTATCGTTACCTGAGCCCTGGTCGAAAGACGCTGGGCATAACATTTCAGATTTGAATTACCCATGGGAAATTCTGTAGATCTTACATGTTTTCCATACGGCCTGGCAAATAAGAAAAGAGAGAGAGAGAGAGAGAGAGGGTCCTCCCTTTTATATATAAACGGAACGCTCGTCTGTTGCTCGAGTTGCGGACTGCTCAAGGAGCAAGAGCCCGTGCCAGCGCAAGGCTGGCTTCATCAAAAACAAATCAGTAGTTTTTCTCTCTACCCGAGCAGCAGCCAAGTGCGCGCGCGCAGACCTTACTGGCAAATGACTAGCTCAAAACAGCTTATACCTTGCTAAACATGGCTTTTATCTGCGTGATGGTATATTCGTATTATAGTATCCTTGCTATTAACAAAACAGGAAAACAAAACTGAGAACGTCGCAAAGTGCAACTCTTTCGTATATACTTGACGAGCTGTATTTCGACGACCTTTCGTATCCTATATTTCGTTACCGTTACTTTGGACCCTAGTTACCTGTTTACCTCTTGCTTATGTGTTACACAATATTAGAGTATACCATGCCGTAAAAATACAATAATTAAAGAGAGGGTGTACAGCAACTTTACGCTGCATACTTCTTGGTCCGAGAAATAATGACAACAACTACGTCATTGTCAGTCCTATCCAAAATACCCCAAGAAATTGCTGCTAATCATCAGTATGAAATTCTCTCAATAAATCACCCTTTTCTTCAAAATCAAAGCTTGGATTTAAAAAACTCGTCTACATTAACAACTCCAACAGATTAAAGGTGAAATCTCAGTTAAGTCCTTTACGATCGCTGTACTGCTTTGGCCAGTCTCCCAATTCGAATTTACTATAGAGAATGAAAACTACAATATTGAAATTTCGGTTCAAAGATTACCTTTCAAAACATACGCAAGCTGCAAAATGAGCTCAAATATACTATCTAAACGGAACACTGATTGCGGGGTACCACAAGGTACAGTCATAGGTCCATTTACCTTTTAATATTTCATAAATAATCTACGCGGCATAGCGCTAGAGCATATATCGATAGCGTGCCAACTGAACTAATAATTAAGGTTGGTTCTTTAAAGATAAGTCAAAACGATTCAGCAATAATAATAATAATAAAATAAAAATAAATAAACAAATAAAAAATTTATGAGTGATCTTCGGGTGAATGGAAAAAAAAGTCTCAGGAAAAGCTCACGATTTTGACTAAGGTCACATTTCATTTTAACAATACAAGCGCATAATTACAGTACCATGATTATATTCTACTTAGAAACACGTAGGTATTTTAATGCTGATGATTTATAAGCATGTTCCGCTTTCTAAATTTTAACACAAAAAACAAATGTATCAACAGACCGTAAATGATTTAAGACCTTACATGGGTTTCATTTTGCTATCTTTAAGCAACCATTTCATTAATCAACCAAAAGTTCAGCAGAATATTTTATTGAGACCGACAGATGTTGAAGCAAAACAGAAAATGGCCAAGATTGCGTGCTTCATGAATTTTAACCGTTGCATCTGCGACCTTTTGCTGACTTCTTGTTACAGTTTTCCTGTTACCTTTTTTTCCGTGACTTTTATTTGCATTCGATGTCAGAAGGTTTCCTGTCTTTCGACAATGACACAGGACATATGTAGAAAGGTAAATGGAAGATGATATAAGATAAATGGACTTCTTTTATTCTGAACTCAAATAAAGAGTTTTTGCCGATCGTACGGTGAAAATTGATATGGGAAAACTAATAATATACCTCTTCTCCTACTGTTTAGTTATTTTGTGAGCTTGTAATATCAGTATAAAAAGCCGGTAACGAAAAGTATAGAAATTTGCCGCTAAAGTATCGGACTTAAACTTGATCGCTCTTCAACCTTCCTTAGAAGAAGCTGTACAATTATAGTCCTTAGAGTAAAACGGCAACAAATCGACTATTGTAGGAAGAGGAATAAGTACCAATTTTGCTCCCCATTTTCTATTTTTTTAACGATCCAGTCATCAAATCTCCAGTTCTTCCATAAAAAGAAAAGTTTACACAGGAACCAATCCAAAACTGTCACTTGAAGATCAGCCGTACTTCTGCCTACAAGGCGAAGCGTGGCCAATCAAAAATCCATCAAATCAAAACAGGTTACTGACAGGACATTTCTTCGTCTCCTCCTTTCGGCTTTTCAATTTTCTCGAGTTATTGGTTCTCAGATGATAATCGGGACACAACAGAACGCGCCGGACAAGATAGCCATCTCCTCGCTAAATGCTGCTGCTCCGCCCATGAAATCTGTCCGAAATTCCTCGGCCCTCATCCTTCCAGAAGCCTTTTTAATGAAGGCCATTTAGGTGCATTTCAACTCCGAAGTCCCTCGGGAGCCCTCGCCTCCACTGGCGAGGCTTTCCCGTCGCGAAGAGTTGGACCGCCTGGGTATTTTGGGAGGAATGAAATACGAAGAGGAGGAAAATGGAGATGGAGGGAGGAAGGAGGCAATGTGGGCAGGAGGGGGGCGGGGGATGGGGGGGAAGAGGTGGGAGTGAGGGGGTCGCGAACACTTACTGTTCCCCTTAAAGGTCACACTCCGCCCCTTTAATGATCTCAAATGACCACTCTACACACCCGAGGTGGTCCGACTCTAAACAAAGGCGTGTTAAAAGTCCGCACAAAGAAATAAGAACAGGTCACTCGAGCTTTTTCGTTCAGGGGTTCACACAAGGTTTCTGTTTCACTTCTACATCATTACCTTCACCGGGTGGTAACTGTTTCACTTCTGTATCATTACTTTCACGAGTAACTATTTCACTTCTAGTACATCAATACCTTCACGGGCAACTGTTTCTTGCATTAACATTTTCACTTACTTCACGACCCGTAACTGTTTTACTTTTATTTTGCATCATTAGCTTCACCCGACGTAACACTGTTTTTCACTTTTGCATCATATTAGTTCTTCACGAGTAACTGTTTACTTGTTTCGACTTTTGCATCATTAGCTTCACGAGTAACTGTTTCACTTTTGCATCATTAGCTTCACGAGTAACTGTTTCACTTTTGCATCATTAGCTTCACGAGTAACTGTTTCACTTTTGCATCATTAGCTTACACGAGTACTGTTTCACCCTTTTGCATCATTAGCTTACAACGAGTACTGTTCACACTTTTGCTCATTAGCTTCACGATTTAGTTAAGTTTTTACTTTTTGTCAAGTCTAAGTTTTACATCATACTTCACAGTAACTGTTTCCCTTTTGCATCATTACCTACACGAGTAACTGTTTTACTTTTGCATCATTAGCTTCACGAGTAACTGTTTCACTTTTGCATCATTAGCTTCACGAGTAACTGTTTCACTTTTGCATATTTTAGCATCATTACTCACGTAACTGTTTCACTTTTGCATCATTAGCTCACGGCAGTTACCTGTCGTTTTACTTTTGCATCATTAGCTTCACGAGTAACTGTTTCACTTCTGTATCATTACCTTCACGGGCAACTGTTTCACTTCTAGTACATCAATACCTTCACGGGCAACTGTTTCACTTCTACATCATTACCTTCACCGGGTAACTCTTTCACTTCTACATCATTACCTTCACCGGGTAACGCTTTTACTTCTAAACATTATAGTACATTAATACCTTCAAAGGTAACCATCATGAACAAGGGCCCGTGCCGGCTGAATTCATAATAGCAACAGACTTTTCTCACACGGGCTATTCAGATTGAAGAATGAGATCGCTAAACCTCTTTTCTTTTATGGAATTCTTTAAAAAAAAAAAAAAAATAAATAAATAAATAAAAACAGAGACCGTGTCGGCAGCTTAATTCCAGAAGCAAAACATTAAACAGTTTTAATAACAGCTACAATGACCTCTCAACCTCTCAGTTTTTTTTAAAGCCTTTCATTTCAAAGTGAAAAATGACTTAATATTCTTGGAAATATTAATGTTAATAGGTCATGGGTGGCTATCCCCCCTCGCCCCCTCCCCCCCAACAAAAAAAAAACACGAGCCGATGCTGGCATAAGACCAACATGATATATAAGAAGAAAATGGTATTCTCTCGATTTCTTGTTCATATTTGATCAAAAATAATTAAGAGGAGCTAAAGGAATAATAAAACTTATCGTAGATAACTAAACTTTAAAAGTAAAGATAATTAAATTTTTTGTAGCGATAAAGAATATATACCGTAACATAACAGATTAATACTAATCATCTCATTGTCATCACGTCATCATTATCATCGACATCATCTAGCCTCAAATACTAAGGCCAGAAACTAATAAAGCAAACCGAAGCAAACTGGGATTGTTTCACTGCATCTTTGAAAGAGAGAGAGAGAGAGAGAGAGAGAGAGAGAGAGAGAGAGAGAATCATTAATCATGTTATACAGGAAATTAGAAAATTGCTAATTATCCTGAATAGACTGTAAAACTGAATGCATGTTAAGCATATATATATTCATTCACATACACGCATTTATACAAACATTAGGATACGCATAAAGAAAACTGGGTGTTCTACACTGCGCTGATTAAGTGACCTACCAGATACAAATACGTACAAATTAATCAACACTTTTATTTTTTATTTTAAAAGACGATTTTCTGGTTACAGTAGGCTACCACCCGATACAACCAAGTGGTAAACACTCTGTATAATATTACAGACTTCAGTAAAACTCTCGACCAGAACCTTAAGATGTATAAATTATTTTACCTGCTTCTATTCAAATAAAGTTAAAAACAAAATTGTGTCACAAGAGAGGGTCCAGACGTTTTGTATAGTTCCAAAGCTCTAAACTAAGCTTACGGGCTGCTCCAGGAGCAAGAGCCCGTGCCAACACAAGGCTGGCTTAATCTTCAACAACAAATTAAAGGAAGTTGGAGAGAGGGGGCAAAACCCCTTGCTATATTATGCAAAAGAACAGATGGTGGGAAGGGAGCACAGGTCTTTAAGTGTGGCTGGTAACAATCTTTTTCAGTGGACAACCATTTTAGTTTTCAGGTAAAAGAAAGCTTGTGAGATGGTGTTGTCTGTCTGTCCATCCGCACTTTTTCTGTCCGCCCTCAGATCTTAAAAACTACAGAGGCTAGAGGGCTGCAAATTGGTATGTTGATTATCCACCCGCCAATCATCAAACATACCAAATTGCAGCCTCCTAGCTTCAGTAGTTTCTATTTTATTTAAGGTTAAGTTTTGGCCACCACGTCCGGCTGAGATTTTCGTAGACCGCGGCTCATACAGCATTATACCGAGACCACCAAAAGATAGACCTATATTTTCGGCGGCCTTGATCATACGCTGTACAGCCAACTCGATTGCGCCGAAGAAACTAAAGTGCAATATTTACTTGTACTTTTCTGAAAAGGAAAAGCTATTGCGCCGGATTTGTTTGTCCGCCAGCAATTTCTTTTGTCAACACTCTTTCTGTCCACCCTCAGATTTTAAAAACTACTGAGGGTGGAGGGCTGCAAATTGGTATGTTGATCATCCACCTTCCAATCATCAAACATAACAAATTGCAGCCCTCTAGCCTCGATAGTTTTTATTTTATTTAAAGTTAGCCATAATCGTGTGTCTGGCAACGATATAAGCCAGGCTACCACCAGACCATGGTTCAAGTTTCATGGGCCGCAGCTCATAAAGCATTATACCGAGACCGCCGGTGGCCTTGATTGTATGGTGTACAGATAACTCGATTGCGCCGAAGAAACTCCGGCGCATCTTTTACTTGTATTTATGATGATGAGAATAATTTTACCAAGGTACAATCATTCTGCTTGGTCAGTGGGGACAAAGGCTGACTCTAAGCTGGACGACGCCAAGTCTAAATGTGGAATTTATTAAAAGAGGACCAGGATATCTAGAAGACGTGGTAACATTTGACATATTATTATTTCTAAAATCATACAGAAGCACATCCGAGATTTTGCGAATACATGACTTTTCCTGTCAACAGGGTCATTGCCTACAAAATATGAAATAAAATGAAACGGTAAGAAAACTATACTGACTAATTAGATCTACTAATGTAAGGTAAAAGTATACGATGATAATATACAAAAGAGGAACATAAAAACGAAAATTAAACCTAATTCAAAACTGACACAAAAACAATGACTAAGTCAGAAGAAATTCCAAAATATACAGAAATCGTCAAGTAAATTAATTGAGCAGGCAGATACAGAAATATAACATTAACAATAATAATAATAATAATAATAATAATAATAATAATAATAATAATAATAATAATATAGTACAAAAAAGCAAACTGGAAAACTTGCAGTTCATGTCTGTAGTTAAAAGATATGTGAGCGAGTTCACAACAGAGGAGACTGGAAATGAAGGAGGAAGTGGCGTGGTTTGAAAAGCTATGCACCATAATGGCAGTGAGGTAGTTTGGCTCTTGAGTGTTAGTGATAGTTGTTTAAGATGAGGAACTCTAAAATCTGAAGGCAGCAATTGCTGTACTATATGTGATGGTATAAGGATATGGTCTGGAGTCTGATGGCACTTTTCTTTTTTTGCTCAAAGTTAAAACCGTGCGATGGCACAATCTTTATTATCGGTAGAATATCGCTGTTACATTCATAAGAAATAAATATATGGATACATACTTATTTATAGATACAACAGATGATACAGTAACAAATTCTGCTCCTCATAAAGCCAGTGGATCAGTATCTGTACTTATACACGGATATCTGCGAAAATGAAAGACTTCACAAATGAATACAAATGATGTTTAAACCCGACGGTGAGAAACGACCAAGTTATAAAATAAAACTAAACTTCGAGAAATAAAAGAAATATATAAGAAATTTTCATAAAATGAAAGGATAAATTCAGATGTACGTTCAGTAGTGCTCGTATGAAAAACTATTACAAGTTTTTTCTTTTTCCATTTTCTGCTAAAAAAATCTGATGGATTTATAGTTTTACGTAGATTTTCAACTCAAATATGAGAATGCAACGCAGCAATGGTTACTTGCAATGACTACCCATTTTCCAAATAGAATAAAAATTTTTTGCATAATAATGAAATTGTTGTTTATACTTGTAGTGAAACGACCATCATGTTATAAAACTAATTTTCGAGAAATAAATTTTTTTTTATAAAAATTCATAAAACGAAGGGATAAATTCAGATGTACGTTCAGCATTCCTCGTATGAAAACTGTTTTAAGTTTTTTCTTTTCCTTATTATATCTTTATGTCTATTTTTAACTTAAACAATGGAATGTAACGCAACTATGATTACTTGCAATGACTTCTCATTTTCCAAATAAAATCAAAAGCTTTTTTCATAGCATTGCTGCAAAAAGGTTACTTCCATGAACGTTTAAAAATTCGAAAGATTTGTTATCATTAATTACCTTTCTAAAAAGTAACCGTTTACTAAATTGGATGATCAATCTCTCTCTCTCTCTCTCTCTCTCTCTTCAACGGGATACATGTACAAAAAACAAAACTAAATACCGTACTTGTAAAACTCCGGAATACATGAGTGTTATTCCAAAACAAATGTTTGTACCGATCCGAAAAGTGCCGAGGTCAAACCTTGACAAAGACCAAAATCTAACCTTATTCAACTACGAAACCTAGTCACAAGATATCATTCACCTCGGGAACTTTCATAATAAAAACAAAAATAATAATCCAATCGAGGCTTGGGCAGTGAGTGAACAAGGGCATCCAGATGAGTAAGGAGGGAGGGGTACGGGGCAAGGGGCAGCCGGCCCACGGTTGTTGACCAAGCAAAGCCGCGAATCAGAAACCTCTCAATTATGTTTTTGGGGGGACATTAGGGCCGCCCCATTAGCCGCCTCTTTATCAGGGACGCAAATCCCGCTGATTAAGAGTGACAGCCGCTAACGCCCGGCGATGAACAAGTCAAAAGGATCGAAGGTTGAGTGGGTGGGCTGGTGGGCGGACGGAAAAAAGGCAAGGTGCAGGAAGTTTGGGTCAAAGGGACTCCTCGAATGGAAAGGCTCCTTTATCATAAGGTGGAAGGAAGAGGATGCTTTGACCGAATGGAACGATGTATTTATTTGAAGCCCTTATTCCCTCTCTCCTCTCCCTCCTCTCTCCCAAGTCCTCTCCTCCTCTTCTATTCTCCCTTCTCCTCTTATCTCTCTCTCTCTCTCTCTCTCTCTCTCTCTCTCTCAGAAAACGTGAGAGAAACATCACTGCTCTTTCGTCACGGTTGTCATAAGGCCAGGATTTGTACAAATAAGGGCACAAGGAGAGAGGAAAGCATACGATCATTTCACACACAAATACACACACACACACACACAACTTTCTATATAGGCTCAAGTTTGAGAAATCTTTCCTTCAAGATCACTCGAAACAGAGCTGACAGTTACTGGACAGCATACCACTAGTAAGACCTCTATATACAGTCAGCAGTAAGAAAGCTTTGTAGTATCTATACAGCGAATACCCAGTCACAGACAATCAGCCTAGAGCTCACGCCAGCTTCCACAGCCTTGTAAACAGTTATCATCTGTTAACAGTGAGAATCTTTACAAATTTGTAAAATCTGGATATGAACAAGACCTTAGAATTTAAGAAGTTATTTTTATTTTTATTAACTGTGAAAAACTATATCTAAGTTAAGATGAAAATCATCTCCCACTTCATATAATCTATGACTTTTTTCATTATATTTCTTTTAAAAGTTTTAGTGATGTTTTTGTTCCTCTTTGCTTTCTATTCCATCTGTATATAAACAAACAAACACAAACAAACAAGCACAAGCACACACACACACACACACACACACACACACATATATATATATATATATATATATATATATATACATCGAACTACAAATGTCCTTTAATATCTAATTCGCTCTACCTCTGATTAATATATTTTCATATATGTTAACCGAAGAGGAATTTTTTAAAACTCCGTACCAAATACAGAGTGGCGGAACTGTTACTTCTAAAATAGTATTCTAAAGGTATAAATTATCATAATTTAAGAAGCATCGTGTACAGGAGGAATTTACAGACACTGAAAATCATTACACCTTGGAAATGCTGACGATCTGACAGAAATAAAATTCCAACGAATGCATTTAACTGGGTGAGTCAGTTAAACACGGACTGGAAGAACTAGCCTCAGGAGTAAACAGTCCAGTGCAAAGCAAGAAAATATCGATGGATAGTAGACTAATAACGCTGTAAACGTGAAGATCAGCAAGAAAAGTGACTTGAAGCAGCAGAAATGCAAATACAGAATTTTGGTCGTCATGGGCGTTCAGAATGATAAATGAGAAGTTTGGCTAGAAGAGGCACAGAGAATGAAGTACTCAAATGAAGTAGGAAGCTTTACGGCATACGGGTTTCATCCACGATTTAACATCTAAAGTATGAATGGGGCATTGAGAGTTATCTTGTTCTTTTTTCTTCTGCGGAGGCAATCCCTGTTATAGGAGACAGTGTTCAACAGAAAAAAACAAAAAAAACAAAGGAAACTGGTGAATATGGCAAGAAATAGAAAAGGTTAGTGGCAAAACTAGCGAATATGGCAAGAAATTGAAAAAGTAGAAGTCCATTATCATCAGCGTATTGCGAGGCCAGGTGAGCTGAAAAAGAAACAGTATCCTCATGAGACGTGGACGGATTTACCACTCCATTGAGTGGTGGAGCCACATCAGCATTTTCTGACATCTTGCTGCTACACTCGACACAAAAGTCGAAGACCCCCATAACAAATATGCAGGATTCCAAAAGAGAATTTTTTTTTCATAATTTTAATGTTCCGTAGGATAAGATAAGCTACAGGTTCTGATTAGGTCTGATTAGTTTCCCATAGCTCAAGATGAGGGCGAACTCCAGCCAACCCTGCCTATCATTTGAGTTCAGAGGATACTATAGGGCTATAAGACAATATAGATTCTGAGAGCCATCATCCTTACTGGATAATGGAAAGGGATGCAAAAATGCTATCCAACAATGGCTTCATATCTGAAACATGGTTGGTTTAGATAGATTAAGTCAGCCTTATGCCAGCACGGGACCCTGCCCAGTGTCGGACAGTTGGGCAAGCATGGAACTCTAGACTCCTGAGTACCAAGAAAACAGGATTAGACGTTAAATATATTTATGATCCAAAACTATATATTCCATGATAAAAATATCATCAGTGAATTCAAATTTCTTTTACTCACGAAAGTTAGCTGTTTAAAAATAAGACGAAATTGGGAATTATTTCTTGCTTGTCTCTGTAAGTCAGGGTAGTCCACAGGTCCACACCAGTCCTCTTATAACCATCATACCACCTCACTTAAGGGCACCTTCAGGTAAACTCTTGTGTTGGCATAAGGACACCTGGCATATTCAAAGAAATC
The DNA here is from genome assembly GCF_015104395.2 of Macrobrachium nipponense. Lineage (NCBI taxonomy): Eukaryota > Metazoa > Arthropoda > Malacostraca > Decapoda > Palaemonidae > Macrobrachium > Macrobrachium nipponense. The sequence goes on from NC_061104.1 coordinate 28,465,411, forward strand.
AACCAAACAATTACCGTACATTAGACGGGTATCATTCTCCTTCATTGTTTTTTTGACTGCCTCAAAGTTTCATATGTTTATTTATGATATTTAAGCGTTATTTTTTTCTGCTAATTGAGAAAGTAGACTAATAAAACTGGGATAAATACTGTCAATTATTTGACCCTTAACAGTATGTCGAAGAATGAAGAAAGTCCTACAGACTGTTATCAAAATACGATAGCATGTTTACCAGCTGGACTATTTTTCTGGTACAGTGATTGGTCTCAGGACTTCTAGGCCCTAAATGCACTATTACATTAAATACATTTATATAAAAGAGAGAACTAAGTCTAAGAACTAAACAGTAGAATACGAACTTCTGATGTCTGTATTATTTCATTTGTGTCTTATATACTTGTGGTGACGATAGTTCCATAAAAAATGTTAAGAAATTTTAGGGTTAAGAAGATATTGTGATTATCATAATTACCCCACATACGTATCTGTTAAATATTGACTAATAGATGATACATACACACACACACACACACACACACCTACATACATACGGATATATATATATACAACACACACATATATATGTATATATATATATATATATTATATATACATATATATAATTATATAATATATATATATATATATATATATATATATAATATAGAATCTACTGGTCAGTAATTAACAAATACGTATGTGGGGTATTTATAATAATCACAATGTTTTCTTAACTTTCGATTACTTCGCATTTTTTAATAAGCTACTTTCATCATGAGAGAGAGATGCATTGACTGATACAGTAATACAGACTGGCGTTATCGACTTGGGATATGAATAATTTGGTAATCATGCTACTACAGTCGGTTTCATTTCATCTGTCCACTCACCAACGTAGGAGAGGGCAAAATATTTTGAAGGCAAAAGCACCGTCTGAAACTGGCAAAAACAAACATGCACGTCATTTAATTTATTATGCTTGAAATACATATCCGTGCGTGAATGAATGGAGGTCACTTCGACGCAGACTTGTATTTATCATTTCGATAATACTCAGTGTCGTCTGGGACACATGACTTGGGAAGTTCCTTCACTCTGGCAGAAGTATGGGTTGATAATAGCTTTGGACTGACTTAATTGCTTTATATAAATCACATGCTTATGGAATACGAAATCCAAATGTTGTTCAGACAGAAATATGGAAAATATCGCTTACGATATTTTAATGAAGGTTAGATATTCAGATGCTACACGCGATACTGCCACCAAGAAAATAAACATTAAAAGTCCTTTCTGGGATGATATTCCGGCTCCAGGTAAAAATGTCGCAGCAAAAAAAAAAAAAAAAAAAAAAAAAAAAAACAAAAAAAAAAAAAAAAAAAAAAAAAAAAAAAAAAAGGGAAAGGGTCACAAAAAAAGTCACCTTAATCTTTCATAGTGAAACCCCAAGGGTACATTTCAACTCGGTATCCACTTCGCAAAGGCGTGTTTAGTACAAGCCCGTTGCGGATTACCGTAAAAAGTTACAAAAGACTGTAGATGTTATAAAGATAATGAATCCCAAGAGGTATTGTGCATCTCTCCCTGTGACATTATTACCGGTCACCAGAAATTAATGTTTTTTTTTTCTAGCCAAAACTGTGACTTTTTCTGGGACATTTCTTCCAGTGATTTTATTACCGGTGACCGATAATCCCAAGCCTCTGAGGTGATATCGCCACACTGAACTAAGGTTCTGATAAGATCTCCCCGTCGCTAAATACCATAGTGTGGCGGTCAGTCTATCGGCACATATAGATTGCCTCATACACATGTCTGATTTTTTTATATAAGGTGTTATTAATGCCTGCAGTTCCCTAAATTTATCCTCGCTCATCCTCAAACAATTATACTAATCATTTGTTTGACATTTGAGTTCATTTATGAGGGATGCATGAGAAAACTTTTCTTTTAAGCAACCACTCTTTTGTCCGAAATCTCTTTCTATTCTTAGCACGGTTCTTCAATTTGACGCAAATTATAGCACAAGTTGTCATAGATTCCTGTTCGCTGTTGGAGAGTAGTTGCCGTTCGCTGTGGCAGATCCAAGAAGCAAATGAGCAATTTACACAGACCGGGTGGTAACGTCAATGTCGTCTGTGGAAAAGTCTGAGCGTGAATGACCCGACTTTATGTCGATGACACGTACAGCATAAAAGGCTAGCGCTTTCCACAGTCTAGGTATAGACCTAGACCGTAGCGCTTTCTAGGCATACGATGTTTATTCATTGTTGGGCATTGGAACGACAATTAGATAGAATGAATAACTAAAGGTAACAATACAAAAGTAATTGTGACTGAAATGGAATGAATGTGTGCTTAAAAGAATGCCAGTAAAACAAAAACAAACTTGGCGAATCAGTAGTATATACGCCTAGCTTCATGTTTCAGCGGTTAACAATATTAAAGGTTATTTTTCAGTTTTCGGACTTAGATATTACTTTGGTATCATAATAGCGTTGTAAAATCTTGTGAGTTGATCAGTTTTTGAGCATAGGCCTACGTGTGGTCTAGGTTATGCTAATGAGATAAATCATAATGACTGAAACCTCAGCGTTCCTGTGTTCGATCTGAGTCGAGTATTGGATACAGTCTCGTCTTTCGTGTGCTTGTGTTGGTATATTATGAATGCAAATCGACGAGTTTATGATTTATATCAGAAGGGGCGATGTTTCTTTGTCTCTATAAATATTTATATGCGTTATTGGAGAAATAGTTTGATATTTAACACAATAAACCCAAGATATCGGAAACGATGATTGCCAGCCAATCACGTGCTACCCATACGCAGGTGCCACATCTTCATCGTGAGTGGACAGATTAAATGAAACCGACTATGCCAATTAATACTCCTTCACATATCTCAAGTCAAATGGAATGCAAGATCTTTTTCTCATTTATGCTGCACGCTTTTCTCCCTTGCATGGGTGACTCAGAAAGCGTTACACCCCTGGTTTATTGTCAGTATTTTGAGATAAGGTTGCTAGTCCTATTCTCAACTTGTAAGATATTCAAGGGGTTCAAAGTGCCACAGTTACGGGCTGGCCCACAGCAAGAGCCCGTGCCAGCATTAGGCTGACTTAATCTAAGACGACGAAACCGGCGTCACTGAACTTCTTGGCGACTACCGATCCATATGCAGACCAAAGCCAATGGTTTTTAAACTTCATTAATCGACCGGACTGAGATATAACGAACACATTTACTTGAGGAGAGGTTTACTGAAAATCTAACTTTATAAACGTTAAGGATCAAAATGAATTAAATCTGAATGTGTTATCGTGATAGTAATCACTGACAACTCGCTCTTGAATATGTCAAGCTTCCAAACCTCGAATATTCTATAGGGAAGTTATGAACTCGAAGGTGAACTGGTTTGGACACTCATTCACGCTTTTCACTTTCAATATGGGGAACGAGCTCATTTCTTCTTCTGTTTCCAAAATCATTTAAAATGTCTCTATTCAAGAAACAAGTCTTTCATCAGATGAGAGGGAGAAATTCTTTGGCAATTTAAATATCCCATCACATGAAACTGGACACAGTCTTATCTCTTAGAAAAAAAAATGATATTCATATTGGCTGAATATAACAATATAACAATGCATAAAAATTTCTCCTGAATTGAAATATATCATTTCTATTTTCGATTGGATCATATCTAATGATCACCTATTCCTACAATTTGTCTCTCCACAGGTTCATTTCCCGGGAGCCTTTCTGGCTTTATAGTCTGCTACTCTGCCCAGAAGGATTTTCAGATGGGGATTTAAAGAAATAAGAAAGCATTTCTCAAGAGCAAGTTCACCACGTCTAGAGTTCAATAATTATAACAAAAAAATTCAAGAGGAGACTAATGAGGCTACTACGTATAAGTATTTCCAAACCTTCTTGTCTTTTTGGGCAGGGCAAGGGTGGGAAGTGGCGCTGCTAAATCAAAATTTCTCAATCAATTTATTTAGTGTATCTGGAAGCACCGCAGACCTAAAAAATGCTAAAATATTCATTGCCAGATATTCTTTTTGTCATATTAAAACCTTTCGTTACATTTTATGTGGTACAGATTTTCAGCTACTTTGCCAGTTCTCTTAAAGGATTCACGTCCAAAGATAAGCCGCCCTTACGGCATGTAGAGGTCGAGTTCGGATTTAGGAAGATGAGTATGGGAATTGAAAATTTCTATTATTTAAAATACAGGATTGGGTAGAGCGTTTTAAATGACAAAGCAGGTAGTGTGTAAAGTGTTAGTATTTTTATTTGCATAAAAACAAATACGAAAAAAAAATCATATATAGTTAATATAGAGAAATTTATTTGGCAAATACCCAAGTGCATAATACCTCAAAGTACACACACACACACACACACACACACACACACACACACACACACACACATATATATATATATATATATATATATATATATGTGTGTGTGTGTGTGTGTGTGTGTGAGTGTGTGAGGAGAGAGAGAGAGAGAGAGAGAGAGAGAGAGAGAGAGAGAGAGAGAGAGAGCCTCATGGTCAGTGTAAAATGATGTAGCGATTATCTCAAGAACGATCCATATAAAGAGAGTTTAACATAAGTTCCCTCGGAAACAACAACAAAACATTCGCTGGAGTCGCAGTAGTGTATTATACTTCTTTTCTTTCTATCTTCAATAATTGCAAAAGAAATGATGCAAATCTTTTCTTACAAGTAACGATGATATTTTGCACTCCTTCTTTTCATCTTGTCGTATCTTGAAGTCCAAATACCCCGAGGGGATTTACCGTGGATGTCTCGGAGAGCAGGATCGAACTAAGATCACTATTGCTCTTGAGGCGGTGAGGATTTGTAAGGAATAAACGCGGTCATTTCCAGCGAAGTAAATGAACAGAGCTAAAAGCTATTACTGACAGAAAACAGAAGCATACCAGATGGACCGACCAATCAAGAGCTCATATAAAAATCTCCGCAAACTCATAAGAAAGATCAAGATCACGAAGTCACCGAACTTTAGAGAAAGACTTCTTCGCCACAGACTGATATTTTCTGCACGAGTCCAGAAGTCTTGAACTGAAAAATTAATCAGAGGTTAACTTCCGTAGTATTTCCAGAAAAAAATTAATCTCTTCAATCACAATGATTCACAAAAGTGAAATGCGGCATAAAATACTTTGTTTCTGTGAAATGTATCCTTCAGGAATATTAAGAAAAAAATCTATATTCTACTCAGTTGCAAATTGAAAAGAAACCCACAAATTCAATTTGTAACTTGTTTACTTCTATGTATTATTTACATTTAGTTTTACTCCACACTCGAGTACTTTCAGGCCCTTCTGTGGCCCATTCTCAAGAGATGTTGGGATGTTAGCCTGGGTCAAGGCCCAGCAGTCTTCTGGAACTTCTTCTCGTTGTGCTGTCATTTATGCGATGGCTGTTCTGGTTTTCTTGAGAGTTGCCAATCCCTCTTGTCGCTCTGATATCCTGAGCTGATGGTCAATGGGATTCACCCTTGTGGTAAGGGTGTGGTCACCGTAAGTTTGTTGGGCAGGAAACCTAATCTCCAGGTCAGCAGGGTCAATCTTAGCTTCTTTTAATATCAAAGCTCGGCTTATGGGATCTTCTGAGGTAAAACCTTTGTTTCCTTCAATTACTTTGATCTCTCTGATAAGCGCACCTTCTACTACCCTCCTGTGACTAATTTTGTTGCTTTTGTATATAAGCCTACTGTTTTTGAAATCCATCCTATGGTCATTTTCCCAACAATGTCTAGCTATAGCACTCCCCTGAGAGTTAAGCTGTACTGCCCTTTTATGTTCTTGGACTCTAGTCCTTATTCCCCTACCTGATTCCCCCACATATCTATCTCCACAATTATTGCAATTGATTATGTATACCCCCGCTACATCATCTGTATTACTGTCTTCTCCTTCCAATTTATTTTTACATACTTTGTTTTTTAAGGTATATACAAATTTATATTGATAATACCTTAAAAAACAAACAAAGTATGTAAAAATAAATTGGAAGGAGAAGACAGTAAAAATACAGATGATGTAGCGGGGGTATACATAATCAATTGCAATAATTGTGGAGATAGATATGTGGGGGAATCAGGTAGGGGAATAAGGACTAGAGTCCAAGAACATAAAAGGGCAGTACAGCTTAACTCTCAGGGGAGTGCTATAGCTAGACATTGTTGGGAAAATGACCATAGGATGGATTTCAAAAACAGTAGGCTTATATACAAAAGCAACAAAATTAGTCACAGGAGGGTAGTAGAAGGTGCGCTTATCAGAGAGATCAAAGTAATTGAAGGAAACAAAGGTTTTACCTCAGAAGATCCCATAAGCCGAGCTTTGATATTAAAAGAAGCTAAGATTGACCCTGCTGACCTGGAGATTAGGTTTCCTGCCCAACAGACTTACGGTGACCACACCCTTACCACAAGGGTGAATCCCATTGACCATCAGCTCAGGATATCAGAGCGACAAGAGGGGATTGGCAACTCTCAAGAAAACCAGAACAGCCATCGCATAAATGACAGCACAACGAGAAGAAGTTCCAGAAGACTGCTGGGCCTTGACCCAGGCTAACATCCCAACATCTCTTGAGAATGGGCCACAGAAGGGCCTGAAAGTACTCGAGTGTGGAGTAAAACTAAATGTAAATACATAGAAGTAAACAAGTTACAAATTGAATTTGTGGGTTTCTTTTTCAATCTTCAGAAGAAAACTGAAAGAAGTTTTTGTTTGGTTCATCATGTACCCACAGCAACATTACAACAGAAGTACATTTCAACAACTGTATGAAGTCGCTGGAACCCAAGCTGTTCATTATGCAAGAAGATATGAAACACAACTTTACAAAGCCAAAGCCATGAAAAACAAGATCTGGTTTATAAGTGAATGTTTGAAGAACAAAGTGTGTCCAAAAACATATGGCAGGATTGGAAGAAGACCCTGGAGTGGAGAAGCATTCAGCAGTTTTCAAGAAGGATACACCAAGGATCAGTTGCAAGAGCTTAGGGAGAAGAAAGAAGCTGCATTTGCTGGTGTAAGGAGTACACAAAACACACTTCAAGAGACCATAAGGGGTGAGTGGTACAAAAAAGTTGTTGGGCAGGTCAACAGTAGAGTAAACTTTGATACAAATCGTAACATGGTCAACATTAAAAATAAGTTTGAGAGTTTATTTAGTAATTCGGTTTGGATAAAATTTAGCAATATGGATAATATAAAGAATATCTCAAGTAGATTATTGACTAGGGATGAAACAGCAGCACTAGGGCTAGGATTAAATTTTTGTGCAGGGACTACAAACAATATTAACATAGAATTCAACAGCAAGATTAACTACCTTAATGTTGAACATCACAATGATTTAGCTCCTTTTCTCAGAGGAGTGATGATAGGGAGTAATGAAAGCAAACTTGGAGATATCTTGCCAAGGAGATTTAGGATCGCTCTGAAGGGATTAAAAAGCTACAAAGATATTAGAATTATGAAAGCTGACAAAGGGGGTAGTATTGTCATCATGAATAGCTCAGAATATAGGGTTAAAATGTACAGGCTACTAGATGATGAAACTACTTATGCTAAAATAGAGAATCCTCCAACAATCCAAAAGCTTCAGAATACCTTTAATCAGAATGTGAAGAAAATAATCAGTAGACTAGGTAATGGGAAGGACATGCTATGCACTAAATTATTCTCAAGTAAATTACCTGAGCTTGCATATATATATGGCAGCCCCAAAATACACAAGGAGGGCTGCCCTCTACGCCCTATTGTTTCTAGTAGAAAATCTCCTAACAAAAACTTAGCTGTGTGGTTAGCTGGAGAACTAGGAATATACTTAGGTATATTTTCAGAATCCCATATTAAACATTCAGTAGATTTCATAGACAAAGTTAAGAAAAAGAATATAAAGGGACACATGGTTAGTTTTGATGTAGTAGCATTATTCACCAATGTCCCCTTAGATAAAGTATTAGAATTCCTACAGACTAAACATGATGAGGGTATTTTCAATCCAAACATCGAAATAGGCGTCTTCCTTGCGTTGATCAAATTGTGTGTCAGTGATACTTATTTCACGTTTGAGGGACATGTTTACAAACAGAAATATGGAGTAGCTATGGGGTCCTCATTATCACCTATACTCGCTAACATCTATATGGAATATTTCGAAACTAATCTAGTTCCTAATGTGAATGTCCCTAACTTAAACTGCAAGGATGGTGGAGATACGTGGATGATATTTTTGCTATTCTGCAAGGGGATGGAAATAAAATAGAAACTTTTCTAGATGAGCTCAATAAGTTTGATAACAATATCCAGTTCACTTTAGAGAAAAGTAACAATAATAAACTGCCCTTTTTAGACATACTCATAGAAAGAAAAGAAACAGGATATGAATTCAGCACATATAGAAAGCCCACACATACAAACTCATATATTCATTTCTTCTCTTTTCATAGTCATGATATAAAAATAGGGGTTCTAACAGGTTTATTTCTTAGAGCAATGAGAACGTGTGACCCTTGCAAGATAGAGCAAGAAATAAATTACATCGATAAAAGCTTCGATGCATTAGCATACCCGGAATGGTTCAGAAAAAGGGCACTCACCAAAGCTAGAAAAATATTTTACAGAGCGAATGTAGAGAGTACATGGAATAAAGAAAACAAGAAAATAGTTGCCCTCCCTTTTATGCCTAAAATGAAACAAATCACGTCAAAAATGAAAGAAAGTCAATATAAATTTGTATATACCTTTGATAATACCTTAAAAAACAAAGTATGTAAAAATAAATTGGAAGGAGAAGACAGTAATACAGATGATGTAGCGGGGGTATACATAATCAATTGCAATAATTGTGGAGATAGATATGTGGGGGAATCAGGTAGGGGAATAAGGACTAGAGTCCAAGAACATAAAAGGGCAGTACAGCTTAACTCTCAGGGGAGTGCTATAGCTAGACATGTTGGGAAAATGACCATAGGATGGATTTCAAAAACAGTAGGCTTATATACAGGAGGGTAGTAGAAGGTGCGCTTATCAGAGAGATCAAAGTAATTGAAGGAAACAAAGGTTTTACCTCAGAAGATCCCATAAGCCGAGCTTTGATATTAAAGAAGCTAAGATTGACCCTGCTGACCTGGAGATTAGGTTTCCTGCCCAACAGACTTACGGTGACCACACCCTTACCACAAGGGTGAATCCCATTGACCATCAGCTCAGGATATCAGAGCGACAAGAGGGGATTGGCAACTCTCAAGAAAACCAGAACAGCCATCGCATAAATGACAGCACAACGAGAAGAAGTTCCAGAAGACTGCTGGGCCTTGACCCAGGCTAACATCCCAACATCTCTTGAGAATGGGCCACAGAAGGGCCTGAAAGTACTCGAGTGTGGAGTAAAAACTAAATGTATGTAAATACATAGAAGTAAACAAGTTACAAATTGAATTTGTGGGTTTCTTTTTCAATCTTCAGAAGAAAACTGAAAGAAGTTTTTGTTTGGTTCAGTTGCAAATACAAAATTCGTAGTCAAAAGTTCTCTTATAAACGTTCAATGACGTCACAAGTTCAAGGAATGTAAGAGTGAAAAAACGAAAAACTTCCATTGTCTGACTGTGACTTTCCAGTCTTCCATGAATAAGGTTCTATATTAAGACATCAAACACTGGAAAAAGTGACAAAAAAACCTTTTCAAGTATGAAAATGAGCGAATGAAAAATCAAAATAAGAAAAAGGTAACTGCACGAGTATAAACCCCTATTACGAAAAAAGCCAACGGAAAGAAAGAAAAAACAAGGTGTGTTGGGGAGGGGGGGGGGGGGGGGGCGCCGTATAAGGAGCCTGTCGTAATTTCCAGTGGCTGGTGTAATAATTGCTCTTTGCTGGCCACCCCCGATAACAAGTATTGCTCAAGATAACAGACATTAGCCGCGATAAGATCGCCCAACGAAGGTCAAAGTGTCCGCAGCAAGATGAATACAGGATGAGGGCCGGAGGAAAATGATCGGTTGCCCGCATGCGACCACAGGGCCGACGGCGCCAGCAGGAGTCCCATGCCCTCCTCCAAACCCTCCCGTCCTCCATACTATACCCAGCATCTACCCACTTCTTCGGGTGCTGCGGGATTTAGACATCAACGGTTGGCATCGACAGGGGTTTGTGAGAGGATGTTGATCAAGACAAACTGATCAACAAATCCAGCAGACGTGATTTTGAAAGCTTTAAATCTGATGTCGCTTGATTTTACATACTGTAGGACTATTTCTCTTACTTCCAACCTTCAGATGCCGCAGGAGATGACGTCTTCTGCAATGGTACTTTTTAGGATGTAGAAAATTGCAAAACTAATTTAATACTTTAGTTGTGTTACCGTTCACGTCTCTGAGTATAATCTGACGAGTCAAGAATAGGCTAGGAGATCGGACACTCTCAGCACAGGCAAAAAGAAGAAAATGAAAGGGAATGAGAAAAACGATGAATCATTTTCCAGTTAGATTACAGAGCTTTAGCAAAAAGTGCAGACGAGAGTATCGATGTCGTGATCTATTTTGTTTTCCCATTTCTGAATTCTAGACGTGAACGCTATACTACTAGATAATAAACTACATTTTCAGGAGCCCACACACGTTTCATGCAGTTTGCAAGCAAAATGAATTTGATGACGTGTAGGGGAATAACATGGGAAAGACCACATTTGAAATAATATTCTGACCACCCAATACGAAAACCACCCAAGGGCCGCCCAAGGGACAAAGAATCTATGCTGGCACATGGTAAACTTTACCTAGTACAGACAGCGAAAGAGGGGAGGTCTCCCGATGGGTAGAATCGAGTTCAGAGGTCCACACCTGGCCTCTTATTCACTTCGTGCAAAGGACAGTGCAGGCATAAGGCCAGCCTACAGCAAACCAACCAACCAGAGGTTTGAAAAAGAGAGGAATAAAATAAGTAGGAGAGACCACGGACCTTTCGGTCTCCTTGACTTTTTGTTTGTATCCTGAATAAAAATATCGGTTATCGTAAGAGTTTATAATATGTTACGCTTTTTTCGTATAAATATTTTGGCTTTATCATAATTGCTTCAGTATGAGCAGCAGTATTATTAGCCCCGCCAACGGCGCTGCAAGGTGTTGAAATTGCATTCAAATGTGTCTGTGTGCTTAGGTTTTAGTTTTAGCGGAACAACTCAAAAATGAGGCCACGAAATTTAATGCAAATTAAGAGTGGCATTCGTTATTCATGAGGGGACTTTCTTCAGATTAATGATGTGAAAAATCGTCCAGTGTCAAAGTTAGAAGTGGTTGCAAATATTTGGCGGTTCAAATGTTTCTGATAGACTTTTTTTATGCAACAAATACAACGGCATTTGTCTAATAAATGTTTACCATGTCTGACCTATTTAGGTCAGTATCGCAGGTTTTTTGGTGGCAATTCCCTATTAATGACCTATATAGAAAGGTCATAGCAGAAGTTCCAGATTGTATGAAAAGAACTAAGGCTGTAGAACAGCAGCAACTTCATTTACTCACTACTGAGTGGCACAGGGAAGGCCATGTTCTCTAATTAAACACGAATGGTTGTGTTTAATTGGACACAGGACGGTATTAAATGAATTAAATTTAAAAAAAAATATGTAAGGAGTGTTGATCACACGGCCGCCGTCTCTTCATTATCGAACGAAGGCCGGTGGGACTGGCGACCTGCTGACCTTAAGGAGCTTAACCTGAGAAATCAAAGAGGTAAAGTAACGAGGAGAAAGCCAATTAATGGGAAACGCCATATTTTGAAGAAAAATTGAAACCTGTTCGAGGGTCCAAAATGTTGATGGCCCTCCGGGTCTCAGGAAGTCTTTTGGGACGAGGCCCTAAATCCTTGACTGAACCCACCAAAGTTGACTAATTGGCAATTAATTTATTCCTTAAATCAACAACAAGCTGTTCTAATAATTAGGAGCAGTCAAGCACCTGAGTCTGGCGACTACCTGAATGGGTGACAAACAAGCAGACCTAAAAACGTATGACCCCAAGATAGTCTGAGGTGTCCGGGGCAGTGATGACAAGCTACCTCATACCAAAACCCCGAAACCCCTACACAACGCATGAAAAAATATGGAGACGCTTTAAGGACACTCGCTGACTTATCTAGTACGCCTCCACCAAATAGAATGGCAGTGTGTTGAAATATGAAACAGCTAAACTGAGATACTGAAATAAATAAGGAATAGAACAGCGGAACAAACTAAACATACTTGATTGCAGAACAGCGGAAAATAAACAGAGCCAAGGGTATGGGTGTTTAGAACAGCCCATTAAAAGCTTCTATCACATGACAGATTTCTGTACCAACTACCAAAGTCTCATACGTAATAATACAGTCCATGCTAATTTTGTCGCAGCAGCTAGTTTTGATAACCATGTCTCCCATCCAAGTTTCTCTTGTCTCTCTACCCTCCTATTTCGTTTATGCAAATTCGCCCATTCTGCTGAAATTTAATTTAAAAGAAGTAGAACATGTGACTTAGCCAGGCCTCATTTCCCGAAATCCAACATGAAGAATTGAGATTTAATATTCTTGACTTTACTGTGCGGAAGATTTCGCTATAAATACAGACGTTCAAAAGCTCTCGCAGCCCCGGCAAAGATTCACACGTACGACGGTTGAAGAAGGTTTCCCAAGAACTCTCCTCTAAAAAGGAGGAAATGCCTATAAAGTCACCGAGCCGAAGCGTTCCCTCACAAAATGGCTGCACATCCTCTGTTTTATCTTCACGACATGGAAATAGAAAACTGAAATAACTTTTTTTCCACTTCTTTTGTCGCTAGAGCAGTATTATATTCTTTGAGATAAGATTCATAATTGATGAATAAGACTGCTTCGTAAAATGTACGATACTGACGAGGTAAATATTTATCATTATATTAATAAAGAGCAGCCATATAAATATGGATCGAGGATAAGGTTATGAATTTGCAAATTATGTGTCAGAAGAGAGATGATGATGATGATGCTAATGATGATGATGATGATTATGATGCAAGCGATGCTCGCAACAGCAACCCTTAATAATCACCAAAATTTAATCCGAACCTAAATAATATTTAACAGTTTCATGATGTTCACAAAAAGTATAAAAACAAAGACCAGATCCGAACTGAGTAAATAATAATAATAATAATAATAATAATAATAATAATAATAATAATAATAATAATAATAATAATTGAAAGAAACCCATACAATCACTGTGTAACTTGTTTACTTCTAAGTATTTACATTTAATTTTACTAAATACTTAGAAGTGAACAGGTTACACAGTGATTTTGTGGGTTTCTTTTTCAATCTTCAGAAGAAAACTGAAAGAAGGTTTTGTTTGGTTAATAATAATAATAATAATAATAATAATACTAATAATAATAATAATAATAATAATAATAATAATGCTTAGAAACCTATGCAGGGTCAGGCGTAACTCATTTGTCGTTTGACGAGAGGCATATATACTGACAAAAATTTGAAAGCAATTTAACCATTTGTTTTTACTGGACTGATTTAATTTTGCGACTGGAGCTGCAGTGACAGCGTGTTGCCTTAGAATCTTCGCAAATATATTTCAAATTTTGATGCTATATTCGTGATGAGAATCCAGAAAAGCTGGAATACTAAGGAGAATATTTTATGATATACTTTAAGCGAATACAGAGTAAGAATCTATAAATAACACGATTTCTCTGCAACGATAATCCTGGAAGATCGCATGAGGTAAGTCTCAAGCCAGCGCCGCAAGCAATAATTACTGTATTATGGATAATTATTACATTATGACAATTATTTGCCCACAGCCTTCGTTCCGTTGTTATCAGACCTTGAAATGTGTCGGGGTGAAGCAAGTCGCTCTTCTATTTACTGTACTCTAAAAAATCGAGGTCTTGGACTCCATTCCCGTTTGGTTAATGTTTTTCTGCTTTCAGTTTTCTGAAACGGCTTTGTCTGTCCGCCCCCAAATCTGAAAAAGTACTGAGCTGGAGAGCTGCAATTGAGCGTGTTGTTCATCCACCCAATCATCAAAAATACCAAATTGCAGCCCTCTAGCCTCAGTTTTTTTTTAATCTTTTTAAGGTTCAACTTGTCATAATCGTGCATCTGGCAACGCTGTAGGACAGGCCACAACCGGCCCGTGGTTAAAGTTTCAGGGGCCGCGGCTCACATTATACCGAGACCATTGAAAGGTAGATCTATTTTCGGTGGCCTTGATTATACGTAGTACAGAAAATTCGATGGCGCAGAAGAAACTTCAGTGTATTTTTTTTACTATACTCTGTTTTTTTCCATCTGTCCATCCGCCTGTGGTGTTTGCGCATGGTAACACTGCGTCCCTGGCTTTAAATAATATCCTATTTCGAATATTAACGGTGTGATTCGCATACAGTAAATTATTAAAACACTTTTCAGGTGCAAATGTACACCAAGATATCCTTTCATTTACCTAAAACTTAAACATATGTAACTATTTAAAGCCCAGGACGCAGTGTTACCATGCGCGACCACCACAGGCGGATGGACAGATGGAAAAAAAACAGAGTATAGTAAAAACTACACTGGAGTTTCTTCTGCGCCATCGAATTTTCTGTACTACGTATAATCAAGGCCACCGAAAATAGATCTACCTTTCAATGGTCTCGGTATAATGTGAGCCGCGGCCCCTGAAACTCTAACCACGGGCCGGTGGTGACCTGCCCTACAGCGTTGCCAAATGCACGATTATGACAAGTTGAACCTTAAAAAGATAAAAAAAAAAAAAAAAAAAAAAAAAAAAAACTGAGGCTAGAGGGCTGCAATTTGGTATTTTTGATGATTGGGTGGATGAACAACACGCTAAATTCCAGCTCTCCAGCTCAGTACTTTTCAAGATTTGGGGCTGACAGAAAAAGTGCGAACAGAAAAAGTGCGGACAGAAAAAGTGCGGACAGAAAAAGTGCGAACAGAAAAAATGCGGACAGAAAAATTGGGAACGGACAGTCAAAGCCGGCATAAGTATTTTTCCAGAAAACTAAAAAGGAGACTGATTTCTTCTTGAACGTCTGTATGTATATTTTTAGTCCTCCCGATATCAAGTGGGAGCTTACTTACTAAATGCTGTGCTTTAGGGATAGACGCCTTGGCCTGTAATCACATTTGCTTTCTGACTGCTAATTTGGCTTCCCATATACAGTATGAATCAAATCTGAATTCTCAAACACTTGACAGAGGTGGGTTTGTGGCTTGGATAACCATGTGCTCTGCGAATCGAGGTCACGGGATCAACGATCCCAATGTGGAATGGGAATCGAGGCCCGGGCAAGAAGCATCGGGAATAGAATGTCAGTCCAAAAAATCCTACGCACGAAAAAAGCAGGTCTAGAGACAGGACACCCGTGTGGTTTGGAAACAGAAAGTCTCAGACTGCAATCCCGTCGGCTTTGGGAAACGAAAGCCCGAGCTGGAATCGCCACGTGACTTAAACTATTGGCGCAGATTGGAGTCCACAAATGAAGTTCTCTTTTCTTATTTTAGCCTGTCTTCTGTACTCAGACTTCGTATCATTGCGATGTATTCACATTATTCATAACCAGTTACAGTCTTGCTGAAATGGAAATATATTACTATGGTAGATTCACATCACCCGTGCATCTGATGTCTAGGCCAGTCCCTTACGACGCTCCTGATTGGCTGCTGAGAAGCCAATCGCAGGGCTGGGAACTCTGTCTATCTCGAGAGTTCACATAGGCAGGATGTATGTTCCACCTCTCCTGAGAGATACTTTTGAAAGACGTATCCCTCAGGAGAGGAGGGAAATACATCCTGCCTATGAGAACTCTCGAGAGACTGAGAGCTTCCAGCCCTGTGATTGGCTTATCAACAGCCAATCAGGAGAGTCGTAAGGGACTGGCCTAGACATCAGATGCAAGGTTGATGTGAATCTAATATAGCTGCCTGCGGTGGTGTAAGGCCAGCAAATCTAACTAATCTAACAGACACGAAAAAATTAGATATCTGTTCCTTCGGGAACACTAATCTAGGCAGCCATCTAACATCAGCTTTCATTACAATAACTACAATGAAATAAAATAAAAGATCAGTAACTAATCATTATGATGTAACGGAATTCTAAAAGCCATTTTAAAAGGAAACCTAGATTAGAATGATCGAAAAATAGGGATGTGGTCTATGGGGCCAAGTCAACCCTCTGGCTTCTTTCTATGCATAAAATGAAATAAAACGCAAAAAAAAAAGAAAAGAAAAAAAATCCAGACTAGATTGCCCTGACAACTAATCACAGAAAACGGGAAACAGGGACTTGCTTTGTTAGCACCTAGCCAACATGTCTCCACAAGACAACCGTGGTGATATGTGTAACAATTATACATTATGTCTACATCCAGCGCTCTTCCTCTCTGGCCTTTCTCTTACGGAGACGCACGCACACACGCACTTTGTAATTATTAGAAACGAGTGACAACCTTCGAGAACAGTCACTTCAGAACAAAGAGTCGAGTTCAGTTTGTAAATTCAGATTTAAATTTCAATGCACTATCATTAATAATAATAATAATAATAATAATAATAATAATAATAATAATAATAATAAAAGCCGACCGGAACCCAGTCTTCATTCAGTTCGTCCTCGCCAACGTCGATGAAGACCACGCAGATGGTCGAAACATGCAGACTACACCAGGCCCTCATATAAGCAAAATAATAATAATAATAATAATAATAATAATAATAATAATAATAATAATAATAATAATATTGTTTTCGCCATCAACAACAGCCTCACCAGTGGGATAAGGATTCGGTTAAATCAACGACACAAGACTTTGAATAAGAATTTGAAGTAGACCGCCACCTGCTGCCTAATGAACATGATTTAGATTTTTTTTTCTCCCACTGACACGCAGACCTATTCAGGTATTATTTCGTCTGAAAGACTATTGGGAAACCTAGCGGTTATTAACCAAATCTCACAATATTTGAAAAATGGACGCACCTTCAGTGATGATGAACGTAGTTTGATTATCATGACGTATTACAACAATTGTTTCTGATCTTCACCAGTGATGCTGCTAAGGATATAAAAAATAGATGCTGTCTTCATTGATCCTGTCCAGGAAAAAGAAAGGTGGTGGGGGGGTGTGAGGGGAGGGCTGGTTTACGAATTTTGTTGCCTGCTGGAATAGATAGACGAAAGATGCTGATTTCATGTGGCGTGTTAATTAAGGATAAAACCGAGTTTTGACCAAAATTCGAGGCATGTTGGCCTTTAAAAGGTGATAGATAGATTTAATTCGTAAATACAGAGTCTAGTTGCATTAAATTACACAATATGAAGCTCTCTACATTTTCCAGTCTTTCCTCAATCATAAAATCATCACTTTTTTTTGCTAATCCTTCGGGCCAGCCCTAGGAGAGCTGTTAATCAGCTCAGTGGTCTGGTTAAACTAAGATATACTTAACTTTGCGCAGGGACAGCATCCCGTATCGGTCTCTTCACCAATTAATATCAAGACTGTATGCTGCTTTTCATTCTCACCATCTATGGAAGATATGATACTTCTAAATTTACTGGCAACAAAGATTCCCAGACATCGTGAGATCGACCATAGATTAAGAAAGGATCAGGTTCTGAATTGGAACCACAATCGGTAACATAATTCATATATACGGGAAACACTTCACTAAATGCAAAGAAGGAAGACCGTCCTCATTTATTTTTTATTCAGATTCAAGGCGTGCAGATAGTAAGCATCCAAAAAGTACGAGAGAGTCGAAAAAAGATAGTCGAAAAGGCTTATTTAATCATTAATCTATTTCTAGTCGATATAAAAAAATGGGAATCAGCTGGGAAGAATAATCTATTTATAGTGAATGTGACAAGTAGATTTTCTCTCGTTTTACTCACACACATACATACAAACACAACATACACATATATATATGTATATATATATATATATATATACATACATATACATACATACATAGTGTATAAGCGAATGCTACAGGAAAATGATAGGCAGAAATCCAAGCGCTTCTTTATTAAGACATCGTCAAGGAAAGATTTCTGCCCATAATTTTCCTTTGGTATTCGTAAATTTAATGGAATCACGTGCATCTACTGTGAATTTTAAGGCACACATATGGAGAGAGAGAGAGAGAGAGAGAGATGAGAGGCGAGAGAGAGAGAGAGAGAGAGAGAGAGAACTTCATGCTTGTTCAAATGGCGGCAAACTAATCTTTCTCAACTTATCAATCTTGAGTCAAGAGAGCGGAACCGCCTCTTTCTCCTCAGCTCAGCAGACACGAGAAACAAAGTTGATATGGAAGTACATAGAAAACTACCACAAAAAATGTTTCGGGATGTTTACTATTAAATGTCTTCCCCATTAGACCGCAGAAACAAAAACGAATCGGTCTAAATTTTCCGAAATAAATGAACAACAGGTGAAATATCAATAAATAATATTATGTATATATATATATATATATATATATATATATATATATATATATATATATATATATATATATATTATATATATATATATATATATATATATATATATATATATATATATATATATATATATATATATGTGTGTGTGTACGTATATACATATTTATGTGTTAAAAAATTGTTCATAAATAAAAAATTATACATCTTCCAAAACAGATAAGAAATAGAAATTGAAAGTTATAGAAATAAAATAACAATCTTAAACATGTGTAGATGAATGGAAAGCCTTTAGCACCTACGATGCCGACGAGAGAGAGAGAGAGAGAGAGAGAGAGAGAGAGAGATGATTACGAGTATTACTAGACCTTTCTTAAGTAATGGAAATTAAGGCAAATTCATATTGAAAACAACAAAGACCAAAGTAGAAAGCAATTAGTCTGTATTTTATTTTCTCAAATAATAATAACGAAGAAGCGCCCGTGTTTGTGTGTGAGTTCATTATGGATGGAATGGAATACTGAGTTTAGGCCAAAGGCCTAGTACTGGAACCTATGAGGTCATTCAGCGCAAGAAAGAAATTTAAGAGTACGTAGGTTTGATTGAAAGGCGTAACAGGAAGAAAACCTCGCAATTGCTCTATGAAATAATTGTTAGGAGAGGGTGGATTCCAGGAAGGAATGAAGATAATATGAATGGAGGCACAATAAATGGAATGAAAGGGGTTGCAGCTAGGGGCCGAAGGGACGCTGTAAAGAACCTTTAGTAATGCCTACAGTGCACCCAATGAAGTGCACTGACGGCACTACCCTTCCACGGGGGTGAGTTCATTATGGATTAAGTGTTGTTGGTGAAAAGATTGTGTAAGAAGTCTGAAAGTAGAGAGAATAAGCAATACTTAATCAGGGATATGTAGACCTATACAAGTTTCATGATGAAATCGATACAACGGCAATGTGGAGGTGGAGGTTGTTATAGATGTCAGGTAAGGAAGGAGCATGAGCTGTAGAGAGAAATGAAAAGCTTTCAGGAGACAAGGATGTGTTATGCCTCCATAGCTGTTTGATAAGTTTACGGATGGAATGGTACGAGAAGTCAAGGAAAGGAAATTAGTAAAAATCGTTCAAAGTTGGAGAATAAAGCAGTCATTCATAAATGATGTTTAGAATGGTTGATGTATGCTAATGATACAGCACTGCTCGGGGACAGTGAATAAAGGCTGCAAAGACTAGCGCAAACATTTCAAAGGAAAAAACGTTGAGAGTAGACGTATGAGTAGTTATGAGGGTAAATGGAAAATAGGAAGGTGGAACTATGAAAGTTTATATAGTTGGTGGTTCATGAAAGCGTCTGACCTTTAAAAGTATGTGGAAAGAAATGAAAAGGATGGCCGGACGATGAAAGAAAATGTAAGTTACAGAGGGTTAAGCAAAGAAGGTTGCAGGCTCTGTACAAGAGATTGGGAAGCTTGGACATTGTATAAATGGATTACTGAGCCACATCTCGTTTACTGAAGTGATGTGTGGATGTGTGTCTCTGAATACAAATTAAAGATATAAGGCTGAAGCTGCTGATATGAAAAGTTTGTGCACAAATGAATGAATGGGTGGGGAAGGTGTAGATGCTTAGAAGTGATAGAGGTTCAGCCTCGGTGTAAATGTTTAGAGATAGTTTGGTCATGTTGAAAGAATGGAGGACAATAAATTGTTAAAGAAACTGTATAATTCTGAAGGGTTTGGAAGTATGACGAAAGGAAGACTTAGAAGTTAGTGGAAAGATTGTGTAAGGGAAGCCCTGGAACTAAAGGCGCTTGCAAGGCAGAGGTGCTGTTGTTTATGGAAGTTCAACACAGAACTAATGAGACTTCTGCGTAGGTACATGGGAGGCTCATGTTATGGAAATTTACTGCACAATGCATTTCCATGAATCAGTAGTTTAAGGATACACACACACACACACACACACACACACACACACACACACACATATATATATATATATATATATATATATATATATATAATATATATATATATACATATTTTATATATACCCGAAAGCTATTGAATAATACGAGTTTCATGTATATTTACGCATCGTCAGGGCACAAAAAAAAAAAAAAAAAAAAAAAGCGATAGCACTTGCTACAGCTATCCTAATTTTAATTTTTTTTGGCTTTCTGGCTATACTAGATCACGTGGAACTCCTGCTATTTCAGTATATATATATATATATATATATATATATATATATATATATATATATATATATATGTATATATATATTATCTATATATATATATGATATATCTATACTAAATATATATATATATATAATACATATATATATATATATATATATATATATATATATATATATATATATATATATATATATATATATATTCACCAAATAAGGGTGGCTCCAAAGTTAAACCAGCAAAGTTCACACGTATTTCCGAATATACTCTAGTTGTTGAATAGTATAGATGAAGTCTCAGATGCATATATATTTATTTATCTATATTAAACGGGCTATCCTTATGTAAGGCTAAATGTACACCATACATACATACATGTGATGTAACCAAATTAAATATATCTAAATGAATAACATGTTTTGTTTAACATTTGCATAAAAAAATATGAGACTTCTATTGAAATTTGCAAACGTTGCTTTCCATGCATTTGTACGTAGCGCTCAACGAAAACACACAAAAATAAAAAATAAAAAGAAACGCAATAATAAAAATACGTGCTGATCATATGGCCGGGTCTCAGAGGCATTAGAGGAATGTACCGTCAAGGGGAAATCTTACCCCCCACGTCGATGGCAAACCTGGCAGGTTTACTAAGTCCCGCCCATCCAATCACCACCTTCCATCTCTACTAGCCAATGAGAACCCACCATCTCTCGATCAAAAAAGCCGCCTATTGAGCGCTCCAATGGGGATGCTGGCAGGGGGCGGAGTCAGCCGAGCCAAAAAGTAGAGGGGCAAGTGTACCGCCTTGTAGTTTGACACCTGGGTTGGTGGGTGGTGCAATAAGCCTCTACTGTATCTCTGGTGGACAGTTTCTTGAGATATAAGGACTGAGACTCAAGGAGTTAGTTGTTGTTCGTCCACGTGAAGTGAAGTCCGGGAAAGACGAGAAGACTTTCTGGACGAGGTGGAAGGGAAAATAGTGTGGCTTTTTAAGTCCAGTGTTCGCACCTGTGAGAGAAAAACCGCAAGATGACGATTAGACCCATATTTTCGGGATATCCTTTTCAAGGTAAGATGTCTTTACATTTCTAGCAAATATTTCCCTCGGTACATGATGACTTAATATAAATTTTAAGACGATTCAGTATTGATATTCTTCTAGTTAAATAAGAGAATATCGTTAATATTGGAATTAGTTTCAATACTGCTTCAAAGTATTTTGTTTTTACTTAACAATATTGACTTGCAAGATGTATTCCTAACAACACTCACAAGCAGAAACAATGGAAGTTCAACTGTCCCAGCATTTCAAATCTTCCCAAATAAAACTACGACCAGAAAACTGCAAATTAAATTCAAACCCCAATTTCCATCTCAGCATCATCAAGAGGCAGGCCGCTCTGCAACAAACCCGGATTTCCCAATCAATAAACAAAAGAATTTTTTCTATTCTCTTCTGAAAATATATACCTGTGATTCAGACTGTATATATCCCTTCATTCATTCAGGAAGAGACCAAGCCAAATCTATCATCGGATCAGGAAACAAATCGACCTGTTGCATGCAACATACTTTGGCGTTGCCGACAAGCTTAATAAGCGATCTATTACAGCGGCCATCGGCCGTGCAGTTCCGCTGGCCCAGGGGACGAGTTTCATATCGGTAAATGACCGTTCACATCAGTCATAAGGGACATCGGAATATCGTGTTTATATTGATTGCGGGCTCTTCAAACCGACTCGGAACCGACCCTCGCCAATACGCGCACCTTAATACTTGTAATCTGGAAAGGGGTGAACCCGTAATGCAAGCGGTAATTATCGTTTTTTTCTGTTGCACTGCATGCGTGCAACACGCACTCCATATCAGTTCGTATTTGCTTTAAAACATGCATTTAGCGTAATGACAATATGAGAGAGAGAGAGAGAGAGAGAGAGAGAGAGAGAGAGAGAGAGAGAGAGAGAGAGAGAGAGAGAGAGAGAGAGAGCTACTATAAATACTACATTGTTATCCAGTAGTTTCCCTGATCATATGTAGTTATTATACAACGGGTGATCTGACAGCAGATCTCTGTAATTTACGTAATTTCCGAGCCAATTAACCAGGCCCATCCATATGATTAATTTGTCAGCGGATGACATCACGTTGTTATTACTGTATTCATCATTCAGGCCACTGGTTTCACGAAACCTCGCCTCTAGACTGGTTTTTCTTGTACAACTGATGAGGCAGTGCTTTTCGAGATAATAACAGTTATTCATAATTGTGTTTAATGAGGTGTAAATAGACTTCATCCGAAACTTGCAAAATAAGGGTGAACATTCAAAGAATGGAAGCGCTGGTAATCTACAAAAACCAGGCTGCTATTGTTATAATGGACATTAGTCAAAATCATCATTATTATTATTATTATTATTATTATTATTATTATTATTATTATTATTATTATTATTATTATTCACTGAAGCAGACAGTCATAAGGAACAAGCTAATAAAAATTTATATATTTCGGAGAAAGCTATTAAAAGCAGAATGCCTGCACGTAAAAAAAAATAAATAAAAGGAGAAAGGAATATTCCCGATTAGTTATGGGACAACGAATAATGTGAAGATAATAGAAATGCAATAAAAATCCTATTGAAATCAATAATTATACCCTAAACGTGGCAATTCCACTCGATTATTTTTCAACTAGTTACTACAGTTTTCATACAGTTTTAATTGTTATTTAATCAAAACCGCTCATCATAAGGTTACCACAAAACAGCGTTTTTAAAATTCATTCTTAATGAATGAATAATAATAGAACAAGTAAATCAACACTTTCCATGACAAAAAATAAATTTATAATGCAAGGCAACAATAATTGCGGGGGAAAACAATAATGAAATTAATAAATCGTTAAAAAGGCGATTCCGTAAGAATAAACAAAATTATTTTTGGACCTATTATTTTAGCAGAATATGACAACCTATTAACTCTGTAAATTACATCTATCACCGTCTATTACTTATATCTATGTATATCTATCATCTCTTCAACCGTTCATTACCGTATATCATTAGGTGAACACCAACCATTATATATGTGACTATCTATATCATAGGTACATATGGCACCATCTGTTACTAATATATGAGACTACAATTTGTGTATATAACCATCTGACACTTACTTGATTACTTACAAATTATTGATTGCCACGTATAACTTCATCTTAGACAATATATATACAATATATCTAAGACAGTCCATAATATATAAGTGGCCATTGTGTATTAAGTATGAACTTTTATAGCTTGCATCTTTGATGCTCTATAACCTACCCATGACCATCTGTTAGCTATAAACATTTAGGACTTTTAGCTGTGACCATCTCCGACTTGCAACCATGACATTCAGTGACTTCATGTGACCATCATTAACTTAAGCCAATACAAACTTCCTAACCCTGAGATTAGCTGGTGGTGTTTGTACAGGTCAAGGCCGCGTGAACCAGCTCGGGGGCGTGTTCATCAACGGGCGGCCTCTGCCGAACCACATCCGCCTGAAGATTGTCGAGATGGCGGCGGCGGGCGTGCGCCCCTGCGTCATCTCCCGCCAGCTGCGGGTGTCCCACGGCTGCGTCTCCAAGATCCTCAACCGCTACCAGGAGACGGGATCCATCCGGCCGGGCGTCATCGGGGGATCCAAACCCAAGGTAACCACACCCGAGATTGAAAAGAGGATCGACGATTATAGGAAGGAGAATCCAGGAGTGTTCTCCTGGGAGATCAGGGACAGGCTGATCAAGGTAAGCGGCGACCCACCCGACCTCCCATCATAAATAGCGCTGCAGAAACTTCTGTAGTTGGAACATCTCATCCTATATATATATATATATATATATATATATATATATATATATATATATATATATATATATATATATATATATATATAATATATATATATATATATAACCTCAGTAATAGGCAGGCAACTGGGATATCTTTGTTTCATTATGAGTAGTTTCCAAGGCTAGGTAGACACATTTGGTTTTGCAAATATTTCGTGGTATGTAACTCGTCATCAAGCTCGAACTATCGTAAAAAAAAAATCTATAAAAATAATAAAAATAAAATAAACGGCCTTCCTAGAACTTGAAAATCTTTTATTTACACTTGCTACTTTTAGTTGTGTGTGTGTGTGTGTTTTTTTTTTATCTTTTTTTATCTTTTGATGTTTGTATATTTAGGTTTGTGTCTTCAATTTGTACTTTCTATTCTTTTCATTGGCTTTATAAACTACATTACATTTGCATTCTCAGTTTCTGTATCGTTTTTGTTTTTTTACCATTTCCTTAAGGCAATTAACTTTATTGTATTTTCAACGATTTTTATATTTAGTCAATAATTTCAACCCGATGAGGTGTTTACTTTGCAGGCTTCCGAGGTATATAAATGCCTCATCAGGCTGAAATTGTTGACACAGTATAAAAATCGTTGAAAATACAATAACATGAATTGCCTTACTAAGACATAAGAAAATGGCTTAAAAAATAAAAACGATACAAGGACTGAGAATGCAAATTAATGTACATGAAAAAGCTAATAAGCATGAAAAAATACATAGCACACAAAGACAAATTTAATATATATATATGTAAAGGGCACTACAGTGTTCCGGTATTTGTGGAGAGTTTCTTGGGTTTTTGGCAGTCTATATAAAGTGCATATGGTTCAATAATAATAATAATCAGACTAACTAAATAATAACAATAATAATAAATAATTATAATTACCTAATAATTAATAAATAGAGAAACATACAAAAGCAATGTAATTTTATGACAATATCCGCCATAGGATAATTAATGTAAAAAAAAACAATGGAAATGGCAAGGATAATACGGTACAAAACTACACAATGCATATTCCATTGTATCTGTAATCTTTAGAATGATAAATTTTAGATTAGTTTTATTTATGACAGCTGTATATCTTAGTTGACAGCCATGAAGCTTTGCGGGTTCCTTGTCATGTTCAGGAGAAATGTGATTTTATTCATTCACTGCGGTTATTTAAATTACAGATGTACATAATAAAAAATTGACTAGCAGATTGTAGATATGCATTAATCTCCAGTAGATAGTAGTGTGTATATATATATATATATATATATATATATATATATATATAATATATATATATATATATATATATATATATATATATATATATATATATATATATAGTGTGTGTGAGCATATTCATACTTTCTATATTTTCCTGGAAATTAGAGTGCACTGAAAGCCACAAGACACGCCAGCAAAAAAAAAAAAAAAAAAAAAAGTCGGCAATAAAGAAATCATCACAAATGTATTACTGCATTATATTAATAACAGTCGGGTCCGTAACGATACATTTTATACTTGGTTTTTCTTTTCTGTCTTTCGTACTGACCAGACGCTGACGGATCTTTTTATATATACATATATATACCTCTTAATTATTCTTGTGCATTTTGTTTTATGCACGTGCGTATACTCGCCTTCTCCCACAGGAATGCTACACCCGACCCTTTGAGGGGCAAGTGTGTTTGTAGCTCTTCTCCAGACATCTCCCCCAATAAATTAATGATCTGTCTGTCATTTAACGGCACCTCAAACCTCCCTCTATTTTACGGCCTTCGGCTCTTTCAGAGTCAATCAGAGCCAATCCTGGTCGAACTGGTTTTATTGGTATAAACCTTTCCTAATCCTAATGATTCGAATCCCCGGCGCCGAGGGCAGGTTTTAGGACAAGAGCGCTCCTACGCGGGAGTAAACACAATGGGATTAGGATCATCAATTACTGAAAGCCAATGAAGGACTCCTCGTAGGACCCCCGGATGGATTCCATTATTATTAAGTTGTCCCGCCTGTAATACAGAACTAGCGGGATCTATTGTTGGGAAAGTATGAAGGGGAATTCCACATGTATAATGTATGAATGTATATATAACATATAATGTATGTATGTATATAACATGCACAAAGTATATATATATATATAGAATTATATATATATATAGATATATATATATATACATAAGGTTTACATATTATGTGTTTGTAATATATTAGTTTGTGGGTGGGTAATTGCAAAAGCGGCATAACACCTCGTTAGGATTTGTTTTCAGTCTATCTATGAACCAAAACGAACTTAGAAAAAAAAAAATCTTGGTTCGTAAAGAGACTGAAAACAGAATTCTGGTAAAAAAAAAATATTGAAATTTTGTACAAAGCGGAAGTAAAAAAGAAAAAAAAGAAAAATCATAGTCCTTATGAAAACTGAAATGTTTCCATTTATGAAAAAAAAAAAATTCGAAATTTCATTCATGTAAACACAATGGCTTATAATTCTAACACTATTCAGGACTCGACAAGCGGAAATATTAAGACTTTTTCATTTACTGTTTTACTCAAACACCACATTAAATATATTTGTTTAAGGTGTATATCAAAATTACACTCAACATTCATTCACCCGATAATACTGAGGGATGTGTAAAATGTTCGAATAAAAACACGTTCTCGTCCTCGTCACGAGCGTTATTTTTTTAATTTAATCTAATTTGTTAAAATAAAACCACTGATATAAAAACTGGTGCTCAGATTACCCGCCCTAACCCTTCCAAAGTAGTTATGATAGTCTCTAATCCACATTTACGAACTTGAGAGATTATAGTTTGGGAAGACTCCGCATGATTGAAAGAGAACGTAATACTGTGCGGTAGTTAGAACACTATTGTGGCAGCAGCAAAAGTTGTGGGTAATAATAATAATAATAATAATAATAGATTTTTTATCGGCGCAAGACAACACCTTCAACTAATAAAATAAAA
The DNA here is from genome assembly GCF_015104395.2 of Macrobrachium nipponense. NCBI lineage: Eukaryota > Metazoa > Arthropoda > Malacostraca > Decapoda > Palaemonidae > Macrobrachium > Macrobrachium nipponense. The sequence continues at coordinate 28,493,020 of NC_061104.1, forward strand.
TATAGAGTAAAAATAAATTAGCCAAATCAACCCCCCCCCCCAAAAAAAAAGAAAAAATTATTAAAGTAAATAAAATTAGAAGCCTACATACAAAAAGCACAGCCCCGTAGATATGAAATATGAAATGGTGGGACAAGGAAGTCCAGAAAATTAACAAAGAGAGAGGAGGACAGTAATAAGGTAATTCATTTGCAAAAAAAAAAAAAAAAAAAAAAAAAAAAAAAATCACTTTAGAGACTAAAAGCGGTGTGGGAAGATTGCCACGCAAACTCATAGAAAGAAAGAGGATTTATTTGACCAAACGAAAATGGTCAGTACAAAAACTGAGGACAACCCATAAACAGCGAGCAGCATTGCAAGGAAGTGAGAAACTCTGAAGAAGATGGCGATAATAGCAGTCATGAGTTTGTGTAAAGGCAGCGCCAGCGAGAATCATGAGGCAGATGCGCCGGAGATAAGCCGCGGGATGATTACAAGGGAAGCTGAGCGTCGGTCGCCGCCCGAGAGAATAAAAGACACATCTCACACTCAGCCGATAGGAAGGAAGGCGGGAGGGCGGAGGATGCTTCCTCCCTCCCTCCCTCCCTCCTCTATCAACTTCGATGTTTCAATTTGGGCTTCGATGGCACGATTGCAATTCGCAGTCTTATTCTCTTCTACTTCGGGGGCCGGGGACTGGTTCATCAATTCTAAATAGAAATTTCAATTTCCGCATCGAAACCGCGCTTACGGGTTTTTGGAAACATTTAATTTGCTTCACCTAGTTTTATCTTTTAATTCTTTATTTCAATTTGGGCTTGGAAGGCATGCAAATTATCTGGAGGACTTGACACTTTTAAGTTAGTTAATATCCTTTATAGGTATTCGAATTCAGGCTTCTAAGGCTTGTTTGAACTTATATAAATATAATATATATACACATATATTTTTCAATTTATGTGGATCTCTCAAATTAGGCTTCGAATGCTCGCTTGGGATTTATAAGTTTTTTTTTTTTTTTTTTTTTTTTGCTTTCTATATTCTAGACTGAAATTTCAAATTTGGCTCCTAACACCCGCTTGGTGCTCTGCATTTTAAAATTCTAGATTTTGCCTTTTTTGTTTTCATATTTCAAATAGTCATTTTAATTTGGACATATAATCACGTTTCTTTTCTTTTCGTTTTTGGTTTTAGAGTGCCCTGTTAATGTTATACATTGTTTCTTGCATGAGTTTTATATTCAAATACATACTGTAATTAAGGTAGCGAAAGCACGCTTGGATTCAGTTTATGGATTACTTTTTCCATATATGTTTTATATTTTTGTTCAAGATTTTAAAAAGGGCATCATTGCACAGATGGGATTAGATTAAAGTATCAAATTTTTAACTGGGTTTATTAGGATTATTTTTATGTTTTTTATTTATTATGTATAAACTAATCTGTCTTGAGTGCTTTATAAATTACATATATAATTTTTATTCGAATGACCTCGTAGGCTCGGCGTTTCTTAATCTTCTATTTATTTGACGAAAGACTTTCACTTTTATATTTCTATATCTTTACATAAGAGTTAATTTTCTTTAGCTGGTTTTATTTTTGGTGAGTTGTTTTTAAATCAACAATTCAATTTGCTTCCCTTATTTCATTTAAAAATTCTCTCTTTTAATTTTTTGTGAAGGTTAATGGCACAGCTATGCTTGGGAAATGATTTTCTATTTGGTATACTCGTATGCAGCTGTTTGGTTTGATTTAATTAGTTTACATTTCCTTTTTTTCTGTTTATTTTAGATCATCCATTCGGTTTAAGGTATGAAAAGAGAGATGGTCTTATGATTAATTATAAATCATACATATTTCAAAATTATACTTTTATTTTAAATTTTTTAAATTAGATTTTCAATTTGAGTACAATGAAAAAATCACGTCTCTCTTTACAAAATTAATATGTATTATTTGTATTTCTTTTATCTGAAATCTTGCATTGACCATTTAAGTTAAAACTGGGTTTTCTAACACTTTTGTGCACTTTAAGACTACTGATTAGTAAACACGTTCAAAATGTCTTAAACGTTACCATTTGCACCGTAGCCATACATTAAAAAATGACGCACAACTTTTGACCTCAAGGACGTTTCTTGTCATCCCGAAGCTCAGGCCAAGGAACTGTCATTCTGCATACTTCAACGGGGGCCAATGGTAAGAGACACCGGCCCCCAGGTTGGACGACGGCAAGTCTAAACGTGGAGTTTTCACCCAGACTATTGCTGTTACGCATACTAAAATATATGAGTACGCAATACGTTTTCTTATGCAGGTTGTTCACGGTGAGCATATAAATCATGAAAACAAATGGGTGGGAACTTACACAGCGAACTTCGAGAGTACTAAATGTCCATACACAGCAGATATGAATACAGTAACGTACATAGCTTCAATATCAATAAACTTATTTGGTGTGTAAACTCACTAAAAAGAATAAGTAAAACAGAGTGCATGTAACCCTCATTATGGTTGCTAAAAAGGTCGTTCCGTTAACAGATGCCCGTTTTAAATAATAGCAGTAGTAAAATGTAAAGTTGAATTTGTTAGTACTATTAAGATGACAGAAGCCCAGATTGAAAACACTTCTTCTGGTAGTGAGCAATAATTTGACAACTGACACCGGTAATCATACTAACGACCAGGAAACTAATGTTGACGATAATAAATATACCAAATACTTATATAGTACATCTTATTTACACGTAAATGAATAACACATCCCCAGTGGAATGCGTTCTGTAACCGCACCGTAAACAATCCTCGATTCCTTAGGCACAATCACACATCTCTGTTCGCTTTGCAGCATCTAAGTTTTCCAACTTTAGGATCAATTTTTGACCTCTCACTCGTGAGATGATGATGAACCACAGTAGTATGTCTTAATTTTGTTATTCAAAATATATAAAAAGCAGAAAGCTTTCGATGACCTTCACGGTCCTCCTCGAGATGGACAAGGAGGACCGTGCAGGTAATCGAAACCTTTAGTTTTTTATATTTTAAATAACAAAATCAAGAAATACTGCTGTGGATTTACTTCTCCATTTTATTGACTCATGATTATGAGTTTTCTTCGAATAATAATAATAATAATAATAATAATAATAATAATAACTTTCATATTTAATCACGATTAATTTTTTGTTTTTAGAGTACTCTTTTTATGTTAAGACATAGTTTCATATATTCGTTTTAGATTTCAAATAAGATATTCCAATTAAGGTAATGAAAACACGCATGGATTCGGCTTATGTATTATTATTATTATTATTATTTTATTATTATTATTATTATTATTATTATAAACACTAAAAAATTAAAATTTTGTTACGGGAAAAGAGATTCCACTTAATATAATGCCCATTTGTAGAAAGTATGAAACAGAAAAGAAATCAGCAAAGGAATAACAACCAATAGAAAAAAAAAACATAATTGTTGTAAGCATACAGAGCCTAAGAATTGAGCTAAAACTAGGTCAATCGTGCATTGCGCTTTAAAGCAGTATGCATACGCATACAACTGCCTTGGTTATTCTTTTTTTTTTTTCAAGTTATAACCCCAACAGGGATAGGAGGGAGGGAGAGGGTGACTTCGCACACGCAGCCACAACGATATCGCGTCCGAAATTGCTGGTACTTTCTCGTTTATATAAAATGAAATTCACCAAGACGATCTGAAAGGACCAAATATTTTTGGGAAATAGTGTAGTTCGATGTTGCAAGACCCGGCAGAATTCAGTCAGTATCAGCTCGTCTCTCTCTCTCTCTCTCTTCTCTCTCTCTCTCTCTCTCTGGTTTGACCCGATGGCATATCCAGGTCATCGTGGATCATGACATGAATGGCGAAACGGGTATGGCAATCTCATGATCATACAGTTTCAAAAGGTACCGCTCGATGGCTTCTCTCGAAATTCAACAGCCAGAATTAGGATACGCTTTCGTAACTCCAACCTGTATGGCATAAGAGCAGGTTTGTAAGAATGACTGCTCGAGGATTTAAATTATATATATATATATATTACAATGGCATCTTAAACTTGTTGATTTTTTCACATTTTTGGGTACACGTTACAAAAACTTAATTAAGATTCAAATGGAATAACAAGTTTCTTCAGTTGGATCTTGTGATGAAATCAAGAAATTAAAAGGTCACTGGGGTTATTGCAAATCTTTATATCTATATGATATATATATATATATATATATATATATATATATATATATATATATATATATATATCTATATATATATATATATAGTACATATATATATATAGATATATATATATATATATATATATATATTATATATATACGTATGAGTTCGTTTATCTAATATCATCTTACTGTTAAAAGTAGATTTGGGCCTGCGGTTTTGAAAGTTAGTGTATATCAGTAGCATTATGAATTCGGCTAGTCAGTTATAATAACTCTAAGCAAAAGCTGCTTGATCAGTGAAAGCAGCCTTACGGTCCAGTAAATAATGAAAGTATCTCTCACACATTTCCAGCTTCAAAATCCTGAGAATGGGAGAGGCATTTATATATAGAATAAAGAAAGCATATATCTTCCACGTTCTTGGGTTTGTGATTCAAAGAATAAAGCAAGCTTTTCTTACGCTTCTTAAATTCATAATCCAGAGTAAGCACCGTTAGAATAAGGTAAGGTACTTACATGTTCTTAACTTTCTAACAAAGAGAATAAAGTAAGAAACTAGAAATGAAAGTGAGCATCTCTACGATCAAGTAGGGACCTCCTTCGCTTTACAGTCCAAAGAATAAAGTAAGTTTTCCATGAATACAGTACAGTTAAACATCTTTTACGCATACTTTACCGCCGAAAAGGTGAGCACCCATACCATGCCGAGAAAATAACGACAAGGATTACTCAATTATTCGCCGCCCTGGAATAAGAGGATCAATTTGCGTTTACTTATCGACACCAGCTTAAATGCCACAATGCGCTACGGAAAGAAAAGGTCCACTTGGACGGAAGCGGAGATTACTCATGTTCGGGAGGGATTACGTGCGGTGGCTTTTCACCCCCCAGAACGGATATACCTCGTCAAGGCGCTCCTCGGTAAACATTATAGGTACTACTTCGACAGCAGTAGACATTACCTCTGAAGTACAAGAGAGGTAGAGGTGTGTGTGTGTGTTCAAATAATTTTCTTGCACGGGTATTGCTAAAGAGTTGCACGTAGCTGAAGCTATTGTATTTTGGACCAAATAATACTTAATGCAATTATTATTGTACTACGGTCAATAAAATTATCCATCCATCTATCTATCTATCTGTGAGTGCGAGCGAGAGAGAGAGAGAGAGAGAGAGAGAGAGAGAGAGAGAGAGAGAGAGAATTCTGACGGAGCAATGTTTTTTTTTTATATATAGAAGGAAGGAAGATTACCGCGTAAGATGAGAGAGGGAACTTCGGTGAGTACATGTTACCATTATCATAAGTACTTACAAATATAAGATTAGCATTAGAGAAATAAAAAACGAAGGACAATGGGATATTCGTAGGAAAAAAAAAGGATTATTCTTAGGTTGTTCCTTATGCATGATATTTTGTATGCCATATATTTCATTTTGTTTCGGGTGATTGAGTTATCAGTCATCAATGTATCATTAACTGTTTTGCGCTTGAGAGAGAGAGAGAGAGAGAGAGACTTTGATGGAGCAGAGGTTATCTTTGAAGAAGGAGAAAGATTACCACTACCGCAACAGATGATGAAAGCGAGAGTAAGCTTCGATTTGAGTGGATGTTACTAGTAAAGAGAGAGAGAGAGAGAGAGAGAGAGAGAGAGAGAGAGAGAGAGAGAGAGAGAGAGAGAGAGAGAATATTTCCATAGTATGGAGAAATTGAAACCTCTCAAGAAGTGTTTGGCTTTCTGTCAGGCGAGTCTTGACGCTCTGTAGGTGGTCGGGAATTTTCAGGCCTGGATATATACATTTCTGAATATATTTTTATTATTTCCAGAAAAATATCTGGCGTTCATGAACTTGGGAATACAGTTATTGGACTTTTTTATAATAAATAATAATAATAATAGTAACAATAATAATAACAGCACTTTCTTTCGGTTCGGATGTGATTAAAATATTGTCATGAGATTTTTAAAGAAATAGTAATAGGCGTAGTTATATAATGTCATAAAAAACAGTATCATAGAGATTTAAAGAATCTTATACTACAGCTGAATTCGGAGGAACGAAATTCCAAACTGTAAACGGAATAAACTCATAAAACCGATCATCAAAGACATCAAAAGCGGCGAGTCATTGACAGGTCATCGTCTTTCAAGGAGCCCCAACAATGATGGATGACCGGATTAGCCACTCTCCGAGGACCCATGATCCTTAATCAGCTATCGAACTAATCAACTAATTCCTTAATACTCCATTAAATCCTCAGGGGGCCCTCTTGGGACACCGGAGTAGTGGTATGGTATGGTAGGGGGACATGCTCGGGAAAGTCAGGGGAGGCGACCATAGGGTTCCGTGGAAGCACCACGGATGAGGTGGGGTGGGCGGAGGAGGGGTTGGATCTAGACGGGGTTTTCATTCGAACACCCAGGGTTAAGAGGGAGGGTGGAAGCGACTTTTGGATGAAGGTTTTTGGGATAGAGAGAGAGAGAGAGAGAGAGAGACCCACATTAGTGCTATCACCCGCCCAATCTCTCTCTCTCTCCCTTACAATTACCGACACTGCTGATAATCCTACGGTGTGGGCGTGAACGTGAAGGCTAGTGAGAGGGGCGCGAGGGCGGGGGAAGGTGTCATGTCGCCGTCAACGGCACAATGGGTGGCCAGGTCAGGCATGTCACTCAGGACTCTTTGATCATCTCGCCTCCTCCTCCTCCTTCTCGCCTTCCTTCCTTCCTTCCCCCCGTCCCCGTTCTTCCTCCGTACGCCTACCCCTCCCACTCCTTCCTGGGCAAACAGGGGGAGGAGAAAGAGGAGGAGGCAGAGATAAGAATGGTTTCTTTCCATCAAATAATAAACAATAAAGGACTAAATTGCATTTTCAGGGAAACTCTTTCTCTCGAACGATACACAATGTTAGATCCCGTAAATAATTACAGGGAGGGGAAACGCTCTCTTTCGGTAAACAATGTTAGATTTTGAAAATTAGTATTTTTTGGGGGGGAAATCGCTCTCTATCCCCGTCCTTTCTCTCTCACGCAGGGGGGTCCCCTCCCAAATCTCTCCCGTCTCTCTCTCCTCCTCTCGTCTTAAATTATTTCGGGTCTTTGTCTACTCTCTCTCTCATCTCTCTCTCTCTCTCTCTCTCTCTCTCTCTCTCTCTACAATAATAGGCAGTGTAAATTGATTTTCGGGATAATTGTCCTTCCCTCTCTCTTGGGGTAAACGAACGACAAACAATGTAGTAAATGCCTTGAACATAATTTTCAGCGAAAAACCATAAAGATACAGATCTCAGCTTTAAATGGTCTAAGATCAGACAATGGGAAGGGCAGTGGACAAAGACATATGATTTGAATGGATATTCTTGGCTGTTAACAGAGGTAATGACTAATTATTTGGTAATAAATCCTGTAACTATCATAGTTATTGCTTGTAAAACTAGAAAACTATATTGGTTTTGTGGAAGGAAAAGAGGTATGAATTATGATACCTCCATTGGACGCGTCGAAATCTCCTAATAATTTTCAGAGCTCACGTCACAAGAGGTAACAATTTATTAGAAAAAAATATTAACGATTCATATAGTCTAATATATTTGACCAGGTATTCGCCTGATCTCTCAAGCGATAATTTCAACATTTAATTCGCACGTTTTCTTTTTGAGGAACTGATTTCACCACGAGAAATATTTTCTATTAAAATTAAAGCTAATTATCAAAGGTTTTTGCAAAAGATATCGAGTGTAGCTGTGCATTGCCTGAAATAGGGAGAATTCTTCAACCCACCACAACAAGAACGAAATGCCTCACGGAAGAGAAATAAAATAATGAGTAAGAAAAGAAAATCACGATATCATGATGACACAAGGGAAGGGGTGAAAGGAAAACTATATTTTGATCACAGAACCACTACTTGAGAATAAGTTTATTACGGACCAGGTCGTGAAAGGACTGACTTTTTACTCGTGTGATACCATGGGGACTCCTGTGGCTTGATTTGGGCGGCCGTGGCGTTTATAGTGGGGGTGACGGATAAGGGGGAGGCATGAAAGAGATACGAATACTGTATCTGCTATTTTCTTTTACTTTTAGCTCATTTAATGATTTGAAGGGACTATTGGGAAACATTACATCGTCTACAGATATTTCTATTTTCAGCAACTTTCAATTACCGTACATTTTTGTCCATAAATAAATGACTGTTTCGGAAAACATTTGTAATTTTAAGAAATAGAATTTTTTCATCAATATCTCAAAAATAATATTTAGTGTGTCCCAGAAAACATTTGCAATTTTAAGAAATAGAATTATTTTTTTCTTGGTGTGTCCCAGGGAGGATGGGTCCTAAGATAAAATGCTATGAATGAAACTATTTATTCACTTGATCTCATTGTACGGTAGTATTTTGGATTTACCTTTTATTTGTGTTCATTTTTGTTAGGTAATCAGCATAACCATTAACTAAAGCAAGTCACCACCAAAGGCTACTTGAAGATTACATTAAATTACCGCTGAATATTTCAGTGTCACTATTCATCACTAACGGCAGACTGTCTCTGGCTTTTTTTTTCAGGAGGGCGTTGTGGACAAGGGCACAGCACCTTCTGTGAGTTCGATCAGCCGCATCCTCCGAGGAGGAAAGAGAGACGACGACCCTCGGAAGGATCACAGCATCGATGGCATTCTTGGTGAGTCATTTTTATAAGTATATGTCAATTGGATCCTGTGAGAGGACCTACTGGAAATGGTGAGGGATTGGGATTAGCTTTTTCTAAAGAGAATTTTCCAAGTGCTTTCTTTAGTTTATCTTGAGCTTCATAAGTAAGCAATTGAAGCAACAGTTATTTTTTCGGTCGGAATATGTATTTAACGGAAATTTATTTGGAAACTTTAAATACAGCTTTTTACTTGTAATTTAATTCCTTATTCCTTGTTGGTTAAAAATTCTACCTATGGCTATCCTAGGAGCAGCTGGCTTGAACACGAGAAAAGGCAAATTTCTGTCGTGTCATTGGGAACATTATATTCTACTGTTCGAAGCGACATTGTCATAAAATTCCTCTTGATGAACGTGATTGAGGATGCCTTTATATTTAAAAGAATTTTAAAATATTCATTTTTTTCGCTCCATCACTTACGTAACAAATTACCTCCATTCGTTACATGTCCCTAATTTTTTCCCGCCCTGGTGGACCGTATGATCATCTCTCGCGTGATGTTGGTCGTTTCGCGGTCAAACACTTTACCCGCCAAATTTTTTGGGTGGTGCGCGGATAACTAAACACGATCACGCTATTTAGCGCTGCTTTTTCACAAGCTCGACCCTTACGGTACCGTGTCCTAAGGTGCATTTCCCATTGCTTTAGAAAACCGGGCGAAACATGAGTGGAAGTCTGTTCAAATCGGACAGTCGTCATAAAGGTTGTCTTAATTTCCACTGCGGAATAATTTCGGATGTTTTCATTTTTCGACGAGCATCGCTCTGCTCGGCTCTCGGTGCATAAGGTCTTCATTCAGCGAACAATGTCAGTGTGCGGCGGTACTTTGTTGGGTTTTCTTTTTCATACGGATATTCTGGAAGCTTTTTCTATAACAATAATGATAACAAGAGGATCGTTATACTTACACGTTTGTGCTACTAGACTAATAATAGTATCTTTGATGGCTTTCTGTAATGAGTGCAAATTACATACCATATTCATTACCATTTAGGATCTAGAGGCCAACGGGGCTGGCAGCCTCACGTCCTTATGGCCTGTCCACACTAGTGGGCATACCCATCGGGCACTTCCAGCTGTTTATATTTTCTCTAGCTTCTGAAACAGTGTTACCAGACAATCGCATTGTTCTGGCTCCATACTAAGTCGGTCAGTATAGCGGAACGGGTTATCGGAACAGTTTGCCCGTCGGGCAGTGCCCGCTAGTCTGGACAAGGCCTAATATGATGTTTAGGGTTTAATGGAAACAAGAAAAAGGAGGAAGAACAAAGCGTGGATCTTAACTTTATCGAAAACAATAGACCTGCCTATTGAAGGTTGACGATTAAAAGTCTGGGAAAATGGAGGATGGTAGAAAATTCCTGGGCTTGAATGGTAAACTTAGGCAGGCGTTTACGATTAGCTTTAATGGATGATATTGGCTGCAGATATTCACAGCAAGCTAAAAAAATAAGTTATAGTAGAGACTTGTAAAAAAACTACACAAGTACGTTTAAGTACCGTCATAAATCACTACAAAATTTCAAGTTTGAGTTTTTTTGGAATATTTTTTAAGCTCCCTTCGATTTACTGACGAACTCAAATATTCAAGAGATGTGAAGACATTTATTCAACAATTAAAGACGGTCTTCTACGCGAGCATTTTTCAAAATGTGCAAAAAGTAAGCAATAATTATCGTACACTGATGCAACATAGAAGCTTGTGTGTTTATAAAGGCGATATCACACAAGCACAAAATGCCCGATACTTACTGGCAATTTGGTGTTGAGTAAAGTACGACAGCTAGATGCTAAATGATACCAGATGTGCTCAAGTGAAAAGGCCTTTTTCACCAGACTGCTAAGAACACGCAAATCTTTTGAACAGTTTTTCAACAGTATTAAAACTGCTCTAAAAGCTCTTATCGGCGGTTGAGCAAACTTGGCAAACATAAATTTCACATTCGTGAACGTGTGTATACGTGGGTTCAAGGTACTAAAAGTTATATTACCATGTAAATGGTCTGTTCTCGATCGTTTGCGGTTCTGTATATTTATGAGAATATGAGTGTAATTAGTTGGTGTATTCACGTTGCAATTAGTTGGTATATCTATAGTGTAATTATGTATGTACGTGCTTAAAATGAAAGAAGCGTCAGTGTAATCAGTAAGTGTATTAGTACGATTGTTGAGTGCATTATTGCAATTATTGTGTAAGGTGAATGTCAATATTGGTGTAATTTAGTGGGTGTCAATGATGCTGTATCCGTCAGGGTAATTTATTTGACATGAGATATTTGTTCATGCACTTATGTGAGAGATCCTTCTTTCATTGCGTGTGTGAATACGCAATAAATGTGAAAGAGTATATTACAATCATAGGAATAAGGTGGGTGTTCGTGTATAACGCGATCATACTTATTACTGAGTCATGCGAGTATGTACACCGCCACAGACAACAGGTGTGCATTACAGTACTTATACTTATGACAACGTTTGCTGTAATCATGCGATTATGTTTGTTATTGTGAGTGAGTAATGGTAAAATAATCAGATTGCATTTGCTGAAAAAAATGACGCAAAGTCTACACACCGCCATAGATTATATTATGAATGTATGTATATGTGTGCGCACGCTGTTTGCCCTGACGCACGAAGAACGGCCTCCCAGAAAGCAGGGACACGGAGCCCACCTCGAAGAACATGGTTTAGTCGCAGGGCCGCGGCTGGAGACCCCTAGTAAAGGCGTCAACGCGGTAAAATAAGGTTGTTCGGAGATGTAAAGCATAAGGGACGTTAATGGTTTCACGATCGGGCTATTAGACCAGCGCTCGAGGAGGCAGGGGGTCCCACGGAAGGATGGTAGCGACCCAGGCGACCATCCGGAGAGAGAGAGAGAGAGAGAGAGAGAGAGAGAGAGAGAGAGAGAGAGATTCAAACAAAAATTTAAGGAAGGCGACAGTCAAAATGGAGAGGGATTGCAAAAAAAAAAGCCAAAAAAAAAAAAAAAAAAAACAATAAGAGAGAGAGAGAGAGATAGATTCAAACAAAAATGAAAGGAAGGCGACACAGCCAGAAGGCGATAAAAGATATAAAGAGGGATTGCCAAGGAAAAAAATGGTATGCGAGAGAGAGAGAGAGAGGAGAGAGAGAGAGAGAGAGAGAGAGAGAGAGAGAGAGAAGTCAAGGTAGCATGGGGTCAAATGGTTAAAAAGGACCTCACACAGTGCATTTGTACTTCCATCGATAATAGTATTCTATACCTCCTTACAATTCTCAGGAGGTACTGAACACCACCACGGCAGCTAATATAATAATATTAATTAGCTCCAAATCCGTAATTAGCATTAAAGGAGTAAAGTTCACTGGGATTACACACGTAAGATCCTTATTGCACATAGTAACGTATCTAATCAAAATCAATGTATGTACGGGAACTTGTACTTTATCGCAAAAGTAAAAGGCTTGCGTTGACGATACCTTGCACGTTATACAGCTCCGTTACAAAGTTTCTAATACTTGGTGATACTTTCAAAGAAATATTTGTGTTCATAAAATCAAATAAGCTAATTTGCATTCCAAACATGAAACTGAGTTATAGAAAACACACACACACACACACACACACATATATATATATATATATATATATATATATATATATATATATATATATATATATATATATATACTCCAAATTATATGAATTCTGTAGTGGACAATTAATTTATTTATTTGAACGTCTGCTTTCAAGCAAGATTTTAAATTCGAGCCTTCCCAATTGCAAGCAATCAGCTTAAACGACCATATCAGAAAGTCAGTGTCATACCCCTTATTTGCCTACTTGTAAGTCTAAGTATATCTTAGTTTTACCAGACCACTGAGCCGATTAACAGCTCTCCTAGGGCTGGCCCGAAGGAATTAGATATCTTTACGTGGCTAGGAGGCACATAACAACGGGACCTAGAGCTTATTGTGGGATACGATCCACATTATATCGATAAATGAATTTCTAATTCCTCTGATTCTGCGTTAGCCGGGCCGAGAATCGAACTTCGGACCACCAGATTGGCAGCCGAGCGCGAAAACCACTCCCCCAACGAGGAACTTGCCTAGTTGTAAATATCTCCCGTACGGATGTCAATCAAGACAATCGTTTGCTAATCGGAAGACACTAATTCAAATCCTATTTCGGAGCTGAAGTTCAAATGTATCATCTATATGTATCAACTTTATCACTTAGACAACTTTTCTGAAAATTAATACAATTACTAATAGGACCTCATAGAAAATGGATGGTATCAAGCGGAGATATTTATTCAGGAAAAGTTACAAGCTTTCCTGGACGAAAAGCTTGACACCATCCAGTCAGTGTCAATGTCCTTTTACTAAAGTATATATATAAAATATAGTATATGTGTGTGTATATATATATATATGTGTGTGTGTGTGTGTATGTATGATATATATATATATATATATATATATATATATATATATATATATATATATATATATATATATATATATATATATATTTGCTGAGATCGAAAGGTTGACACCTTGTGCAGCCACCCAATTTTTATATATATATATATATATATATATATATATATATATATATATATATATATATATATATATATACACATATAAATATAAAATTGAGTGGCTGTACAAGGTGTCAACCTACCGGTCTCGGCAAATATTTTATAATAATGAGACTGCTCTCCCATACCGTCCTCCCTCACGCCTGTAACTTGCTCCAGTCTGGTCATTGCCAAGTGTATAGTCTAATGCTCAAGTTAAATGAGGAAAATTAATGTTTCATGAAACGGACATAACCTGCTTGACCCCAGCCTTGGATTGATCTGCAGATTCCTGGTTAACACAGCCTGGGACTTATTAGCAGACTCTGGGTTAACACAGCCTGGGACTAATCTGGGGACTCCTGTTTAACACAGCCTGGCATTGATCTGCAGATTCCTGGTTAACACAGTCTGGGATTGATTGGAGACTCCCAGTTAACAAAGCCTGGGATTGATTGGAGACTCCTGGTTAACACAGCCTTGGATTGACTAGGAGTCTCCCAGTTTAACACAGCCTGGGATTGATCAGCAGACTCTGGTTAACACAGGCTGGGACTGATCTGCAGATTCATGGTTAACACAGCCTGGGATTGATCTGGAGACTCATGGTTAACAGACTGGGATTGATTAGGGAGCCCTATCAGTCTGAAGTAGCATCTATACCAAAAACATTTACAAAGAGACTTTTAAAAAGGAATCCGGAACTTATCGCTAGCAAATAAAACCTCTCAATAGCTTAATTACAAAGACTCAAGTTGTTTTCACCTTCACTTCCCTTCACTGTAATTCCCTCCCTCTAAACCCTTCTCCAAACTCCCTTCTTTCCCATCAGCAAAAACTGAGAAGCGACTCTCGGCAGTGACAAAGCAGTAAACGGAGAGAAGACGGTTTGCGCCTCTAACGGGAATGGCATTACAGGAACGGAGTTAATTCGGCACTTCAAATCACACTCTCATTGGGTTCTTTACTTCATGACCATTTTTTTTTACTTATGGACACTGCAATTTGTGGAATACTGCTTTCTCAGAGCTCTTATCGTTTTTTCTTTTTTTCTGCCGTTCTTCCCTTTTTCAGTCATGGGGATTTTTAAATGACTTTCCTCACTTATAAGCCTCGCCTTTTGTGGAAGGGGCCGAGCATATTCATATCCTTTTCTGTGTTAGCTGCAAATATGCTCTAGGAATCATAACGTTATACATTTATTTATTATGATTATGAATATGGAATTCAGGCCAAAGACCAAGCACTGGGACCTATGAGGCCAGTTAGCGCTGAAATGGAAACTAACAGTAAAAGGGAAACTAACAGCACTGTTAGGAGAGGGTGGAAAGTAAGATGGAAGAAAAGAGAATATGAAAGGAGGTACAGTAAAAGGAACGCAAGGGTTTGCAGCTAGTGGCCGAGGGCACAATGCAAAGAACTCTTAAGTAATGCCTACAGTGCACCGCATGAGGTGATGATTATGAATAACACAAATATATTTGCATTTATTATGAATAACAACGCAAATGTATTCATCTCTCAAAAACAGCCATTAGAAATCACAAACAAGTTATGATTAAAGAGAAATCTGATGTATGATGCACTTCACTTCTCGAGAGGCATTCGATAAAGAAGTGAACGAATAGAAGCTTTCGGACAAATGAATTAAAAGGAGAATGAGCTTGTCTGTTCATTTATTAAATGAAGGTTCTTTATCGTTAAACATTAACTGAGACGGGGGGAATTACTTTTAGTTGGGTCGGTCGCCCAAGAGTATAAGGAATCAGGACGAAAATAGATTTTTCAACTTGGGTGAGAGCAAATTGGATCCTGGGAAGATCAAAATAGAGCCAGGCACCATATTCGGATACCACACTGTTTACATCGTAAATTTTGATTTAATTCATTATGCTTTCAATTTCTTCCTCCATCTCTCATCTCGGCAGCAAATCTTACCACGAACAAAGAACCCTTCCCTCTGGGCCCCTCGGTGGTAGACAGACAGACAGACGGACATCTCAAGTAAGGTCTTCACTGTCAATCTCATCTCGGCGAGAAGCATTCCATTCTGACGCCTCCGGATGACGTTGACATCATATTTCAGTCTCCGTAATTTTATTTTCCTTCTCTCTCTCTCTCTCTCTCTCTCTCTCTCTCTCTCTCTCTCTCTCTCTCTCTCTCTCTCTCTCTCATGCTGGTGGTCCTCCCGACTTGTAATCCCATCCTCAATTACTGGCCCACCCCTCCCCACTACAAAAAAAAAGATAAAAAGATAAGAGAAAAAGTGCAAGAAAGAAATAAAATCGGAGGAAAGAGGATGATCTTCGGTAGAACATCCCTCTATTCTCGTCCATGACAACGCAAGATCCAACGTTGTTTGAATGGGTGAAGGATGACTTCGACACGCATCTTTCTCAAGAAAAGATGGCTAAGATCTTTTTTCATTTCAATGCTTATCTGAACGGAGAAATAATCAAGCTAAATATGATACGATAACGGTGTGTTATTTGGACACATTAGCATATAGGCACGCAGACAGGCTGCGTTCAGATCTGCACAAGAAAGCGAACGATTTCCTAAAGCGGTTCGATTATTCACGCATCGGGTGTTTTCGTAATGAGCGAATTGGCAACATTGTCACCGTTCCCTGTTTTTCCATTACCGTTTATCTGGTTTCTGTTTACGATAATTAAAAGTTTCATAAGATATGATTAGAAAGTTATTATTACCAATTTTCCAATTAATAACGGGAGCTCTTTTTTTCTAATACTAAAGCACGAAAGTTGTCACTACTCATTTCACAATACAAGGACAAAATTGCCGACGTCACTTTTAATCAGTTAAGACTTTTTTTTTTTTTTTTTTTTTAATATTTGCCAGTTGTCGTATATTTTTTTTAAATAAAAAAGGTAAATTAAATCTGGGTATTGAAAAAGTGCGAAAAGTGGTAACCAAAAGAAAGTGGAGTGGGAAATGGATGATAACAACGTATTTGCAAAACTGGAATTGAAAATAAGAAATGTCATGTTCAAATTATACAACGATATAAATCATGATAAAAATAATTTATTATTATCATTAGTATTATTATTATTATTATTCTATGTGGGCTGGTCTACTGATTTTTTTCGACATTAATTTTAAATCTTTGTCCTTATACCATTGTTGCCTTTTTGACCCCCCAAAAGTTAGTAAATCTCAAGGTCACTCTTGGTTACTTTCCAACGAAGGAGGCGCCGGAAGCGACGAGAGCGACACTGAGAGCGAGCCCGGCATTCCCCTCAAGAGGAAGCAGAGGAGGTCGAGGACGACATTCACGGCCGAACAGCTGGAAGTCCTCGAGAAGTCCTTCGAGAAGACTCAGTATCCCGACGTCTACACCAGAGAGGAAGTGGCCCAGAAGTAAGTCTCCCTTTTTTCTCTTTTTGTCTGTCTGTCTGTCTGTTTGTCAAGTCACATTCAAAAGCTAACAAAAATAATGCTTTTATGTCTATCTGCCTATCCAGATTATGACTATGTTCATTTCTTACTGTTTATATTTCAATGGTGAAAATTGTGTCTGGTAGCAATTATATTGAAAATCTAAAAATGATCTTGCCTGTCTGTACATACAGAGTGACGGCAGATGTCAGTTGATATTTACGACTAGAAAAAGATGTTTGTTTTGCTACTGTTCAGCATATACGTCTAAAACATGTAAAAAAGATGAGCCTATCTATATGTTTACTCCCACATGTAAAAAATTTCGGAAGGTAAATTATAAGTGAAATTAAATTATCTCCGTTTGTATTATGTCCGATCGTAGACTCAAAACATGACAGTAGTACCCGGATGTCTGCCCATCTATCCACTTGCCTGTTCCATCGGCGTTTACATTACAAATATTCCGAATTAGGTCTGTGGACCCTAATGTGGTTTGAATGCATTTGCTTCCTATTGCTTGCTTAACTGGAACGTTAAACTCTTCTCTCGTGTTTGCTTGTTCTTTCTAACGTTTTCCTTCGCTTAATCTTTCGCGGTCTAACCATTCCAAGCTCTACGTTGGGTTTTTCCTTTGCAAAGCCCCGTCCACATGGTTGAACTTTGCCCGACAGACTTTGTTCGATGTGACGTCAGAAGCGGAGAAACTGCGGATAAGGGTCTGACTTTTCCTAAAGTTTCTTATTGTTTGTCTCCCCAGGGCCAAGCTGACGGAAGCTCGCGTCCAGGTCTGGTTCAGCAACAGACGCGCTCGACTTCGCAAGCACCTGAGCAGCCAACAGCTCGCTGGTCTCTCCTCCTCGATGCCCCCAGCAGCCGCCATGCCCACAGCCGCAGCAGCAGCAGCCGCTTCTAGCTACATGAACCAATATGCTCCTCAGGCCGCCGATCACACAGCCGTCGCTGCGGCTGCCTCAGCCGCGGCTGCTTATCACTGTAAGTCAGATTAATTCTCATCTCCCTTCACTTTTAGATGGTTCAGTAAATGATCAGAAATTCTACGGTCTTGTTGCAACACCTGCATGCGTTATTAACTTCTGCTCCTTTTGGGCGAGGCGAATAAGGGTCATTATGGTCCCATATCTGATTTAAAATCCTCATTTTCTGATAAAAAAATGGAATATTACAGTAGTTAATTTAATAACGTCGTCCTGCGAAATGATTTGTATCAGTATTAATGACCTTCTTTTTCTGCACTTCCAGCTTCCAGCGCCTGGCAGAATACAGGCGGTTACGACTACAGC
Organism: Macrobrachium nipponense; assembly: GCF_015104395.2. Classification (NCBI taxonomy): domain Eukaryota; kingdom Metazoa; phylum Arthropoda; class Malacostraca; order Decapoda; family Palaemonidae; genus Macrobrachium; species Macrobrachium nipponense. The sequence continues at coordinate 28,511,180 of NC_061104.1, forward strand.
AGCGCAGCAGCCTTTGGCACAGACAACTCCCACGCCCTCATGTCATCACCCATGGCTGCCATGACATACCCAGTCACATCCATGCCCACCATGAGTGCCTCAATGACGCCGACTATGAATTCTGCCGCCTCCAACGCCTCGACGGAAGCCGCTGGATGGAGCACGAAAACGGTGCCCTCGCCCGCTATGGGCACGTGGAACACCGGATTCTCGCCGCTGGGCACAGACCAGCTGGGCCTCCTTGGCACTCAAGGGTACAACATGGGCCACACCATGACCGGCCCTCCGGCGCCGTCCATGGCGGAGAAGGGCCACGTGGCACCTCCGGGCACCGCCACATACCCAACTTATTTCCCGCAATTCACGGATCCCTCCGCAGCGGCCATTATGTGCGGACGGGTCCACTAGTCCTTTCAATACTATTTTTATTGTATTTTCTCCCTCCTTCGTTAATAACCATTCTACATGCTGTGGTAACGAAACCTGCGTGTTCTCTCTCTCTCTCTCTCTCTCTTCCGAGTCATTCATCACTTTTCTTCATCGGCAGCAATAGATAGAGAGCTTGAGATAATTTTCCTTTTACTTTCAACATTCCTAAAAAAAAAACACCATATATTTTCTGTCTGCACAAAAACAAAGATATTCGTCCAATTTAAATTTAAGAGAAAACATTCTAGAGTAATTAACTATGGTTGATTGATATTTTCTCCTTTTCATTCAAAGTTATCCTATTATCTTTACTCTGTTTGGTTATCATTACTGTTATCTTTCCCTCCTATCTTATTATTTATCTCCATGGTCATTTCCATATCACTTTAAATGTTACCCCTTTCTCTTTCCTCACTACCATTACATTTATTTTCATTCGTATTTTTCCAAAAACTATTTTTTACACTTTGTTGCAATGGCGTCTATTGCTTAAAAATGTACACAAGCAAAAACGAGACAAAAAGGATGATACGGCGAAACATGGTGATGGAAAAAAAAAAAAAAAAAAACTCAGGAAATGACTCTGTGTGGATATTCAACTGTTAATATCGTTACTGAGTTCATGTATTCCACTCCGATGTTTCATGTTTTAACTAAAGTAAGACTGAATTTTCACCCGAAAAAAGTTGCTTATTTCTTATAGGAATTTTATATTCGCTAGCAAAGCCCTAATAATTAAAATGAAAGTGTTTATTTTCTTAACGAAAATTGTCTTTTTTCCTATGAAAAATATTTATAAAGAGAAATGTGTATTTTCTATCAAAAATTATATTCAATATGAATTTCTTATAGATTAATATAATTTGTGTATGCTTATACGACAAATATGAGCGTCTGTCTGCAACTGTACTAATAATATGATAACGCACTTTATACCTGAGCACTATGTCCTTTGGGCGTTAGACTTGCATATGACACACACTGCACACACACACACATACACACATATATATATACACACATCGAGCTACAAATGTCCTTTAATATCTAATTCGCTCTACCTCGGAATTAATATATTTTCATATATGTTAACCGAAGGGGAATTTTTTAGTCGATAGCGGAGGCGTTGTGGTTTAGGCTTCACTATTCGTCCTGAATTTGTTGGGCTCGATGTCCGTGAACCGACAAATTTATCGTCTAAAAAATTCCCCTTCGGTTAACATATATGAAAATATATTAATTCCCAGGTAGAGCGAATTAGATATTAAACGACATTTGTAGCTCGATGTATGTATAAGAATCACAGTAATGTGATATGACTCATATATATATATATATATATATATATATATATATATATATATATATATATATATATATATATATATATATATATATATAGGAACTGATAAGTCAGCAATTATGTATTGCATCAAAATCACCAACACGGTGCAAAAGAATCAGTTAGTAACGGGAACGTAATATAATATATGTAATTTAACCAAAGGTAACACATGTACTTTAGTCGACGCTACATCATCGCCCAAATATTTTCTCGAGTCCCACTCGCTTCTCCGCACTTCTCACTGTAGGGTTAGAATCGGAGTACTAAATATATTGTCTCTTGTGTAAATAATGCTCTCAGAAACAGGCAAGGTCAAATGACGGGTCCTTTTTGGCCCCTTAGAGTAGCGGCAGACCGATGCCATGGGCACACGCACAAGCACGTCGTCACCTCAGTCCCTCCAAAAGTAGGTTTAGCGTAACAATAGTCGTGTAAACAAAGAATGAACTTGTATGTGATAGTCCGTAGATTTTAAGGCAGCACTTGGAATGCTAACACAAGCTGGCCATTGGCGATCCTGCTGGATGTCTTCCTCAACTACAGTTTTTTGTAAAGTTCTAATAATTATTTAATAAATGATAACAGTTCTATGTGGCGTATTAAATTCGACCTTACTGCTCGTACTTTTGTTTCCCTATCCGATGACAGTGTTGTCATAAAATACAGGAACTTCAGTTTTTTCAAAAGTGATTTTGTTTATGTAGGCTAAAATAAATAAATAAATAAAATAAAAGACGGAGAGGGGTTCCTTAATGTACCAAGCAAGTGTAGATAAAAGGATTTTTCGCAAAAGTCTAAGGAGAACACACGCCCGGTGTAGAATTACCAGTCATTATATATATATAATATATATATATATATATATATATATATATATATATATATATATATATAATCTATATATATATTATATATATATATATATATAATTTCAAGTAAGGGAAGAAAGAACACAGACAAGTGACAGTGAAAATCCTATCCAAATGTTTGTTTGTGAATGTGGAAACTTAATATAAACGACGGTAGTAGTGCATCATCTTGTGTCGGTCTTTCAGCAGTTGCCCAATGCGCATGAGTGCGTACAAGCACGTCATCTTAGTTTCCGTAGGTACTAGGTGAATTGCCGTCTTTTAAACAAAAATGTCAGTGAGCGACCGTAGATTTATTGCGGTACTCTCTTCCGTAAATAGAGCTAAAGGCTGAATGTTTCGCCACCAGCACATTTTCTGACATCAAACTTGACAAAAAGTAGCCAATACCTTCCCTAAAGAGGAAGATGCACGTGGTTTTATACCGCCTTTAGTGTTCAGATTCATAAATGCAATGGACAAACGACGGGACTTTCAAAGTTAAAGTACTGTCACGGAACGCAATGTTCTGCAAAGGATTTCAATGAAAGCAGAAATAAACAATAACTATCCATACTTAAAACGATGGAATTATTCACACTTTTCAATAAAAAACAAAAATCATAAACTTTTGAATTCCTTTTCACCGGGATCTTGAAAATGTAGTTACAGAGGAATGAATTCCTTCTCAATACACAATGACACTCTCTTAAACATTACAGTCATTAGGGAATAAAATAAAATAAAAATTCCTCCTCAAAATAAGGTTAGAAATTTAAAAGTTACATCGGACAAAATGCCTTCACATCACTAATGCCAAAATGGAATACAATCACGGAACAACAGAAGGAAACATTCCTTTCTATAACATTAGAAGAACGAAATTCATACGATACTATGTTTTCAAACTGCTTATCAGTAAAGTTGTTCCCAATGCTCAGTAAAACTGTTAACTAGGGAATCACAATGAGTGATGAACCAAAGATTATTGGCGTCACAACCACGAAGGACACCGAAACCTACAAATCAAAAGGAACATTTTCACTTCACGTTGGAATCTGAGCTGTGCCTGAACTACCATATGAGAATGGAGCAAGCAGCCAAAACGGGACCTGACTGACGGACGGACAGCCATCTTTTTTTATTATTATTATTTGCTTCAGTTGCCGTTTTGTTAAAAGATCATTTTTGCCATAATAAAAAAATTTTCGGGTTATCTCTTAGGCAACCAACGCCCCCTATGGTTTTTTTTT
>NC_061104.1:28520054-28540054 GCF_015104395.2 Macrobrachium nipponense
TCTATGGATCCTTTCAGATGTGGAATGTAATTTTTTTTTTTTTTCAAAATAACGAACATTTACGTCTGATGAAAAGCGTGTATATTACAAAAAAATTAATTTACACCAAAAGTTGAAAATTTAATTTTATTTTCATTTTTTCTTCTATGAATGCACTGAGTCATTCTTTCGTGCATTATTTAATATTTCCATGAAAACCCAATTTCTTCTGCACTTGCTGTAAGTTCTGTGGTGTTGCATTTGCAAAAGAAGTGAGAATATTTACTACCGGCACATTAGTAGGAAACACATACAGGGCTAATGTCAAGATCTGCCACGTTAACTTGTAAGGTGCAGCAGATATAATTATACTTTTCATTTAGCGAGATCAAGTGTCTTATGCGTTGAAGTGTAGATGACACTCTATACTCAGTAATGGCAGAATAATAAAACCCACACTTGTGATGGTAGTGAGTCTCACAAGAGGTAATACCAAAACTACAGTTTTGCAAAGGTTTGAATGGCCAAGGTTTTAGCTCTGGTTTGTTTTTCCAATTCAGGTAGAATATTTGGGCTTAAGTTGTTTTTTTTCCTTATCTTTGTCATCCTCAGCATAGTCTGCAGCTTCATTTCCATCCTAATTATTCTAAGAATTTTATTTCGGCTACACTTCATTAACGAAATTTGCTTGTTAGTAGCGTAAGTCAAATTCTATGGCCGGAACTAATAAATTTGCTTAAATATAGATACCGATTAGGCCATGCAGACTAAGCAGGTGACTGGCCCACAACAGATGGAAACAAAAAAGAAAAAACATAGGGCTGAACCCGAAGGAGCCCATGGACCAAAGTCCTGGAAGACTGGAGAGCTGCAAGACTGATGAGCAGCAGCAGCAGTTAGGGTGCATGGAAGAACAACACTCACCATTCTCATTCTTGGTTCATACTTCAAAATCACCTTCCGTACATGTATGTTCATTGTTTGGCTTCATTAACATGACCTACAACTAAATATTTGTATTTAAAATTACGATTTATTGAACATTTTCAAATTTTGGAATTCTCGGTGCTTTCGAAATTGCATATTTCTACAACCCTCCGTTTTTTAATCTCCCTCGTTGTCTTCATCTGGCATGTGTTGCATAAGGACGCTTGATTACTCGTCCCATCGAACGTTCCATTAAGAAACTTGTCCGTTCTTGCTACAGTTAGTATGAGTCAATTTATTTAGAGTTCCGAAGAAAATGCCGATAAGGGAATTAAAAAATAGCAGTTAAGCTCCTCCCAAGCCCAGAAATAGTGGATCCACCCTCAGCTCAACGTACCTGATTTTAAAAGGTAATTAAACGACACACCTTGCAATAAATCTCGTCAGTCTGATGTCAGAAGTAATAGGTCATAACGAAACTTCTCTTAGGAGTACAACTTTCTTGCAAAGCCTTACCACTTTGTAGCAAGCTAACGGCAATGCAGTAAGTATGAAACGAATTAAAGAAAGGACGTCTTACGTTACCTTGGGAAAGCTTCTCTAAGGAATGTATTTGGACAACGATGGTCTTCCTCCTCCCAAGACGCGCGAAGGTATATTATCCACTTTGAAAGTACAGGTTGCGGTAAACGCTACGCACACCACAGTTACACATGAATGAATGTATATGCCTATTAAGTGGCCAAAAAAATCGCCATGCTTTTCCTTGTATATAAAAATCTATCAGAAAACGCAAAGGAAAGGACTCATTATCTTAAAAAATTTAAATAAATGATCGAAAAATCACGAGTTACTACTGAAAAGAATCGCTAACCGCTTTTACTGCGATAAGAAATCACATATCGCCAAATGCTAGACTAAGCCAAAATTAGATATAAATATGAAAATCACCATTTTAAATAAAATAAAACCCGTAACAGCTAAAATCTGCATTAAGAGTTAAAAGGCCCTACAATACTTTTTAAATAAAAAAAAAATGAAGTTACGATGAAAGGAACACCAATTTAAGGGGAATAGTTATTCGATAAATACAATAAAAATTACATTTACGTGAGCTTTGGGCTGAAAATTTATGAGCCATCATAAACAAATGAGAGAGTAATCCTTTTCTCTGTAAAAACGTCGGATATATTAAATATAAGAACACATTGAAGATTAATATTCAACATAATTTACATTTAGAAAAAAAGCCCCGTTATAAAGCAACAATTAAAATAATTCCATATTCGACGGAATTACACTCAGAACACGCAGCCTATCACTGGGATCATTTAAAATGTGATTCCGAAAATAACCGATGGCTAAAATTTCTTCAAGAGTGAGATTTACAATTCACCCTGACCCCGTTTCACTCAATTTTTCCTGGCCATCTATAGGCCTTCACTCCAACAAATGCTGTAACGAATTCCGCTTCAGTTATACGAAAACACACATTCGTAAAGATACGTCTATTCACTACCAGTGAGGAAAGAAGACTAATTATTAAATGTGACGCTTTCTAATGTAAAGCATTGTACTCGAGAAAACCACAGTACCAATTACGTAACTATCATTCCGATGCCTCGTTTCTTCTTGTGTAACTACCTTGTTTGCCAGTGGGAGTCTCATAGTTTCAGAGGGCTGACTCAGCTTCCTTTCGTTGATTTGTTTGTCGATGATTTGTTTGTCAAACTTTTAGTTATTATTTACATTACTTATTTATATCCGAGTTGTTATATTACAGGATATGCTTTTCTTTTTTCGCGTTTATGCATTCTGTGCTTTGGGAGGATGCTAAGCAAACTAATAACTCTTTAGGTTTATCCTATTTAATTTTGAGAACCGAACTCAATTATAATGCTAATAGTTAGTTAATCATCTCAGATTACATCATCATAGAGTATCGACATACCTACTTCTCATGAACACAAGTTAAGTAAGGTAAATAATCTTTTTTTAATTAATTAATTTATTTATTTTCTTTTTAACAACAGACTGATTGCATATAATTCCTTAGTTTGACTGATTTTCCCCGTTTTTCTTAAACAAAAGCTAATCTTAATATTACCTAAAATTTTGCTTATTTTTCCAATCAATTGATTAAAATGTGAATTTACTTTCCATGCACAGGTTTCTTCTTATCATTTTACTGCAAATTGCTTATACGTATATATCTGGTAAATAGCTTGAACGTCCTCAGAACCTCAAGAAAAACTAAATATTGTTCAGGTTAAAGGTAACAACGAAGTTCTCCTACGGACACAATAGGTTCAGTCTTCGAAGGGGAGCAGAAAAATAAAATAAAATCAAGCTGACTTCGAAATAAAATGCAATGCCAATGAACCATAAATCTGGGAATCATAGGCTCGTGGATGCGCCGGTCTTCACAATCCTAGAGATCTTGCGAAAACCACAAACTCCAGGATTAAATGTTTGGTCCATCCTAAATTTCACTGACTTCCAGAATTTAGAATTCACTCAGGTATTGAACCTGATAATTTTTGATAGGCGGATACTACTATGGAGAGAAATCCATCGGCTTTCCTTCCAGTGGAAGACCTCGAATAAATCAGGCAAAATCGTGTATCATCACTGCAAAAATTAGAGCCCGAACTTGAGCCAAACTGGCAGTCAATCACTAAGCATTTTCCAAAAAAAGAAAAAAAAATAAATAAAATTAAAAAATCTCAACTGGACTGGCTATTAACAGCCCCTTCACGATATACAGATTTCCTATCACTATTCCTTATCGGTGACTCCCAGAGGGTTAACGTGGCATTATTTAAGCTTAGGGACATTTACTCCAAAAAGGGTATCAATGGCGGGCATTGTTCACCCTGAATTATGGGAGGCAGAAAGCAGCCCCGTAGGAGCGATGTCGTTTTTCATTCTTTATCGCGATTATGAGGTGACGTCTGGCCTTTTCCAAAATCAGCATTTTCATACTCATAAAGTGATACGTCGTATTTCTATTCTTTTTTCGGAGTTGCAGCCTAATTTTTTTCTTAAAACTCATTATTATTATCATTATTATTATTATTCGGTAAAATATTTAAGGAATATATTCTTTAATTACTGCTACTGTTATTAGTAATAATAATAAACCAGACTCCACATACTAGAATACCGTCAGTGGAAGCAAAAAAAAAAATAAAAATAAAAATAAAATAAATAATGAAATGCATAAAAAAATAACACAGGCATAGACGAGCCGATAAGTAAACAAATAGATATGACTGGGAAATTATTAAAGTCCTCTTTAAGGTCATGTATGCATACATTTTAGCGGCTCAATATTGGAAATGAATTTTTTTTCTGATTTTGTAAGTGACTGAATGGAATAAAGCAATTGTTCAGCGAGGGAACTGAAGACCTGCCATCCTAGACAACATGGCCTGAGTTGCGAGAATATCCGAGCTGATTTGTATTTGTTTATCTTCATGTGTGCATTTTCACGGCCTTTTCCTTTCAGATTCCTTATCATGAATGTGCTTTGTCAAATAATAATGGTACAATATCAAGTGTTTCCATGCAACGAGCAAAAACAACATGTAGTCGTCAATTATTAGGGTCAGATTTACATATATATATATATATATATATATATATATAGATATATATACTATATATATATATATATATATATTATATATATATGTATATTATATATATATTTCTTAAGCGCGCTTCACGATGAGGAAGGATGATAAGTATCGAAGCAGAAAAGAAAAAGAAAAAAAAATGGCTTGACGACCGTGTGATTTACGCTCCATTTTCCTTACATTATTGCATATAAACAATCGGTTTCGATTGGAAGGAAGAGCAAACATTGTGCCAATCAATTATTGGCTAATCTCCTTAGGAGCGCCGAGGATGGAGAATAGGGACTATGTCAAGATCGAGAACATCGTCATTGGCTACACTTCCCGCCAAGATTAACAAGCAGCCAAAATTGATAATGACGTGGGTATTTATAATGCAATGCGTCGCCAAGGAGTCAGACCCGCATGCCCCATTCAACACTACCTTGTTACGTGAAGTGAACGATTTTACCAGATAACAAGCGTAGGCATCACCGTAAAATGTTCATCCTCCTCGTCTGGTTGAACCAGAGATGTATTTGGACTTGCCTTTTTTCGAAGTGCGGAGAACCAAATTTGGCGCGCTCTTAGTCCGCTCCGGCAACCGGTCGCCTCCCTCCCTCCCCCCTCCCATTGTTCGAACTCCGATGCTCATTTGTTGATTCGCCTCATTGAGGGGTCACGACTCCAACCCCCTCCCCTCTCCTTTCCTTCTCGTCCCATGAGCTTTCCCCCCTTCAACAGCTCCCCTCCCCTCCCCCCTTTCTGTCCCTTAAGAGATGCGACGACGTTGTATCCACACGGCCGAAGGGTCATTTTCACGTGAATTATTGACATAAACGGATTACTCATTTCGTTCCGCCTTGACGAAAAGCTGCGAGGGATACCGGCCTCAACCGCCCTCCCTGCCGAAGACCCAATTTCGCCATTCAGGTCCCCCTTTCCCAAGCTGGTCTTCAGTTGATACAAAGACCGGTGCGGCGTTACGTTATGGGTATCGCCTACTTTTAGAGACTGTGGACGAGAGAAGCTAATGCATTTCCCATACCGCCCCGGACCCTGCCAGTGAATTAATTTTCATGCCCTTCAGGCCCAATGTTGGTGTGCGACTGATGAATGTCATAATGTCTAGAAAATGGCCGCCACAGCTGCTGTTCCCTCCCAGGGAGAGGGGCGGGTCGCGGGGAGGGGTATCTAGGGGCATAAACACAGACCGCGCATACCACGTGCCCCCCGAAGCTCAAAGAAAAGCAAAGCGACTGAGAGAAAACGAGGGGGTCTCTCTCTCTCTCTCTCAGTGATGAAAGAGAAACGAGCTAAACATATGATAGATCAATGCCAACAGCAGCAGACGCCATGTTTACAAAAGCATGCCTTAGCAAATAACCCTACTCAGGGGAGCGTGTTTGTGTTCGGATGTCTTGCATATACGTATATATCCCTCCTATTCCGTGTCGAAAACCTGATTATTTTATAAATTCTAATTCCTTGCAAAAAACTCTTTGTGGTTTACTTATAGGAAACAGATTTGCATAAATTCTGATTTCATTAGAAATAGACTCCTGATTTCAGAATCTTGCAAAGTTGATAATTTTACATCTAAGGGAGTTGAATTATTCATATAATTTAAAAAATGACATGGAATATGAATAGGAGAGAAAAAGTCGGTGTCGAAAGCTCTGATAATGTGACAATATGATTGTGTTCAGTAATCCAGTTGATACTATTTGTCTGAAGAATGACCGCTGAAGTGACTTTTTCATGCTAGTTTCTCAGGTCACCTTTATTGGCGCAGACGTCTTTCTGTAGGAGAAGAATATCTAAACAGATTTACGAATGTAATTTCTTTTAAAGACTCTAAAGTAGTACCTCGTATAATCTATAACGGGCATTTATACTGTCCAGCTCAGCAAGCATTAAATTTTGTGATAAGTGACTTGGCCGCTAACAATGAGCCTGACGGGAAAAGACTCAGTCCATCACTTCAAAATTTCTTTTCCATATCCTCTTTCTCTCTAAGGTATTTATAACAATGATCTTTTTGTATCCGTGTACCTCTGGCTTCATGACAATTGATGTTTAACACGAAAAACCCTTTTCGCCTCTACCTGCGATAATCATTCTCCTATTTATTCTCTCTCTTCTCTGTTTATTTTGAAGCCTTTCCTTATTTAGATCTCTCTTCCCTTTTTTGTCAAGTACGAAGAATCCCGAGGCACACAAAACCCCGGCAATTCCTATCTCGTACCTGCCTCTTTGTTGGCGATTTCTTCATAAAGCCAAGTACCATAGACTGTCGCTTGCCCCTTCAGGATCTATCTGCCCTTCAAAAGAAATTTAGATTTTTCTCCTCTAACTCTGAATTGTTATTTCAAACTGAGATGGATTTCAATACTTATACCATGCATAGAATAACTTGGAGTTCACATATATATCTGCGTACTGGTAACTGAAAATTACACACACACACACACACATATATATAATATATATATATATATATATATATATATATATATATATATATATATATATATATACATACACATCATTTGAGTTCCTCGTTGGATGAGTGATTTTTGTGTTCTCCCCGCGAGTTCGACTCCTTGCTCTGCCAACGTGGAATCTGAGGAATTTATGTCTGGTGATTAGAAATTCATTTCTCGATATAATGTGTTCGGATCCCACAATAAGCTGTCGGTCCCGTTGCTAGGTAACGAATTGGTTCCTAGCCACGTGAAAATATCTAATTCTTCGGGCCAGCCCTAGGCGAGCTGTTAATCAGCTCAGTGGTCTGGTTAAACTAATACTGAATTTTTATACATATCATTAAGCCACTTCTCCAAGGAGAAAAGCCATCACTTTAGCTACCAAATCGTGCACGAATGATCAGGCTTTCTTTTATTATACACGTATCTCAAGCAAGGACTTCCACTGAGGGGTGAGAGATGTGTATTTCTGGTGATGGAAGTTCACTCTCGACGTGGTTCGGAAGTCACATAAAGCCGTTGGTCCCGTTGCTGAATAACCACTGGTTCCATGCAACGCAAAAACACCATACAAACAAACAATCAAGCAAGGACTACTTTCTGACATTAACTAGAAATTATATCTTGTAATTATCTTGAGAGCTTCGTTTGGGTCGCTGTTTTTAACTAAATTCCTTTCCCGTGATAATGATATCATACCCTAGGAGGACTTGCTTCGAATGTATTAAATCTATTAATTTATTATTGTCAAAAATGAAGATTTAAAAATTTATGTTTTCATGTTTTGGACCAAATTGCTCCCTTTTTACTGACACTAAACCATTTATTTTAGTTAGTTCATACTGCTTTGCACCCATTCAGAAAAAATTGCAACCATGCACTCCTTTATATAATCACGTTAACAGAGAAAAGCTACATAAAGAAATATCTGATCTCATTGACTCCTTATAAGAAATTTTGTTTTCTAAATTATAAAGTTAAGAAAAAACATAATGGATTAAATCTAAATATATTTAGCCGAGTGACTGCTTCTGGCCTATCCTTTTAAGATAAGCAACTCATTCAGAACAATGATATAATATCTATAATAATAAGATCCGAGTTTCTTGTTTGTCCGCCCTGGGGTAGGGGCGTGGTAAGTAGGGAATCGGGAGAGTAGGGGAGACATGACACATCCACCCTCCTCATGCAAACCTGTTTGTCCGCCCCTGGTGGAGGTGGGGTAGGTAGGGAAGACATGACACAACCAACATCCTCCTACAAACCTGTTTGTTTGCCCCGGTTGGGGCCGAGTAGGTAGGGAATTGGGAGGGTAGGGGAGATATGATGGGCAACGCCGGGTTCCAGCGCAGCGTAGCGCGCCCCATCAAGTTTGTTTTAAATAATACCAATGACACTTGTTACCGTAATGTCAGAAAATAATATAATTTCGGTAAACCAATCAGTGAAAGAGATTCATTAAAGGTTGGTTGAATAAATCTTCGGAAGTTCGAGAAATGAATACTCACTCTTAGCGTCAGCACTGCAATAGTGATCTTAAATAAGAGGTAATCTGCTATCCCCTCATCGAGCGGTTTAGCGAATGTTTCGTCTCATCTATTACCAAGCTTTGGAATTCTTTTATTACTTCCGTTTCTCATGACTCCTATAACCTTCCATTCTTCGAAAGACGGGTCATGTTCATCCTTCGGGGTTAAGCCCTCTCTTTTTCGTGGATTTTTCCTTTCCCTCTTTCGATCAGGGCCCTTTTTGACAGGCTCTGATATGTGAAAAAATGCCAGAGGTCATACATCAAGACCAAAGGAAAGAACAATACGTACTTTATATATATCTACACACACACACACACACACACACACATATATATATATATATATAATTATAGAATATATATATATATATATATATATTATATATATCTTGCAATTCCACTAGGGTCCCATGGGTGAAGTATATAAGAGATCCTCAAGTGAAAATGAAAGGAGATACCAAGACTTTCAACTTTTATTCCAAAGTCATCTTCAGGGTACTGGAAGATGACTTTGGACTAATAGTTGAAAGTCTTGGCACCTCCTTCTTTCAATTTTCATGTGAGGATTCTCAAAAAAAAAGCTAATATATATATAGATATATATATTATATATATATAATATATTTATATATATATATATATATATATATATATATATATATATATAAACTGCATGAGTATTTTTTTAATGAAAGATATCCGTGAAAAAAATGTATGCATGAATGCATTCGAAAACGAACCCCTCCTTTCTACTGCGTATCGATCGCTCGGTGGGGCTCTATTCAAGTTTCAATAGGTCTGATTTCGTTTTTCACCAATCGCTTTGTAGACATTTTTTTATGACATAAAATTTCCTCTAGTTCCAACTAAATATATTACCCATTATGTATCTTATTTATAAAGAGTAACATCCTCTTTTTAATGTACAATGAGTCAAACTCAGGGTCCCTTTTTCATATTTTCATTGATCTACTGGAAGAGTTTTGAAATACCAAATGCAGATATGAGACTATTTAATATCTGAACAGTAGACTCGATATTTCTAACACTTCGGGAATTTTAATCTAACAAGATACAACTCATAATAATGGCAAACCTACTCACAACAAATAAATAACAACGCCCAAAATTTTAACTTCATGGAAGTGAGAGTTAAAACGGAAGGTGAAGTTCAACAAATTAGCATAGTTAGCACCTAAATGAATCTAAATTGACAAGACCTATCTATACTCTGTTTTTTTCATCTTTCCATCCGCCTGTGGTGGTCGCGCATGGTAACACTGCATCCCGGGCTGTAAATAGTTACGCTATGTGTAAGTTTTAGGTAAATAAAAGGATATCTGGGTATACATTTGCAACTGAAAAGTGTTTTAATAATTTACTGTGTGCGAATTACACCGTTAATATTCGAAATAGGATATTATTTAAAGCCCGGGACGCAGTGTTACCATGCGCAAACACCACAGGCGGATGGACACATGGAGTATAGTAAAAGGCTAGCCTCATGTATAAAACGGCAAGTTCTAGCAAAGGCCTAACTTAGACCAAAAGTTCCGAGGCCTAGCAAGGGGCATTTCGGCGACGGCCGGCAGAGGCCTTCCCAAAAATCTTTGCACCGCCGAAGTAAAATGTTCACGCCATATTACGATCATAAAGGGCTGACGGTCCCCCTGCCCAAGCCACCACCTTCCCCTTTTTTCCAAAAGGACCAATCCTCGCCCCCCACCCCTGAACCAGTCCTTAGCCAGCCCCTCCCCAACCCTCCCCTCAGTCCTCCTCCTACTCGGGCCTTCCTTTTCGACTCCATCCCGTCATGGTCCAATTTGGAGGGGATCCTTTGGCCCAATGGCTTAGTATTGATATCCCTTAGGTCCTCTCTCTCTCTCTCTCTCTAAACTTGCACTTTCTATGGGCTTACAATAACCCATTCCTTTCCTCTCTTACTGCCTGCTGTGTTGTTGGGCATCACATGGTGGTGGATATTTCACGTTGGGCATTCGCCTTTAGAATGGGTATATCGATTTTAACGACTATTTCATAGCCAGGACGGCTCGCAGTTGTGCAGTATATTTATTCATAGCAAAATCGTTACTTATAATGAATGGTTTTATATATATAATATATGTATACACACACACACACACACACACACACACACATATATATAAATAATATATATATATATATATATATATTATATATATATATATACACACACACACACACACACACACACAAATGAAGAGAGGCATATTTTATTTTATCAAATGTCGTTTTCATACAGATGGACCATCATAAAGCAAACTTGAGTTAAAATAACTTTCCAACTTAAGGACAAGAGAATATTTCTTTAGGGGGGGGCGGGGACTTCGCACTTCAATAGTGGACAGAATTGTCAAAATTTTGAAGAAAAATGACAAGATAGGAAGAAAGCTAACGGAATATCAGATCAATCGTAACGTATTCATAATGTATAAATAACCATACGGAATAAGCTTCAAATGACCATTAGCTTACAGAAGCGTCCACAAAATAAAATGGAATAAAGCGAAAAACACATAAGCACATAAACAGAACAGTAATGTAACCGAGATATAATTTAGTATATGACAAAAGGTGATGGTATATAATTCTCTGAAGTAGTATTAAAACTTTCTATGGAGATCATTCTTATTGCAAATATCCTTCTATAAAACCCATCATTACCGGGGCCGTTCCCGACCCCCCTCCCCCGAAAAAAATCCCGTGTATTCTCATAGTATTGATTTTTCCCACTGTGTTTGATTTAGTGATCGCCCCCTCCCTACCCCCAAACCCTCACCCCAGCCATTTTTTCACGCTTCCTTTATCTCTATTGCACCGATGTTATTTTTTCCATTTCGTTATATAAACGAGAGCTGGGATATGAATTATATTATCGTAAGAATACATAATGAGGCGGAGCAATGATCTAATTTTGCAAAACGTTGTAAGTCTGTATACAAGTACTGGCATGGGAAAGTTGTGTGAATATGTATATATATGCATAAATATATATATATATATATATATATATATATATATATATATACATATATATACATATATATAATATATATATATATATATTATATGTATGTATGTATGTATGTATGTATAAAGGTGATGCCACGGAGGGAAATGAAAAGACGAGAATTGCCAAGATCTTTATTAACATATAGCATCACGTTTTATACATATCGTGATCAAATTATTCATTAATGTATGTATGTATGTATGTACATATATGTACAGTATAGATGTATATTCAAACACTTTGTCCCTGCCAGAGGAGCTGGCGCCAAATGGGTACAGCATTCTCTCTCTCTCTCTCTCTCACACACACACACACACACACATTCTAGTTCGATTTTCAACGATGTTAACGCCACATTAACATGACCAGGTGAACATGATCTGGAATCTAGCTAATAAGACACCCTGCATGACAAATCAATTAAGGTAAACAATATAAAGCCCATTAAACCAATCCTGTAAATTCAAAAATAACCCATTGGGAAGTCCTAACAACCAGTTGTTTGCATTTGATATTTGCTTTTAGTTCCAACTTATTTCTGGGGAATTAATCTTAACGTCACATTACCAGCCTCGTCCAAATTGCGACCTTGATCATTTAATCAAAATATTGGCCTTTTTTTTGCAGAGATCCTCTTTTACCATTGAATTAATGGCCTTGACCTAGATGAGAACTTGTTCATAAGGTCACAGTATTGTTCTTGCTAATGTAATGCTGTAGTCTAACCCAATTCATAAACGAGGGGTGAAATTTAATCTCATTATAATAATGATAACGATTATTATAGTAATTACCACTCAGTAGCTTAAGATTCGCACATTATTACTCTTATTATTATTATTTGGAAAATTCCAATTCTCTGCGCAAAAATCTTAATCGTTTGAGACTTCATCCCCAGAGTCACCATCGTGGTTGGGTTTAACGGCGTTTACTAATTTCCCTTTCATGTCCACTGTCTACTTCAATATTGGTGATCATCTCTCTCTCTCTCTCTCTCTCCCTTCTCAGGGGTGGGCGAAGGGTGAGTAATGATGGTGGGGTGTGCGGGGTCGATCTTCAGAGGTGCCGCTAGGACCTCCTGCCGTCCACAACAAAACACACACCTCGTCCTACCACCGCCAAATATGCCCTCCCGCCTCCAGCAACAGCGGAGCAACCAGCGGGAGGAATGTCTCGTCTCCTTGCCTTCTCCCAAGGACCTTTGTAACACCTGTAGTCTCTGCCGGAGATTTTTTTTTCGCTAAAGGGTTCCTCAGTTATGGACATCTGTCAGGGTTCCTTAGTCGTGGGTGTCTGTCCAGTTTTCTGTCATGGGTGTCCTTCAGAGTCCTGAGGCACTGGCATTTGTTAAGAGGTTCCTACGTTGTGGGCATCTTTAGGAGATACTTAGTTGTGGCCATTTGTTCATATTTCATTGGCGCTGATATTGTCTCCATCATGGATACTGGTACAGGGTCTGCAATAATGCACATTAAATTTATCATTGTGAATATATCTGTTTCATGTTTTTCTACTGCATTTTGTACTATATCTGTCGTAACTGCCTTTTGCATTTGTATGTGACCGAAAGGCGAAATGAAGCATAATAATATTTTCTGCCTTTTACCGTAAAACATTCAAAATGGTTCCTTAAGCAAGGACGTTCACTTCGGTTCCTCAATACAAAACATTCAGCCGGGGAGATTACCGAGTCAAGTCCATTTCCTTAATTTTTTCGGAATGGAGTGGAATGAAATGTAAAATTTATGCCAAAGGCCAAGTGCTAGGACCTATGAAGTCATTCAGCGCTAAAAGGGGAATGTAGAGTAGAAGGTTTGAAAGGTGTAACAAGAGGAAGACATCAAAGCAGTTGCACTTGGAAACAATTGTGAGAAGTGGGTGGAAAGTAAGAAGGAACAGAATGAATATAGGCGGAGGTATATTAAAAGGAATGAAAGGGGTTGCAACCTAGGGGCCGAAGAGACGCTGAAAAGGACCTTACGTAATGCCTACAGTGCACCGCATGACCTGCACTGATGGCACTATTCCCCCTACGGATCTTACGCATACAACAAATCGGAGAGATAATATCATGTCTGTCCCTTTTCTTGGAAACATCAGTGCAACTCAGAAAAGATGGAAAACTAGTATCAGCAGAAGTTGCTTCTATAAAGTCTTAGCCCTCCCCCCTCCCCGCCCCCCCGAGATTTTAAAATGTATTATTTACGACTAGGTACGATCAGTCATCGGAAACTATTATGATTTGATATATCAGCGAAAAAGTACATCAACGGAGCTCTCACAACGATGGTATCTGCTGACCGGTATAGCACAATACGGCTGGCCTCTCTCTCTCTCTCTCATAAAAGTCGTAAAAGTTTTAATGGAAGGTTTTAGAGATAGGAAGAGGAATGGAGCAAGCCATACAGATTTAAAAAGTGGGAGAGATCTTGTCACGAGAAGGAATTTGCATGATCAAATATTCGCTATAGTGCAGTTGAAAAACATCCTCAACTATTTCTCTACGTAAAATCGAGACATTCCTTCTACCGTCAAAAATGGGTTTTCTCTTCCTCCCTCTCCTCCTCCTTCTGTTTTCCCATACTCATATAAATTTCCTTCCTTTATGAGGCCAAAGGTCTATCACCTCCGTGGTTGAACCCTACTCTTCTTCCTCCTCTCTTCTCTTGCTTTCTTCCGGTCTCGGCTAGAAAAGGGTGTTCAGGTTTCCCATTCCACTGCCTTTACTCATAAGAAATTATTTTCTCTAAGAAATGATATGACATTCCAAAAATGACGATGCTACATAGAGGTTCGAGAGGGCAAGTCCTTGGGATCAGACCAATGTACTTTTATCCCGTATACTTATATAATAGTATCGGTGTTAGTAGTGAGAGATGGGCTCGGGCTGGACGACGGAAAGTCTAGATATAATGTTCACGACCTGTAGGCTGTTGTTATAGGCAGAATGAATTTTTATATACACCTCACGTTTTATAAAGTGGGAATTTTGCGGGAGAGGTCAATGAAACGGATAACCTCCTGCCATAGTCTAGCCCAGTGGTGGGCAAACGTTTCAGAGCAAGGGCCGTATCAGTGTAATGGTAATCGCTTCATAGCAAAGAAAGATAAAGGAAAGGGAAACGCATCTTCGAGAAGTTCTGTAGCAAGGAGGCATTCGCGCCTGTGTTGGAAGCGCCTGTTCTCATGATTGTTCTGGAATCGTCGGGCGTGTTGGGAACGCAACAGGCGCCGTAGTGTCGTGAGAAACGCTGCGATTTCTGATGTAATACTTCGTCGAGAAACTTCTACGAAGTTCCGGTAATCTCGGGAGTCTGTGACGTTCGCCGTAGGCCCCACCCCCAGAATGCCATATAAATACGACGGATGAAGTAGGAGAAGGCAGATCACAGAGTAAGAGATCATCAGTTAGTCACAGAGTAAGAGATCATCAGTTAGTTATAGAGTGAGAGATCATCAGTAGGAGCCACAGATCAGATTATCAGTGAGAGATCAGCAGCAGAGATCATCAGAGGGAGATAAGAGAAGAAGTACGAAGGATCAGAGAGAAAAAGGTGATCGTGAGTTTGATCGGATTCTGGTCAAGTCTTCGTCAGGAGTGGACGACCGAGGCATTTCGACGTTGAGCAAGACTTCAGAGAAGAAACGTTCTGCTAGAGGTTTTGGGGAGTTCCTGCCCTTCAAGTATCAAGAGTAGACATTATTTTCTGCAATACGGAGGCAAGAAGGCATCTACAATTAAGAGTTCTCCTTTTGTGAAGCCATCGCTTCCCCCAGTTAATGTAGTGTAAGATTTTACCTTTTTTATGTATATAGGAGACACCATTCAGCATTTATCTTTGTTAGTAAGCTTGTAAATAAACCTCTGTTGTGTTAGTGTTTCTTTCTATATTCGTATCCCCAGTTTCAGCTGTTGGTGTTGAATTCTTTTTGTTTATAATAATATCGAACCTGAAGCAGACCTCTCTCGGTTCGTAACAATCAGTGGACCTTGAAAAGCCAAAGGTCCGCACCTTTTAAAATCGGGTGGTGCTCTGTAAGGTAATACAACATATAGACAGCATGGTTAGTAAAAACAAACAAATTCAGAATCAAGCACAAGCAATTTAATGGGAAAAATGTTTCTGGTCACAGTTCCGCTTTACAATGCGTTTAAAGTCTGTTACAAGGTTGCTGGTGGACCTGTTCTTGGACTTATTTGTCTTCGTGCAGGAAAAAACTCTGCTCACAGATGTAAGTGGAACCAAAAATAGATAATAATCTGGCAGTAAAATTTCTTAAATACTAAAAACATTGAACTGAGCGTGACTTGTAAAACTCTCCTAATGGTAGGGAGTGCAACATTTCCTTCAATGAATGATCAGATTGAATGTCTAACAATGCAAGCTGTAATTCATCAGGTGCTGCATCGACATCAGCAGAGAAAAGAGAAGTTAATATGTTGAATTTAAGCTCAATCTTATAAACTGTTAATTATGTATGTTCACTCACAAAAATTTATTGATTTTTTTTTCTAATTTGCTGCAGGCTTCCGCGGGCCGCACAGAACGCTGTAGAAGGCCGCATGTGGACCTCGGGCCGCAGTTTGCCCCGTCACTGGTCTAGCTCTTTCCCCTTAGTGGGGTGGTTCCAGAGGTTGTTAACCTAGCGGTTCTCAACAAACCTGCTGGGAAAAAGTTGCTATATGGCCGAATGCCTTTATCTATCCTGGAGTACAGGTCATTCAGCAAATCGTCGCTTTTAGGCACACCTCAAGCGAAACACATTAGCACAAATTGTTGTTTTAACACAAACATCATGTGAAACCCAAACAAGCAAAAAGGCTCCCTTGAAAACACGGCAAATGCTAAACATACACAAGCGGATATAATCGCCTTGACCAACATAGACGCAAACACAAAAACAATAAGATGCGTTACAACTCGCATTCTTTATTTGGCCTCTCTTATTTCATGTACATAAGGCAATTGCTATTGTTTTCAGCATTAATAATTGTACTGAATGATAAGCCTGACAAATACCGGGAGTTTATAAGTATATGGTAAGTGGTTGGTTGCCCTGATGAGTCTTCACCAACAATTCCAACCAAAAGCCTCTTCCTCCACTCTTGGCCTTTTACCCCCACCAGGTTTCATCTCTCTACTCCCTCCTCCTCACTCATCCCCAACACAAGCCCATACCATCTCAGTCTGGACTCTCTTATTATTATTAGTAATATCACATTCCTGCTCAGTTTCTTGCTTAGCGCGATCTCCAAAATCGCTCAGCAACTTCATTTCTGTTCGCTCTAGCTTCTTAACATTCATGATTCTGAACCGTACATCGTCACTCGTCTGATTACAGTGCAATAGATCTCAATTTGCAATTTATTTAGTATTCTTTTTTCACACACTTTATCTAGCATTTATCTAGCAATTTATCTAGCATTCTTTTATCACTACCCCTGCCACCTCACTCCATTCCCCCCCCCCGGCTGCTTTATCCTGCTTTGAAAGTCAGCTTCACATTCGACCCCCGATTTAACTGACTGATTGTTCTTATTAACACTGGCGTCACAACATCTAGGTATTTGACACCGAAATAAATTTAAATAGGAACAAATTAAATTTAAAATAAGGTTCACATGAAAATATTTAAATATATATGTATATAAATATATTTGTTCAAATATATAAATTCTTACATAGATATTCTATGTATAATCTAAATTTTGTTGAGGAGGCCCGCCTCCCACCCCCGACTTAAAGTAGATTTCAACTATGTATTCGAAATTGTCTAATTTTTTTTTAAAACCTAGGCAGGTCTCTTCTATCTTGTATAAAAAAACTTGTCCCCTCCCTGCTTGCTGGTTACCATACCTTCAGTTTCATAAACCACGTTACCTTCCTACCACGCCATTCTAGCGATCCTATCACTCTCTTAACTTTCTTCCTCCTCTATACAGAAACGAGTAACTTCAACAAGTCAATTTGCACCTCTGATGGACTAAAGCTTTGGCATTCTCAATTTTACCTGCAGCCTTCCTTACTTCATTAAATTGTAACTCTATCAACGGGCCCTCCTCCTCCTCCTCTCCAAAATCCCCTCTTTCATTTCCTGTTATTAAAAGCAGACCACCTTCGTTTGATGACTCCTGACAAACCCAGATCTCGTCTTTGCTTTTTCCTTGGATTTGATATTCTGTAAATGTGGTTTTCACCTTCCTTTGTTGATAACCTTCTATCCACCTCCTCTGTGGCATTTCCAATAGCAATACTTATTATTTTCTTGGTTTCTCTCTTTTCCTTTATATCATTCCTTGGTACCTTACACGTGTCTCACCTTCCAATCCTTGAAGCCCTAGACTTCCGCATTTCTGAATCTCATATCTCTATTTCACCACCATTTCTCTCTCTTAATACCCCGTGTATGTTCACAGAGGTTTAATAAAAGCACGCAGGCACACACACAAATATATATATATATATATATATATATATATATATATATATATACATACATACCACACATACACACAGACACAACACACACACAATATATATATATACATACATATCATACATATACATATATATATAGTATATACTATATAATATATATATATATGTATATAATATATATATATATGATATATATATATATCTATATATATATATATATATAATATATAGATTAAATTTATATATATTAATAATAATATATATAAGCCGAATCCCACCCAGGGAAAATTGATAGTCAGAAATCCAAGCGCTTTCGTCTTTACTAAGACGTTGTCACTGTGGGATTCGCTTATTTATGAAGTCACGTGCATCTGCTGTGATTTTTTAAGTATATATATATATATATATATATATATATATATATTATATATATATATATATATATATATATATATATATGTATTATGTGACCGCGTGCTTTGTATTGCCTCATTTTCTTTATCACGCTATTCGTACGGTCAGTCTAGCATTCATCGTATTACACACAAAGTATATACGTGCAAAGAGAAAAAAATCCGGGCATTCCCCATGAGTGTGCTTTCAGTCACTTGATAACTCGATTTTAATTCCTTACCATTTTAATTAAGCTCCTCGTCTTGTCATTTTCTTTTTCTAATTATCCTAACGCCATTGATCACGCTAATAACGGCGCTGTTCATCGCAGCACTTTTATGTATTGATCGCATCAGGGCATGACTGGGCACAGGGTGTGTGGGCACCCTGATTGCAATCCCATGGGCAGATTTATAGCGATTACTTTATTATCAATTATGTGAGAGAGAGAGAGAGAGAGAGAGAGAGAGAGAGAGAGAGAGAGAGAGAGAGAGAGAGAGAGAGAGAGCAAGTCAGTTATTAGGACTGAAATGTTAGCAGGAAAAAATGTTCGGCTTATGTGACTTATTCTATCGTAATGAGGAGGTATTATTCAATATGAATGTACTTTCGTGATTCTCAGTAATTATATAAGCTGAATGTCTTCGAATACTCCCTCAGAAAATTACCATCTAGTTTTCGACTAAAATTGATGTCATTTTGCCCTTGAAAAATGACGAGTTTCACTAGATTTGATCTTCGCAAGAAAGCATTATACTATAATAAAGCAGATTACTCTTATCAAAAGTTTATGCTTTCATCATTTTTAGTCATTCTTTTTACAATAAAATTAATGTGCCTTTAACAATGATAGCAATAACAATAACATATGCATTTTCATTAGTATTGTTATTCTTTGGAAATATTATGTAATAGATTCAATGAATATGTAATACGGATTCTCCATCATTTCCTAAAGATGCTGCAAAAATATTTTATACAACTTCCACATCCTTTTTTTACAATGACATACTATCCCTTTAACAAATCAAGGAAAAAGAAACGGAATAAACATTGCATTATAAAAGAAATTCTCCAGGTTTATACGAAAGAATGTTAATCATTTTCTATGAAGGGTTTTATACATATCATTACATTTTTTGCGTCACTGTTTTACAATGACATCATAATGGTGGCTTCGAAAAGTAAGTAATGACGGTACGCATCTCCAATCTGTTACGCAGAATCAGTCGCTGATTGGGTCCGTTCCTTTTTCTTTATTTCAATTACTCTTTTCCCATTACTTCATTTCAACTTCTCCTATAATGAATTGGAAATTTGTTGGCCCTCACAGACGAGGGGCGATATTAGATGGGATGCGAATTTGGAGGAGGACCACCTACTACGAGGTGCACCTCGAGATCACCCTTCCACACCATCTACTTGTCCGATCTTATTTCTCTCTCTCTCTCTCTCTCTCTCTCTCTCTCTCTCTTCTTGCTTTTTGTTTTTAGTTTACTGTGCTCTGTGATTATATCCAGTTTATTGTCAATAAGTAGTATCATTGCAATACGTTTATATTTCTAG
>NC_061104.1:28545054-28575054 GCF_015104395.2 Macrobrachium nipponense
ACAGTTATTGGCGGTGGGCCTCGCCTTTGACGAAAAAGTCCACCTGCAAGGCAGCAGTTTCCACAGTTACTGGCGGTGGGTCTAGCCTTTTACTCAAAAATATGACTACAGCAGTTTCCACAGTTATTGGCGGTGGGTCTAGCCTTTTACTCAAAAGTAAGACTACAGCAGTTTCCACAGTTATTGGCGGTGGGCCTCGCTTTTGATTAAAAAGTCCACCTGCAAGGCAGAAGTCTCCACAGTTATTGGCGGCTGGGCCTCGCTTTTGATTAAAAAGTCCACCTGCAAGGCAGAAGTCTCCACAGTTATTGGCGGTGGGCCTCGCTTTTGATTAAAAAGTCCACCTGCAAGGCAGAAGTCTCCACAGTTATTGGCGGCTGGCCTCGCTTTTGATTAAAAAGTCCACCTGCAAGGCAGAAGTCTCCCACAGTTTATTTGCGGCTTGGGGCCTCGCTTTTAATTAAAAAGTCCACCAGCAAGGCAGAAGTTCTCACCCAGTTATTGGCGGATGGGGCCCTCGCTTTTTGATTAAAAAAAGTCCACCTGCAAGGCAGAAGTCTCCACAGTTATTGGCGGCTGGGCCTCGCTTTTGATTAAAAAGTCCACCTGCAAGGCAGAAGTCTCCACAGTTATTGGCGGTGGGCCTCGCTTTTGATTAAAAAGTCCACCTGCAAGGCAGAAGTCTCCACAGTTATTGGCGGTGGGCCTCGCAACTTTTTGATTAAAAAGTCCACCTTGCAAGGCAGAAGTCCCCACAGTTATTGGCGGCTGGCCTCGCTTTTTTGATTAAAAGTCCACCTGCAGGCAGAAAAAGTCAACACAGTATTGGCGGCTGGGCCTCGCTTTTGATTAAAAAGTCCACCTGCAAGGCAGAAGTCTCCACAGTTATTGGCGGCTGGGCCTCGCATTTGATTAAAAAGTCCACCGCAAAGGCAGAAGTTATCCACAAGTTATTGGCGGAAATGGGCCTCGCTTGATTAAAAAGTCCACTGCAAGGCCAGAAGTCAGTTATTGGCGGGCTGGGCCTCGCATTTGATTAAAAAGCACCCTGCAAAAAGCAGAACAGAAGTCTCCACAGTTATTGGCGGGCCTGGGCTCAACTTTTGATTAATGTGTAAAAGCCACCTGCAAGGCAGGAAGTCCCAACAGTTATTGGGCGGCTGGCCTCGCAATTTATTAAAAAGTCCATTAAAAGCCAAGCAGAAAAGGAAGTCTCCACAGTTATTGGCGGCGGGCCTCGCTTTAATCTACAAAAGTTTCCACCTTGCAAAAGGCCAGAATCTCCCAGTTATTTGGCGGTGGAATTTCGGCTTTGAGAAAAAGTCCACCCGCCAGGCAGAAGCTTCCACACTTTGGACGGGGCCTGGGCCTCGCATTTGATTAAAAAGTCCACCTGCAAGGCAAGAACGTCTCCACCAGTTATTGGCGGTGGGCCTCGCTTTTGATTTTAAAAACGTTCACCTGCAAGGCAGAAGGTCTACAAGTTTAGGGCCGGTGGGCCTCGCTATTTGATTAAAAAAGTCCACACCTGCAAGGCAGAAAGTCCCACCCCAGTTATTGGCGGCTGGGCCACAGCTTTTGATTAAAAAAGTCCACCGCAAGGCAGAAGGGGTCCTCCACAGGTATTGGCGGCTTTTGGGCCCTCCTTTTATTAAAAAAAGTCCACCTGCCAAGGCAGAAGGTCTCCGACAGTTATTGGGCGGCTGGGCCTCGCATTGATTCAAAAAGTCCACCTTGCAAGCAGAAGGTCTCCACAGTTATGCGGATGGCCTCGATATTAAAAGTCCACCTGCAAGGCCAGAAGTCCCCACAGGTTATTGGCGGCTTGGGCCTGGCAATTTGATTAAAAAGGGGTACACCTGCAAGGACAAGAAGTTCCACAGTTAATTGGCGGCTGGGCCTTCAAAAAACTTTTGATTAAAAAGCCCACCTGCAAGGCAGCAAGTTCTCCACAGTATTTTGGCGGCCTGGGCCTCGCATGTTTGATTAAAAAGTCCACCCTTGCAAGACCAGAAAAGAAAGAAGGCTCCCCAGTAATTGGCGGCTGGGCCTCGCTTTAATTAAAAAGTCCACCTGCAATGGCAGGGAAGGTATCTCCACATTTATTGGGCGGTGGGCCCGCTTTTGATTAAAAAGATCCACTGCAAGGCCAGAAGTCTCCCAAGTTATTGGCGGCTGGGGCCTCGCTTTGATTAAAAAAAGTAACCTGCAAGGCAGAAAGAACGTCTCCACAGTTTTATTGGCGGTGGGTCCTCGCTTTTGATTAAAAAGTCCACCTGGCAAGGACAGAAGTGCTCCACAGTTATTGGCGGTGGGTCTCGCTTTTGACTTTAAAAAGTCCACCTGCAAGGCCAGAAGTCTCCACAGTTATTATGGGCGGCTGGGTCCATAGACCTTTTAACTAGACTGCAAAGCAGTAGCTGTCCTTTAAGTCGCCTTGAATGACACGCAAGACCTACAGTGGTAGAATTCTTATACCCCTACCACAGGTCTCTCCACACACAGATTTACACAATATAAGTATATTTATACAATATATATATATATATATATATATATATATATATATTATATATATACATACATATATCATATATATAATATATATATATATATATATATACTATATATAGATATATATATAGTATATATATATATATATATATATATATATATATATATATATATATATATATATATATTATAATATATATATTATATATATATATATATACATATATATATATATATATATATATATATATATATATATATATATTTATATAGTATATATATATATATATATATATATATATATATATATATATATATATATATATATATATATAATCAGGGGGTACGGGCGAACTCATCGCACATCACATTCTCATCCAGATTAAGGGCAGGAATTCAGAAGCAGAAGACATATCCATTTATTCCAAGCTTTCGTGATTCATAATCACATCATCAGGGATATCTACAACAATAAAATACAATATATCAATATAAATATAAAATTAAAAGAGCTATATACAAAACTTTAATTTAAAAGCGGACGAAGGAAACTGATAAAAACGAAATAAAAAGTAAAATTGTCAAGAGCAGAAAACATACGTGAACAAAGACGCACTTAGAAAACAAAATAGTAAAAATTCAAAAACACTACTTAAATACAGACACACTAAAAAAAAAAAAAAAAAAATTGCTAATAATAAATGAATAAAATACTGGAGGTTAACCTACCATTACAGAGGATAAAGACGCACTAAGAACAAAACACAAAAATTTTTGAGAGAGGCAAAGAGTTAAGAAAGATACAAGGGAACAGCGGTTGTTTGGCAGTTCAGAGAAGGAAACTCGTTGTTTCATATTTAATGTTTCGAGGATAAGTAGTTCTTGTGGGTTGTTTGTATAAACCAATGATCTTAAAATCTTCATAGATGATTTCAGTTTTGCATTTAATTGTATGGCTACGTATATTAGAGGATTCCGGATTTTGTCAATCGACATCCGGTCCTATAACTTATTCCTCTATGGGAATCGGCCCTCACCCTGAGAAGCCGCCTGGTGGATCCAATATATTTTCCTAAATTACATTTAGGACAATTGTACTCGTAGACAACACCAGACGACATCAAAGGCGGTAGCCGATCCTTGAATCTGAAAAAAAGAGCCAATATTTTTAGGGTTCTTGGGTATTAATTTTAGATTGATGGCCCCAATGTATTTTGGACGGTTTTGTTTCAAGAAATCCCTTCGAAATTTATCTTCATATAAGAAAGGAAATGTTGCATAGAATGGGAGTTTAGGAACGTCAAACACTTTGGCCTATTGGAGAATTTTCTATTTAGAAGTTTTTGAGAATCGTGTGAAAAACATGGGTAGGGAAACAATTATTGGTAAAGTATTGTTGTAAGAAGACAATTTCTTGGTGAAAGAGGTTCCAGTCCGATGTTAAAGATAATGCACGATGTATAAGAGTGTAGATAGAGTTCAGTTTAAAATTGATAAAACAAAAGCTATAAAAATTAGACCCCAGACCAGTAAAAGTTTTCTTTCTGAATATAGATGTGTTAAACTTGTCATTACCTTTGGTTACGAGTATATCTAAAAATGCTAGCTTGGATTCGTGTTCTTTTCTATTGTGAAAGTGATGTTGTGATGATAGGAATTACAAAATTCTAAGAAGCGTTCAGCAATCGTGGTCTTGTTTAAACAGAATAAAAGTGTCATCCAGCAAATATCTAGCATAGAATAGGGGGCGATAGGCTAAGGGGCACTCATCGAGTATTCGCTCCTCCAGGGAGCACATGAAGATGTTGGCGAACGTAGGTCCGAGAGGAGAACCCATGGCCATGCCCTCTATTTGTCTGAAAAGTACACCATTAAAGGTAATGACAAGTTTAACACATCTATATTCAGAAAGAAAACTTTTACTGGTCTGGGGTCTAATTTTTATAATAGCTTTTGTTTTATCAATTTTTAAACTGAACTCTATCTACACTCTTATACATCGTGCATTATCTTTAACATCGGACTGGAACCTCTTTCACCAAGAAAATTGTCTTCTTACAACAATACTTTACCAATAATTGTTTCCCTACCCATGCTTTTCACACGATTCTCAAAAAACTTCTAAATAGAAAATTCTCCAATAGGCCAAAGTCGTTTTGACGTTCCTAAACTCCATTCTATGCAACATTTCCTTTCTTATATGAAGATAAATTTCGAAGGGACTTTCTTGAAAAACCGTCCAAAAATACATTGGGGCCATCAATCTAAAATTAATACCCAAGAACCCTAAAAATATTGGCTCTCTTTTCAGATTCAAGGATCGGCTACCGCCTTTGATGTCGTCTGGTGTTGTCTACGAGTACAACTGTCCTAAATGTAATTTGGGAAAATATATTGGATCCACCAGGCGGCTTCTCAGGGTGAGGGCCGATTCCCATAGAGGAATAAGTTATAGGACCGGATGTCGATTGACAAATCCGGAATCCTCTAATATACTAGCCATACAATTAAATGCAAAACTGAAATCATCTATGAAGATTTTAAGATCATTGGTTATACAAAACAACCCAACAAGAACTACTTATCCTCGAAACATTAATATTAAACAACGAGTTCCTTCTCTGAAACTGCCAAACAACCGCTGTTCCCTTGTATCTTTCTTACTCTTTGCCTCTCTCAAAAATTAAAAATTGTGTTTTGTATTCTTAGTGCGTCTTTATCCTCTGTAATGGTAGGTTAACCTCCAGTATTTTATTCATTTATTATTAGCAATTTTTTTTTTTTTTTTTAAGTGTGTCTGTATTTAAGTATGTGTTTTGAATTTTACTATTTTGTTTCTAAGTGCGTCTTTGTTCACGTATGTTTTCTGCTCTTGACAATTTTACTTTTTATTTCGTTTTTATCAGTTTCCTTCGTCCGCTTTTAAAATTAAAGTTTTGTATATAGCTCTTTTAATTTTATATTTATATTGATATATTGTATTTTATTGTTGTAGATATCCCTGATGATGTGATTATGAATCACGAAAGCTTGGAATAAATGGATATTGTGTCTTCTGCTTCTGAATTCCTGCCCTTAATCTGGATGAGAATATATATATATATATATATACTATCTGCAGTATGATCCTCAAACATCAATTCAGGAAAGCCGAAGACACATGGATGTTTTAAAAGAAGATTTATTCATGAAGAAACGTTTCGCACATGACTATGTGCATCATCAGTCTGCAAAATGACAGACTAATAATATTAAAAATACTAAAAAAAACTAAAAAAACATAGGATTCTTAACAAAATGACAATTAAAAAACATTAAAAGATAAAAAAAGAAGAAAAGTAAAAAGAACTGCTGTTAGACCAACCTTCAGGTACCATAGAAGAAGATAGTGACCAAAGAAGGAACACAAACCCCCAAAGACGACTATGCCAGATATGTTGAGCAGAGGAACAACCACCGTTTAACGATGGAACGAGTCTTTTAATATATAATGACTCTAAGGTAGTCAGATAATCGGCATCTTTAGAATACCCTAATATGGTAAAGTGCTGCTTCTTGACCTCAATCTTACAATTGATAGCATGATTTTTTTATATTCGAAAGTTCAGGTCTGCTCAATCTTTAAGAACGGGGCAAAGATTGAGCAAACCTGAACTTTCGAATATAAAAAATCATGCTATCAATTGTAAAATTGAGGTCAAGAAGCAGCACTTTACATTATTAGGGTATTCTAGGGATGCAGATTATCTGACTACCTTAGAGTCATTATATATTAAAAGACTCATTCCATCGTTAAACGGTGGTTGCTCGTCTGCTCAACATATCTGGCATAGTCGTCTTTGGGGGTTTGTGTTCCTTCTTTGGTCACTACCATCTCCCGTTGTACCTGAAGGTTGGTCTAACAGCAGTTCTTTTTACTTTTCTTCTTTTTTTTTTATCTTTTAATGTTTTTTAATTGTCATTTTAAGAATCCTGTTTTTTTTTGTATTTTTAATATTATCACTGTCATTTTGCAGACTGATGATGCACATAGTCATGTGCGAAACGTTTCTGCATGAAAAATCTTCTTTTAAAACATCCATGTGTCTTCGGCTTTCCTGAATTGATATATATATATATATATATATATATATATATATATATATATATATATATATATATATATATATATATATATATATATATATATATATAAAGACACGATAAACTGAAGTACAAAAAATGTCATTTTAGTAAAGCGTGTGTTGTAACGTTATGATTTTTATTTTCGAACAGGTCCAAGGTCACCAACCGGGTGCATTACGGCTAGAAGGTCATCCCAGAAGGTCAGTAATTCCACAAGGGCGTCTGGGTTAATTGGCGAAGGTTCCTAAGGCCATCAAAACGTGATGGGCGGAGGAACGAGTCGAGTGACAATATGCGGAAGGCACAGCAGGAAGGGTAGGAGTTGAGTGTGAATTAGATTTCAATGTTTCACAAAGGGATGATTTACATATCTGTCGAAGTTTTCAACCCAGTCATATTCTGACAAACAAAATACACGCTTGATTTTTTTCATTAACGATCAATCGTGAGCTTTTACATTGAACTCTTATGTAAATATAACTGGAAGTTTAACAACACTGAAATGCTAATTTATATTTTCAATACAGACGCCTGCAGTTCGGAGCACCTAATATACTTTTAGATCTAGACCAGGCCCTAGAAATTGTTACTTTTCGACAGCCTTCACATAGTAAAAGGTCTTTACATTGCCTTCATTAAAGTGTGTGGCGTAACTCAAATGTCTCCCCTTTTCATTAGGCTTAATATATATTATATATATATATATATATATATATATATATGATATGGAGGTCGCCTCAATATGATATGTATCCAAATTTAAGGTTTTTTAAATCTGAAATTTTGTCACTTGTACACACATTACGTTTTATATTACAAATATAAAGCACCCAAGAATATAATTCTATGTCAGTTTCACTTTACCCTGGGAATAAAGTAATGCAAACAAACGGAGGAATATATATATATATATATATATATATATATATATATATATATATATATATATATATATATAAAGCCATGTGAATGATCACTTATAAACCCCATTTCCTTTACTTTACGCTAATCCCAGGTAGAGTGAAACTGACATAGAATTATATTTGTGGCTTCATATTTGTGAATATAATTAGCGTAGTGTTACAAACTTGCCAGTCAGCTATCATGGTGGAGATTATGTTGATATCGAGTGACCCCTGAATGTTTCTCCTTGGATCGTCCTGTGATAGTGCACAAGCGCTCTGCCTTTTTCGTGCATTCTGCATCTTCCAGAATTTGATAGATATATGTAAAGTCGATAACATCAATATATGTATAGCCGAATGTTCAAGTCGACCTTGTTCGGCTGTATTCCACATGGGAAAATGAAAATGGTATGTCTCAGAAAATGCCCAACAGTGTCGTCCTCCAATGGACCTCTTCTTGGAGCGTTTATTAAGGATAGAGATAAAGTTTACAGTGTTTGTAGCCAAGAAAGGCCTAAAATTTTTAAACATATAGTTACCAATAACTAGCAGTTTGAGCTACAAACTATTCAGCAATAAGATAATGTGTGTGTGTGCGTGTGTGTATGTGTGTATCTTTAGAGAACGAATAAGAGAATTAAGGAAGTAAGTAATCACATCCTGATCACCTCAAATGAATAAATACATAAATAAACTGATTAAGCAATTAGCAAAATGAAAAGGACTTACCCACCTGTAATCTTCTCTCCGATCTGCGTCAGGTGACACGTGAAAATAAGACAAAAATGCCGCCGCAAGATAATGGTAAGCCACGAAGGTCTTTGGAAGTGATTTGCACCTGGGAAGAGGCTCGTAAATCAACCTTAACACCGAGTGAAGACTGCATTAAAACCCCCAACCCCCTCATCCTCTCCCGGACCCCCGCCAGCATCCCCCGTCCCCCACACCCATTCTCGTTCCTTCGTGCAAGAGGCTCAGCATCTAGAGGAGTAATGGGGGAGAGAGGGAAGGAGGGAGGGAGGGGCAGTACAAGTATCAATTGCCCGGGTCCATTCTGGCCGAGTCGCCGCTATAATTTAATAAGGCAAAATCGCCGAAGATCAAAACGGCCGCCTCGGTCGCGAAGGGCGGTCGTCTTTTGTATGTGTGTCCGCATTATTGCACTGAAATATTAGAGAGAGAGAGAGAGAGAGAGAGAGAGATTGCTTCTTCCTTTAGCCCTTCTTCCAACAATGCAATCCAGTACGTTTTAAGCGCTGCTTAAAGACTGGAAGAATGCTGGAATGCAAAGAACTCCGCCCAAGGTATTGGATTATTGCCCTGGAATATCGGGGGTCGGGGTGGGGGGGAGGGAGAGATAGAGATGTTCCCTCTTCAAGTTATTAGTCCTCCAATATAATTTAGTGGGCTGTAATTTTTGCCAAAGACTGGAAAAATGCTGGAATACAAGGAATTTTGTTAGAAAAAATTTAAATGGCATAAGATCACTTTCTGGTCCAATAAAATTCTCTGTTACTTAGTATATTCGAGATACATTAACTTTTCTAGTAACTGATACTTCTGCGCTACCAGGTACCTAAATCGTACTAGGCTACCTTCTGGTGATTATATACCTCTGATATCTCTACACTTTAATGGCAGAGGATGACCTTTTCATACTATACACTTCCCTTGAAATGATTACTTTTCATGTGGCTCATCATATAATTACGGCATCAGAGCCCTTATTCGTTCTAGAATCTAGATTCTCTCAGGCGGAACTAGGCAGGTGAAATTCATTGCTTTCAGGACTAGGCTCTCACCTGTGGATTCGCTCTCAAGGCCGTTCCAGAACTATCACCACAGTGAAACTGTCGTAACCCGCATTAATCATCCATAATCTGCTGGTTATAATTTTATCGTTTCTCAAGTACTACATTTTTCTTTGCGCATGCGTCAGAAAGAATCTGTTCGATTGTTAATGTCATTTTTTTTCAGTTACCTGTCGAAAGTCTCTTGTAGAAGGCAATGTGGAGAAATCAGTTGCTTCGTCGTCGCTAATTGAGGGTTGTAATCACAACAAAAATTTGTTGTTGAATTGTTAGCGTCGCTTCCCGAGCATGATGCTATCATTAACCCCCCTTCCTTTCGCCTCTTTTTCTCTCCTCTTATTCTCCTCCTCCTCCTCCTCCTCCGTGTTTTTACCCTCTTCCGAAGCGGCGGCGTTTGCGGGTGTTTGGAGCATCTTGTCAACCCTTCATGGTGGTCCCTCGAGCTGGCCTCCGTACCACGCCTCTTCACACCTTCCCAAAACACTTCCCTCCCGGTCCTCACGCGACGCCTCGGCCGCCCTGAACGAAAGGAGCCGGGAAAACGAGACACTCGCCCAGGGGCGCGATGGTTCATCGTGTGGACATGCGCCTTGAATCATCCGGCAGACGTGGAGTACAGTCATTACAACCTCGGCCGACACTTTTGCAACGTGGGCAGTCGCCGTCGTCCGTCGCTTGTGGTCTTCTCGCTCGTCTCTTCACTCCTCTTCACTTTCCTCTTTCGCCTCTCCATTATCAGCCTCCTCCTCCTCCTCTTTTATCCTTCATCCTTAACTTCTAATCCTCCACCTCCTCCTTCATCAACTTCTTCCCCTTCTTTTTCCTCAGCTTCTTACTACTGTTCCCTCTTTCGAATTTCCTTCTCCTCGTCCATCATCATCATCAGTTTTTTCTTCCTCTTTTCTTTTTCTCCCAACCATCATCGTCTCCTCTTCCCGCTTCTCCTTCGCCTCCTCCTTCATTCTCTCTCCTACCTCACACTTCTTCTTGCATTCCCTCTCATCACCAGCCATCTTTATCTAGTGCTCTTCCTGTTTCTTCTTTCCTCCTCTATCACCTGCTCCCCTCCTTATCAGTTTCACTTTAAAACCTTCTTCTCCTCCTTATTTATCTCTTACCCTTCTTCACCTTACTATTCCATCACCATACTATCATCCTGTTCCCCTTCCTTCTATTTCTCCTAATCTCTTTACACGTCTTTCCTCCTCCTCCTCTTCCTCCTTCTCATAACCACCGTCTGATGATAAGCGGGAATCTGCAAGGCCGAGATTTGTTAACAATTCGCAGCGTTTTGCATCAATGAGCC
Organism: Macrobrachium nipponense; assembly: GCF_015104395.2. Taxonomy (NCBI): domain Eukaryota; kingdom Metazoa; phylum Arthropoda; class Malacostraca; order Decapoda; family Palaemonidae; genus Macrobrachium; species Macrobrachium nipponense. Next base: position 28,555,716 of record NC_061104.1, read on the forward strand.
CTGAAAATTAAATCAGTTGTGCTTTCGAAATTAAACATCAAATAAAAACATTTGATCACTTACATAACCACAACAAATTTATCAAAGCACCAGGTATGCGACATGTCTAATCGATTATGATTGTACCTAAAATTTAATTCTCTTCACTTTTCCCGTCTCCGGACCTTTCCAAGTATTAGTTTTTAATTTTTTTTTTCACTAACTTTGATTTGACGTTTAATCCATTGCCAGACTCGATCTGGCATTTCCAAAAGGCTTTGTTCTTGAGTACGAGGTGAAAATAAGAACAAGAAAAGTTCGAGAAGCTGGGCAGCTAAGTGAGAAATGAGAAAAAAAAATTATGAAAGTTAAAAGCGAAAGAAAGCCTTTGGATGCCAAAGGGATTAAACACAGAACACGTATGATCGTCTCGGTTGTTCAGGCTTAGTCCATAGGTCCATTATATTTCTTTTACCACATCCCACTTAGGGTCTGCCGTTGGGCAAGGGCCAGTACCATCATAAGGTCTACTTAATCTAAAGTAACACAACGTTTAGAAAAGCTCAAAGTACGTCGGGCATGGCAAACTGCAGGCGCTACATCCTGTGAGTTCCCATTCGAGTGAGACAAGACATGAATAGAAAATTCAGGAAGACTTGTTCATCACACACACACGCACACAAACATACAAACACACACACACACATATATATATAATAGATATATAAACGTATATATATATATACTATATATATATATATATAACATACATACATACTATAACTACATATATATATCATATTATATAATTATATATATTATATCATACATCCATAACATACATATATTATTAATATATATTATATATATATATATATATATATTATTATATATATATATTGAATAGGGCAGACCCACTTAAACTTTACAAGGACGTTTGACACCCATATTTTTTCCCCATAATTTTTAATGTTTAGAGTAAGACTATGATTGCGTAGATAATTTAAATGACCTTCCTTACGTTAAAGAATGTAAAAAAAAAAAACAATACTATGGTTATTTATATCCCGATCAAGAGCCCGCTCTGGCACCAGGAAAGTTTCATCGAATAACAAGAACAACAAAAATATCTTCATATTTTTTGTAATAAATTCATCATTAGGGAATTGGTTTTGTAAAATCACTGTTGACGAGGGGCTTCAATCATCTGATATGTGCGCGTGTGCGTGCGTGTTTGTGTGTGAGTGTGTGCGTAGATCCCATATGAACATTCATAAAGAGAGCGATTTTAAGCGATGATAGTGTGAGACTAAACTATGTCAGGCGGAACCCGAAATTACCCGCAATAAACTCGAGGATAATTGATGGATATTCTCTCTCTCTCTCTCTCTCTCTCTCTCTCTCTCTCTCTCTCTCTCTCTCTCTCTATTTTTCATCTACCTATCTATCCTAAAGGTCTGACTTTCATCTGTCGATTTTCCACGAATCATTCACGACGCACAGTTTCTTCGACGTCCAATCTATCTATGTTTCAGGCTGTCTATATCTGCTTAATTTATCTATCCACCAATCGACCGATATATTTGTAACTGTCTGCCTATCTCATACATCTACCGTTCTACCAATCACTATACTTAAAAATCTGTCTGCCAAAATTCCACACAGATACGATATGTAATCTCTCTCTCTCTCTCTCTCTCTCTCTCTCTCTCCGGGACCCTGCTTCACATTCACACTAATAATAATAATAAAGATATAGTAAAAATAACGGCTGCTCATAGTTCAGTGAGAGGTCCCGGGTTTAATTCCAGGCTAAGTAGGAACGCATCAGTCACGTAATTCCCGTTGTGCCTTCGTTGCCTTAATTAGTAAACCAAGTACTCGATAGTTAGTCCACCGTGATGGGTCGCCCATGGAAAAGGCATGGGGGTAGCAACCCCATCTTGGAAACAAGCTGATTAACGGGAGGCTACATCATATAGAGCCACACCCTTTAGAGGGTGGGGAGGAAGAGGGAGGGCGGGGGGAGGCGTGAGGTGAAAAAATTATGATAATATAATAATGATAATATACCTGCATATTTTCCAGAAACCTGATTCTTTGGGGAACCCTCTCTCCACTGCATCACCTCTCTCTCTCTCTCTCTCTCTCTCTCTCTCTCTCTCTCTCTCTTCCCTCAGACATGCGTGGTTGAACATCTAGTATATCACATAGCCCGATATGCTCATCGGGGGATTTATTGAGGATTCACAACGCTATTTATGGAGTACTTAGCATTATTGATTGGCTTAATAGCACACTCCTCTCATAGCCGATTTTCCTCTGCACATTTCGGGGCATGATTGAGATGCGGATGGTGGTGCCCCAGACGCGTACCCTCGTGAGAATGGGCATCGGGTGGGTAGCTGCGCCTTCGTTTGTTTGCCTTCTATGAGCTTTTCTCTTTCGAATTTTGTGGCTTCGATTTACTTATAGTGATTCCTTCTTTGTCACATAATCTTCGGTTGGTTTCCTTATGTAAACATGCAAATGGTTTTCTTATGAGTTTCTGATCTGTATCAGTTTTAAAATAAGTTGTGATTTTGATTTAGTTAGAAAGGCTTTCATTTTGAAAAATAATCTTTGTTTAGTATTACCCAAAACTCACGGAAATAATTCCGTATATTTAATGAAAAATCTCTGTGTATTGTTGTTTTTCTTTATCCGTTCAAGCAGTAGTTTGGGTTAGTTATTAGTAATCGAAAAATACCTGAAATATTGTATGTAATTTCCCCAATATCCTCAAGTGAATTAGTTAATATGCAGTTTAATAAACGAAATTTATAGATTAAAACAATATGTTTATTTCTAACATCCTGATCGCTTTCTTAAGGTATAAAGTTCTTTTCATTTCTTGATCTCCATTTGAATTCATCAAGTAAGATAACTTTTCTTAGAAACCAGATTATAAAAAATAATCTTTGAAATGTTACCAAAACCACAAAATAAATCGTATGCATTTTTCCTTTTATTCTTTACAGCATCCACATTTAAAAACATAATTAAGGTAATATCTTCTTTATTATTATGAATTAAAATTAAGATGCTTATAATGGTAAAAAAAAAAAGGGCTTTCTGTGGTCACAAGAAGATAATGAAAGAAATGAAAAATAACTAGGCAGATATTTAATTTAAAATAAAATTTTGAACTTTGGAAAACTTACTTATTCCTCTTAGTCTTAACTGAATTGAAAAGGTAAAACAGACTTATTTTTGCTTGCTTTCCCAAATGAATTCGGAAGATTTGAAAAATTCTTTCCCCAATCCCAACTTTCCAATAAAATTCATAAAAATTAAAAAAAATAATCTAATTTTTCCGACGTTCCCAATTGATTTTCAACTGAATATTTTGTCTTCATTATTTTTTTTACTTTCATTATCTTTTTTTTATTATATGCATCTTAACTTCAATTCGTAAAATAAAGAAGATACTTCACTTTCAACATTCATAAATGAATTCAATTAATTCCTTAATTTTAAATTCTCATGCATTTTTTAATAAAAAATTTCTTTAATTTTTCCAATATTTGTGGAATTTGAATGTTTTTGAATAAAACAATTTTAACTTTCCCATCATTCCCAACTGAATCTAAAAGGATTTATTCATCTTTACCTCCTTAATCAGCGAGACGAAGTCCCCTGATACCTAGCTATCATCTGTAAGTAAATCCCGGGCGCTGAAGGAAATCCGACCTAATCTGGCATGAAATCTAGAACTAATGAGAGAATGGGGGTGGAGATTTTGACAGGTGGTCTGCGTGGCGGTGACTTTTTTTTTTTAATGAAAGATTTAAACTAGTGAAGATCTTCCTTATTTAAAAATGTTTTCTTCAATAAGGTTTGTTATCTCAGCATGGCTATTTTTTATGCATTCTTTTATGAATCTATTCTTCTTTACTTTTTTCTTTAACGATAGATTTAAATATGACGGACAGATTGTATGTCATCTCAGCATAACTATACTCTGCTTTTTTCCATCTGTCCATCCGCCTGTGGTGTTTGCGCATGGTAACACTGCGTCCCGGGCTTTAAATAATATCCTATTTCGAATATTAACGGTGTAATTCGCATACAGTAAATTATTAAAACACTTTTCAGTTGCAAATGTACACCCAGATATCCTTTTATTTACATAAAACTTACACATAGCGTAACTATTTAAAGCCTGGGACGCAGTGTTACCATGCGAAAAAACCACAGGCGGATGGACAGATGGAAAAAAACAGAGTATAGTTATTTTAATTTCCTTATTTTGCATCACGATTTTTATTCTAGTTTTCTCCAGTTTTTTTACTTCTCTATTTGCTTAATGAGGTTTAAATAGAATGACCAGACTGCTTTCTGAACAAAGCTGGTTACTTTGATTTATTTGGATCTTATTATACATATTTTTAGATTTCTTTAATTTTTTTTTTTATTGTTAGACCAAATTTTTTTCTTTTTCTTTTAGGTTTATAAGACATTTGAATATTATAATTAGAATAATTTATAAAATCTATGAGAACTGCTTCACGTGGCAAAGGTCTTCATCTTTTTTCCATTGTTAAAGAGAGAATGAAATGAGACATAAATTCCATTTGCCACATTGAAAAAAAACAAGCATTTCATTTTCATTTCATTATTTTCATTGAAAGTTTGTTTTTATTTTACGCTAGATCTAAACATAAAAAACACTACAAACCATTGCTGAACATTTTCAAACTTGGTTATTTTATTTTTTTTAATATTTTCATTTCCATTTACCTCCTATTACTTCTTCCTAATGAACACTATATTCTTGGAAGATTGAATTTCAAGTCAATGGCCCCTGTGAGCTTGTTGATTAGGTTTCATCTTCTGAATAATAATAATACTCATGATAAATTCAAATGCTAACACTACCACCACGAGGAGAAATCACCCGAACATGGCTCTCGCTGTTTGAGAGAAAAAGAGCAGCAGGGTTCAGCTTCTTTGCTGTGTACAAGCAGCAATCGTTACTGAAAATGCAACGAACAGGTGTGAGCGGCGAGGGGTCTCTCCAAGATGAGGCTGCCCGAAAACTAACAGCAAAAGACGGAAAGATTGATTGATTGTGTATTATATCTGGCGTCACAACATCTGGGTAATTGACACCGAAATAAATTAAATAGAAAAAATTAAATTTTTTATAAATTTCATATAAAAATATCTATAAATATATTATATAAAAATTTTGTTCATATATATAAGTTCTTACATAGACAATCTATGTATAATTTAAATTTGGTTAAGGAGGCCCGCCTCCCTCATAAAAATATATAACTGCTCTATATTACAATCCTTTCCAAGAATTGTAGCTAGGATAAAATTACCTACTCTGTCACGACCCCAAGACAGGAACCTATGTCTCAAATTCCCAAGTCTGGGACATTCAACCAGCAAATGTCTCACAGTCAAGGGCACAGTACAGTTCTCGCAAAACGGAGGATTTTCACGAGACATCAAGAACCCATGGGTGAATCTTGTATGTCCAATCCTCAATCTGCACAACATCGTTTCTTGTCTCCTTGGCATATACGGATATGACCAAGGAGACACTGATGACGTGATACTACGCATTTTTTTATTATTTAAAATATCCTCCCACTGGGACTGCCAACATTTTTTAATTCTCTGACCTACTAGAGGATACAAATCCCGATATGGTAGTAGGCATCTTGTGGGTTCTGGGGAGCTGACAGCAGACTTTGCAAGTTGGTCAGCTTTCTCATTCCCAGCCACCCCAACATGAGAAGGCACCCAACAGAACTTTATTTCTTTCCCTCTTCTTTTTAGTAAAAGCAGCCATTCGAAAAGAAGAAAAATTTGCTAATGTAAAGAGAAATTAAGATGTAATAAATAGTTATTCATCAGCCTCTAAGCATTCCGAAATTATAAATAATTTTTAAACCATCTTTCTGTAGAAGAGATTTTTGTTGTCGATGAGATGGTAGACCACAGACCATATGTCATTTATAGTCATTTAAAATATTTACGTACATTTTTGCTTACTCGTTGTGGGGAGGGGGGGGGTGGGGGGGGCGGCTGGTAGGAAAGGCCTATGGAAGAGCCTAAAAAGGTCTGAAAAAGGTGTTTTGCGATGAGTTAACGATACAGAAAATTTAGGATAGGATATTTATGATTTATTTATTAGAATGATAATGTAAAAAATAAATAATGTGCTTGTTAAACAGTATAGAAAAATTATTTCTAATTAATCATAGCAAATGTATTTTAATTTTCGTTGGTGAAACAAGCTCTATTTGATCATAGATTTTAGCACATTTTAATTTAATGTGCATGTTAAACAGTACAGAAAAATTATTTCTAATCAAATATAGCAAATGTATTTTAATTTTCGTTGGTGAAACAAGCTCTATTTGACCATAGATTTTAGCACATTTTAATTTATTTGGTGCACTGAATTTAGCCTATGTTTCTGATCGCTTATTTTGTGTTTCCACTTATAAATGAGATTATATGAACGTGTTCAATTAGTGTCCATTTTATTTGATCCTTGTTGTTAGTATGAGTAGTTCTTCACGTTATGTTAGGAACATAATGTTTACAACGTTCACGGGTCCTTAGTAAGCTGGAGGTAGCATCACGCCTTGTTAAATTTCTTTACATGTGACGAACGTTGATTATATCAAATATAATGGTTTAAAAAAAATCTAAATTACCCTGAAAATAAAGATTTTCTCTCTTTCCAATTAACTCTAAAATAGTTAAATCAAAATTCTATTCCTATTAATCTTACGTTTTCACAAAGAGGATGCTGATAGCGTTAGCTAGCTTTTATAGTACGGTCTCTTGCCCCATGAGTGCGTAATGCTAAACGAAGAAAGATGAAAAGGATAAGGCAAGAAGTACTGCGGAGGGCGTGGGGGTTAAAGGGTAGTGGTCTCATGGGGTGGGGTGGTGGGGTGGCCACGTTGGAATGAATAAGAAATAAACAGAAAATACAACATGCCGTTACTTAATATGGCGACTGTGTCCAATTAGCATTAATTTCCTCTTTCTTTTCTCTTTTGTAAAATCTATAAGAACTGGTGATACTAAAAATGACTTTGTAGTTGTATGTGTGTATGTGTGTGTGTGTGAGAGAGAGAGAGAGAGAGAGAGAGAGAGAGAGAGAGAGAGAGAGAAGCAAACGAACGGGAGGCATGGCGTTGCTACATTGCGAAAATGAGCCGGAGAGAGAAACATGTACAAGGAAATGTGAGTAAACGAGCGGAAAACATACCGACGTCATATTGAAAAAATAAGCTTGTGTGTGTGTATATGTGTGTGTGTGGAGGAGAGGAGCGAGAGAGAGAGAGAGAGAGAGAGAGAGAGGATGAACACGGCCAATCACGAAAAGAATAACTTGGCAGGATAACTTTCTGAATGGCATTGAATTCACTGTCTACATCAGTTTGATGTCGTTTCAGTCATAAAAATATATAAGAAATACAGATGCAGAAATCATGGAATTTCCTCGGAGAAATTCCATCAACAGAAATCTCAGTTAAAATTGTTGTTATTATTATTATTATTATTATTATTATTATTATTATTATTATTATTATTATTATTATACCACAGATGAAAAAGCAGAACGCAACCGACTCAAGGGTTGCGATAGCGAAAGCAGCGCGGTAGAGAAAAATAAATACGGAGGTAATGAATGAAATAAACGTCAAACGAAATACATAATCTAATAAATGAGACTCGTGCGAATCCGTTCAAGAAAAAAGCGATTCAACTTCATTGACTAAGACAATCATTCCATAATTTGACCAGTCTCGCCTGACTCTGACAGGTATACGTAGTAACACGATGCAAGGATACCTTTCCAAAAAAAATAATAATAATACTTCTTAAGGTATAAATAGTTTTATTTTGTTTTACTTGGAGTACAGATTTTCCTTATAGCAGACCATACATCATTTTCATTATAATCTGATGCTTCTAAACAAAAAGTCATAAGGTATAGAGTACCTTTCAAGGGAACACAAATACTGTAATGTATAGACTATCACTTATCCCTAACCAAAGAGGTATGGATTAACGTAAAAAAAGTTGTCCTTGGTACTAAATCCTACACGAGTTAAGGATTAACATAGAGAAAGTTGTTTTGGTACAATGAACTTTCATTTTAATCCTAAAATTAACAGAACAAAGATGACAGTGATGGAATTGAGATATGCATGAGTTTGTTTGTCACCGAGCCAGGTGTGGACCCCGAGGGGAAAAACTAAGTTGTTTTCATGGTTTTTCTTACTGTACTCCTGCAAGTCCTCTGTTTCTTTTTACTCATGTCGATAATATTGTTGAGGTGCCGCATTCCGAAAACCACTGATATTTTGGCAAAAAATTCCACAACCTCGTCAGGAACACCAGCGACAGCAGATTTCATTTCAGCAGCCATTGTTTTTATGCATTCCGTTCCTGGTCTAAGACCATAGCCATAAATTGCTGTAAAGATTTCTCTACAAATTTTTAGTTTAGAAAAAAAGTCGTCTGATGGTGCATACAGTTTTCCTTCACTTATATAATGGACCCATGTCTCTGACGTCTTGCTGTTAACAATGTACCCTATATTTGGATATTTAAAGGAAAACTTTTTCACTACATATCCACCGATATATCTTAAGGACTCTTCCTCGATAACAGATCCCGTGGTGTCTCCTGATTTCTGACATTTAGCAAATTCTGTTTCCTCAGAGAACATTTCGTCATTCTTAAGATCCACATCAAATTCCAGGTCTCTAAAAATGATGTTTGTCATACATATTTCTAAGGCCAGTTCCCTGTCATGGAAAGATTTATCAGGTCCGTTTCCATCACGTCCAGATGATACCATTTCATGGGATAAAAGGGTCAAGGTTTTCATTTCCTTTGTCGCAGTTTGCCTTATCGCTAACAAGTTCAATATCCCTACCTAGCAAAAAGTTTTTCAATCTGTATTTAAAATTAACTGCATTGGGATGATCATGAGAACCCCTCATCTGCCTAATGCATCCAAAAAAACTTTCAAGACAGTCTTGATTTAATCTCCGTGTCATAATAAAAGAAATGTCATGACTCTGTTTTAGCATGTTATGTAGCCCAATCATTTAATGGCAAGATAATATCACACCTTTTTGTAATTTGTAAAGCAATTAAATCTGGGTTTTTTACCCTCATTCCCAGCATAGCTTCAACCAGTTTTTATTGTAGAGCATTTTTCTGGCTATCCAAATTTATCCCAAATGCATTGCGGGCTTTTATGTCACCGAACATCATAGAGGAATTCATGACATCGAACCATTCATTCATTGTAGCTTTAAAATCGGCAGTTTCCTTCCAATCGTTGCTCTTTAGTAAGCCCCTTTCTCCTAAAAAATACAATACCTTAGCACATGACTTTGAAAGTAGCTGTACAGCATACTTTACACCCTGTCTTTGTAAGCCACTTACATTGATTTTATATGCTAAGGTATACTCTGATACAATTTTCATTAGCATTTCACAGACACAGGCATCAGATACACTATTTCCATTTTCCATAAGAAAACCGTGGTCCAGAAAATGATTTCTAATTAACTTTATCAAATGAGGAGCATCAGCAAATATGAAGACATTCCTGTCAGCACATGGGTTTTTAAAAAAGACTTTCTCAGGGTTAAGAGGATCAATCCCGAATTCTTTCCAAACCCGCAAATTAGTAGGGCCAAGATCATGGACAATTGCCACAACGGCAAAGCCAGCATTTATAATAATATCAGTCAGTTTTTTATGCACATTAGAGTCATCATATTGGTAGTATATGGGTTGCTTCCAGCTTCCCATCAAACCTCTTAACATGACCACTTGAACTTTATCATGAGGTTCATACAAAACGTCCATCCCTTTGTCGTACCTCCACTTACTAGCAATATTCATTTCATCAAATGAAATAACGGCAAGTTTTTCTATTTCCGTCATTGTTTCTGATTTTGCCTTCATCAGTGACAGAACCGAATGCAAAATGCCCGACTCAGATTTCAGTTTTTCCGCTCGTTTGTTCAGTGTACTTTTTGATGGCAGAGGAAATCCTCTTTTAGTTCGCAAATATGAATCGCATTTGGTGCTCATGCTTCTGAGAGTGAAAGCTGACGATATGTCTTCATCGTTCCATTGACTGACATGCTTATTAGTTATGAGAGCATTTATCTGTGTTGTACTTAGCACAGGTTGAAATAACTTTTTTATTTCAGTTAATGTGAACTTAGGTTCTGTCACTTCCATTTCCATACTAACCAGTTTCAGGAGTTCTTGATTGGTCTTTTCCAAATGCTCTATTTTTAACTTTAGCTCTTCCACTTTCTCTACTTGTTTTATTGTATTTTGTTCAGAACTCTCTTCAGGCTGTGCAATAATTTCTTGAACAGAAAAACTTCTGGAGAAACTTCATTGGTCTCTTGAATGACAATTCTCCATTTCACATAACATTTCCTGGACTGTCCTCTTGAGTCCTCGCTTTATGGCTCGTGCACATCTATCCTCTTCCTTTTCAGATACACTGCTACCTGAAAAGGCAGTGTTGCATTTCAGATTTTATGAAATCACAACAACAATTCCTATACTTAAAGAACAAAAAACTGAATATTTTTTATATATTTAATGGTTACTTAAAGACAACGGCAGAGAACTTTAATTTGATAGTCTAATGCAATTTACTTTTCGTAATTTAGGTGTCACAGACGGTAGAATATTTTAGGAAAATAGAGTCGAAGGGAAGAAATGTATCATGCAGATTTTGTCAAATTGCTCAACTTGTAACTTACCATTAGGAAAAAAAAGGGATGGCACAGCCTCTTCCTTCAGTGCACGTTGATTTTTGGGTTTTTCAATTCCCAGGAGTCGGTACTTCATGTCATCAGCATAGTCCTCTGCTTTAAAATGGACTGAACAAATTAAAGCACGCTTCCAGTTAACATCGTCTGCGCGTTTGCAAGCATATGGCCATTTCTTCTTCTTTTGGGAAACTAAAATATTGAATACCCATACTAATGGTCTTTTAGCTATTATTATAGCATCCAAATACAGCACAAACGGAAGGCATGGCTGCTGGAAGTTAATAAAGGTGAAACAGATCAAGTAAGACTACCTCTAGCCAGATCAAACCTCGGCCACCGTCTCCGAAACTTGACGTCAAAAAAGCTCCGCCCACATGCGCGTAGCTCACTGATGAGCCGACCTCTCCGAGTATATTTAAAGGACCTTGGATTTAACAGCCCAGTGGTAAAAAAACACTCGTCACTGAAGTCGGAGGTTGTCACTGTCGGGTGTTCGAACCTCCCAGGTGACGAATCGCTTATCAATTATCATTCCTCTTGGGTGTCATTTCAGAGGTCGAGCGAACTGAATATTAAACAAAATTAATATATATATATATATATATATATATATATATATATATATATATATATATATAAACAATATATATATATATATATATATGTCACATTACCGTGATTCATATACATACATCGAACTACAATGTCTTTTAGTATCTAATCGCTCTACCTCAGAATTAATATATTTTCATATATGCTTAACCGAAGGGGAATTTTTTTCACGATAATAGATTTGTTTGTACCTGGGCGCGAACGCAGGAGACATCCAAATCCAGGCACGTCAGTGAAGCTCTACCACCCCACCACCGCGAGAGACCACTGGGAAAGTTTAAAGAAGAAAAGAGAGTACCAAGTACTTTCGTGTATTTAACACATCGTCGGGGCACAAAGTAATGCAAAACACAAAACTATTGAACAAGAATGCTCTCACAAAAGAAAAGGGAAAAAAACCAAAAATATTAAAAATATGTATAACAAGGCCATTACAAACAGAAACAATATTCGTCTAGATCACCCAACCACTCAACACCACATCAAGTCAAAAGAAAGACTGCAATTGCCCAATGACCACATTACTTACGGAAAAGAAAAAACTGACTACTTGTCAACCAGTTTATAAAACAACTGAATTCACAATCAAGAATAGCAACAATAATAACGTCACTAACAACACACCTAAAAGGACATCACCTCTAAACGAAAACGACAAATAATATTAAAATAACCGAATGAACAGTAATATCAATAAGAAATACATAAAAAGGAATTTTACTAATACACAGAATTAAAGGATCATGTTAAAACTCTTCACTATTTAATCTATGATAAGATTATCTAATTTGTACATACAAGGGCTCAAATTTAAAAGTTTTCCGGAATACGTCTTTATAAAGGCAGATTCAATTATACTCCTACTAATATATTCGTTACAAAATAAAATTTCTTTTGTTTCTGTCCAATCAATCGCATGTATTTCTTTGTGCCCCAAAGATGTATTCAATACAGTAAAGTACTTAGCACTCTGTCTTTTCTTTTTTAAACTTTCCCAGTGGCTTCACCTAACACACAAAATCAAAATCATGTGCTTACTTTTATGATTTCTTAGTATATATATATATATATATATATATATATATATATATATATATATATATATATATATACATACACACACACACACACACACACACACACACACACATATATATATATATATATATATATATATATATATATATATATATTATATAATGTATGTATAGTAAGTGCACTTGATTACATGGTAAATTTTGTTGATTTCTTCATCCACTGACCATTAGTGATGCAGCAGAACATTTCTACTATTATTATTGATAGCAATAAAAATAACGTTAGCGTAATAATAGTAACCATGCAAGTGTGATACTTACTTGCTATATCAATATTTGCTAAGGTAATAATAACAGCGTTCATGTGAACTTCCGCATCCCTCACAGCGCTCAAATCTAAAACCATAAACTCCCCGATGTCAGCTCATTAGAAATTAGGATAGTGGTGTTACCTGGACAAGGTGTGAATACCTGGAAACTAATTAACACATTGACAGCCTAATGCCACGCGATGAGTGATGGAGTGGATCCTGGGGTGGTGGTGGTTGTAGGGGGCGGGTAGTGGGTACCATGGGACTCCAGAAAGGGGGAAGAGGGCATTGAAGAGAGGGAGCGGGGACCTCGATACGAGATTAGCTCTGTATGGTTTCTCTTGGGCGAGGGAGAAGGTGTTGGATAAGGAATGGATGTTGGAGAGGATACAGGTGGAGGAGATTGGAGGAGGGATGGTTGGAATGAGGAGAAGGTAAATTTAAAGAATGAGATCAAGAATACATGAGAATGAGATAAGAAAGGTAGGGCATAAAATGGCGAAGGCTGAAGTTGTTACGATGCAAAAGAGCAGATAAAGATGACGGAAAAGTGGATGAGCAAAGGAAACAACATCGTTATGGAGACAGTGAAGGACATTGCGGAGTTAAGAGGGAAAAAAGGAGATCATGATCATATAACACGAGCCCGGGCTGGCATATAGCCAGCTAAATTCAACAGTATTCTGAAATCAATAGATTATCGTTAGTGTTGGGTGGGTCCCTAATGCCGAATCGAAAAGCCCTTTCAAATTATGGATTATAACTACAATAACTTTATTGGAAGAGCTAGCAATCTTTCTAACCAATTGCGCAATCCCTTTGAATTTATTTCCCGATAACTTATGTCTTTTTGTTTCTATGATAAAGTCGTTGGGCAGAAATATATTTGCTAATTTTTTTTAAAAACAATTTGAATAAATTTATTTAACGTTAACTTAGGCTTTCTCACTATAAGTAAGTTATCGGTACTGAATATATTTACTTTATTTTTAGCGAATCCTTTTTGAATGTATATACCTATAACTTATGAGTTTTCTTACGAAAATAAAATATGTGGCAAAGAATAAACTTGCTACATTGTCCATTTTTTTCATATGAAACAATTGAAAGAAACCTACCCCATAAGGTGGTACCGAATATCAAAACCAGATACATTTTTCTTGTCAAAATATTTCCAAGAAATCCTTCTATTGGTATAAGTATACTAAACCTTCTTATAATCTATATAAACAGTAATGTGGGTAACCCAAGACGTGGGTAGCCCTTCTAAAGGTTCATGTAATAGGAAAGCTGCCTGGTAGAACCTGCTGGCATTAACCTGAGTTATGAATGGGAATAAACTAGGCTGTGGGTGGCATGGAAAAAGTACGTTTGAGACGAGTGGGAGAGTGAGCTAGTGTGCGCGGGCACACACACATATATAAATACATATATTATGTATATGTGATATATATATAGTATATATATATATATATATGTATATATATAGTATATATATATGATATATATATATATATATTATATATATATATATATATATATATATTATCTTCGGTATAATTTCCAAGGTAGAGCAAATTTGATATTAAATGACATTTGGAGCTTAGTGTTTACGTATAAAAAAAATGTCACGGTAATGTGACAAAAATTCATAGATAAACACACACATATATGGCGTGTATGTATGTATGTATGTGTGATTTGTGTGTGTAAGGTCGTAAGTGTGTATGTGTCTGAGGGGTGGAGTAGGGCGCAAGAACAATGTAGGGGGTCCGGTAGTAGGTGACGAGCCCCGCCGAGAGGTTCTAAATCCCCTGCTGGTCCTCCCGTGACGCCCTTTGATCGATGGAGGCACCTCAACTACTTACGCTTTAAATGTATTTTCTACAAAGTGGCCCTTTTGTCTAGGGAGGAATGGAGGTTACGTAAATGTGTAGATATGTTGTGCATTATTGAAAAGAATTCATTGTTAATGCACACAAACATATGTAAATATATATATATATATATATATATATATATATATATATATATATATATATATATATATATATATATATACACACACACACACACATATATATTATATATTATATATATATATATATATATATATATATATATATATATATATATATATATATATATATATATATTCCAGAAATCCGATACTTTTGTACCTTATTTCTTTCTCTGTCCGTCTGTCTCTATAATTCCTCGACCCCTTGAAAATACGTCCCAATTAAACCGCAGTAAGCAAAGCAGAACACCAATATCGCATCGCGCAAAACACTGCCGGCTCTGCACCGCCAGAGATCAGAAGAGAAACGAACAACTCGACGCCCGTCATAAAACGTCATTCGAAACCCTTCAAAAGCACCAACACGCCCAGTGCCTGACCGAGCGGGGCGGCCGACCGAACGCCCGAGAAAGCAAGGGCATCCCACGGAGACAGACAGAGAGAGAGAGAGAGAGAGAGAGAGAGAGAGAGAGAGAGAAACAAATCCCGAGGAGTATCTACCCCAGCGCGAGAACCGCACTCTTCCGCCGTCCATTATGCCTTCGCATTATTCTTCCACACGCTCGTATTGTCCCATATTCAGTGTAAACCCCGTCATTACTTGTTCACACCCTCGTCCTCCCACAGGGTCCGCGAGAGGTGGCCCCAGTCACTGAAATATCCTGAATAGTTAAGTCCGCAGGGGGTGCCGAGTCCTCACACGGGTGGTCCCGTAAGCGCTGTCAGGTTGGCTGGCCAAGGATTCGAACGGTGACTGTCTCTCTCTCTCTCTCTCTCTCTCTCTCTGTATGGTTACCCGATCTGCTTTCATTTATCTGCCATTTGAAAAAACTCTTTCAGTATAGATTCACACAGTAACAGCTAAGTTTCCCAAAGCAACTTTCAGGTTATGAATGACGATATGAATTCACTTATCCCATCCACGAAGAAGTGGAACCATTCGATGAGTATCTAACTTCTATAGATCTCTAATTCTGTGTCTTGCTGTCTTCCAACAATCATCACTAAAGGTAACAAAGATCAGCAACTTTCCTATTTCAACGTAGTAATCAATATGTATTATATTCCCTTGACTGAATGACAGGTTGTTCTTTATACAGTAGACAGAATGTAGCGCAATATTGAAGTTATGGTGTAATGAACGATACTGTAAGATATGAATGTCATTATCATTATTTGTAATAAAGTGCGAACGCTCTAATGAAATTAAAATAAACAAATCAAGTCCCTGTGATCTGAATTATGACTTCTTCTTTTCCCATATTTATATACTAAGTGAATAAAGCAAATCTGCATATGAATTAGTTCACTACAAGCATCAAGAGCCTCCAAAGTCTGAGAACCTTTTACGACAGACTTTAGAACTCTCAGACTAAGCGGATTTATTATTCCTAGAAGCTTAAAACCAAACGGTTCCGCATATTAGTTCTCCTAACAGTTTTTCAGTCCTGCAATTTCGGTGACCTCTGAAAACAGGAGTTTCAAGCAACAGAAGACGCGTGCCAGTTCTCTGAAGGAAAGTATCTTTACACTGAAATAGAAGCTAAACTGTTTCTCAGATCACTGAAAACAAATGTCTCAGCTCTGAAATGATATGTCTCAACACTAAAAATAAGACTTAAATTTCTAAAAATGTCAAAAGAGTAAAAACAGATTAACATTATTTAGAGAAAAATCGAAACCTACATCTCCTGAGGACGTCATATGAGTACACCTATTTTAAGAAACACAAGAAAACCTGCCAGTCACATCGTAATCGCAGAGGTCACTTACGACAACAAACAATGAGTCTCTCCCACGACAATATTTAGTTTTAATACGTTGTTGCACCTAAAGCAGAAGATTGGCCATTGCTGTAGTCTGACCCATTAACAAAACAGCTAAAACAAACGAGAATCATTTCATATTCCCCCAACTATTGGTTTTCAATTTTCAATTTATTAATCTATTACCGGAACTGCTTAAACACCGAGAGTCAAATTGACAGAACTGGTGGAAAAAAAGAGCGAAGTAACAGTACTTAAATAACCTATTCGTTAACTGATTCGTTTAATGAATTATTTACCCCTTAACGGACTTGTTACAGCCAACAAGAATCAAGCCACGCTCCATAAACTTTTTTTACTAGTGAACTAGCTCTAACAACAAAGAAGTGCCGATGGGCAGAAAGTGCCCAGGTGCTTGAGTTAACGACATAAATTTCATAGAATCAAATTTAACACATGAGACTGAAGTCACCCCATTTAAGTTATCCATGAGTTTATCTATGTATTTAATCATTGAAAAACGAGAGCAACTTCACACATTTACTGATGAATTTATTGACTTATCTGCACAATAACGGATTTGCTAAAAGAAATGCATCTCACGTCTCACGTTCCAAGCTCGAAGGCAATTTCTCTAAGATTCTATACGATATATCGAAAGACTGATTGATTAATTTGTGTAAGCTGGCGTCGCAATACTCAACGAGACACGATAACAGAATCTCCCACGCAGATCGAGTTTCCTTGGAGGTAATCTCGGAGATCCGTCGTCCACCGGCCAAGCATCTCCTGATGATTAACGGGCCAGGTGTGAAAGGTCTGATCACCCGCAACAGGTGTCTTCACAACCTGCTGTACGTTTGCCTGCGTGAGAGAACACGAGCCTCTCTCTCTCTCTCTCTCTCTCTCTCTTCTTTTATCTAGCTACTTATCAGTTACTTTTCTTCTTGAGAGGAAAGATTTATTTTATCCATATTCTTGGGGGAGAACACGAGTCTTTGTCTTCCTATCCATTTTTTAATCTTTTTATTTGAGGCTAAAGATTTCCAATTGCTTACCTCTTCCTCCTCCTCCGCTTTTCTTTATTCTTTAGAGCAAATATAGGAACTCTGCCTTTTCTTTTTCTTTCTTTCCAGAGCGCTGAAGATTTCGTCCTCATTCCTCCATTTTTTCAATTTTCCTCCGTTCTCTTCTTCAACATTTATTATAAGTTACAAAAAAACTCTTCATTCTATGTATTCCTCTAATTTCACGGAAGAAAAATTCATTATTCACTGTTCTATACTATTATTCTTCATTCTTCTTCTGCTACTTCCTAGTGCTCTATAGAGAATTCCTCCAACTCCTCTTCTTTTTGTTTTTCTTCGAGAGGCCCAGAATGTCTATTCAAGAATGCCAAAGATCCATCATAGGCGCACATCCCATCAATCACCGAAAGTCATGTTCGAGTGCCCGAGGAATAAGCACTGCAGCTCTCCATTCCCCTCAATCTCACCCCCTCCCCTCCCCTTCCCAATCCCCAGTCCCCAGCTCTAACGCTTTCTTACTACCATCTCGACTTCGGGTTTTCCTCTCATTTGTTAAGCAGCGGTGCTGGAGAATTGTTTTAGATTGGCATGGTTTGTTTTCTTAGACAGACAGACAGACAGACAGACAGAGAGAGAGAGAGAGAGAGAGAGAGAGAGAGAGAGAGAGAGAGAGAGATTTGGGGGTTAACTGAATGTTAAAAGGCGTATATATACATATACATATATATATATATATATATATATATATATATATATATATATACTTATGAATAAATACATAATATATATATATATATATATATATATATATATATACATATATATTATTATTATTAATTATTATTATTATTATTATTATTATTATTATTATTATTATATGCTGCTACTTTCATAATGCACATATCTTCTCTTTGACTGTATGAAATGTACGAAAAGTGTTTGAAATATTTTCAGATTCCTTATTTAGCTTAGAGTTATAGGATGTCTTAAAATGTATGTTCAGATTTCGCATAACATAATGTAAAAGTTAAGATAACGTAGAATGTGAAGAGAGAGAGAGATTAACTTTGTCCGTTCCAAAATAGAATTGTTTCCATAATATATCAACACCTCAGATTAGAGGAACTCAAGATATCAGTTTTGGGATCACCTGAAGATTAGTGACCCCTAATACCTCTCCTGAAGAAAATCGACCCCAATATTTTCCTCCTGAAGAAAAGCGACCCGAATATTTTCCACCTGAAGATAAACGACCCCTGCTTGTTGGTGTCTCCAATCTTCAGGTGACCCAAAAATAATCAAACCTACTGTAACCCCTGTGGCTAGCGCACGCAGCGCAACATTACCTCTTGCCAAAACATACTGAGTTTGCCAAGAATCATTAAATATGCGGATAAGGCGCAAAGCGCCGTTCCGCCACGGCCTTACTGTAACCCCTGTTAATTCCTCACCTTAAGAAAAGCGACCCCAATATTTTCCACCTGAAGAAAAGCGACCCCAGCGTGTGTTGGGGTTGCTTTTCTTCAGGTGATCCCAGTTTTGTTTGGGAAACGTCATCACGTCTGATAAGGGACTTCTGTTTCAGACGAGTACGTCTTTGTTGAGCATACTACGTACATGACTGTTTTCAAACGTGTATGTCTGCCGAAACCACGTGAAGATTTCACGATTTTTCTGTAAAGTTACATCATATTAGAAGCCTCTAGAAAGATTGCACCATCTTTCACAAGCCCTAAATGTTT
>NC_061104.1:28580054-28582554 GCF_015104395.2 Macrobrachium nipponense
AGTGAATGGATTCTTGTACTGAAAAGGTTAAGTGCATGAGAGTTCCATGGGATTGACTACACGCATCAGATTTATCATGGGATAGGTTAAAAGTATGACAGTTTGCATAAAAGAGTTCAGGTGCATGGACATCTTCATAGGAGAGTGAAGTCCACGGGAATATGCATAGAAGAGGTGAGGTGAGACAGGAGGATATATCCAAATATTTGCATGGGAATGGGTAATTGCATGGGGATTTTAGTGGCACTGGTTAAGTAAGTAGCTATTTGCACAGGAGAAATTAAGAGCATGGGAACTGGTTTGGAGGAGTTGAGGTGTATAGGGAAATACGTTGGAGAGGTTAGAAGCATAGGAATTTGTAAGAGAGCCTAATTCCATGGCGAATGGGGCGAGAGATGTTATGGACATGGGTACTATCATTTGCACAGGGATTTGTATGGGAGAGGTCGGGTGCAAGGAAATTTGGACAGTAGCGGTATGGTGCATGGAAACTGGCACAAAGTTAAGTTTATCTTAGTTTTACCAGACCACTGAGCTGATTAACAGCTCTCCAAGGGCTGGACCGAAGGATTAGATATTTTTACGTGGCTAGGAACCAATTGGTCACCTACCAACGGGACCTACAGCTTATTGTGGGATCCGAACCACATTATATCGAGAAATGAATTTCTATCACCAGAAATAAATTCCTCTGATTCCGCGTTGGCAGAGCCGAGATTCGAACTTGGGACCACCGGATTGGCAGCCAAATGCGAAAACCACTCATCCTACGAGGAACTGGAAAATGACACAAGTGTCTAGAATAGATGAATATGAATTTGCATGGGAAGTGTTAAGTACAAAAGAATTTGCATGGGGTTAGTTGGGAGAGTGGGAATTGGCAAGCTTGAGGTTAGGAACATGGTAATGTGAATGGGAAAGGTTAGATCCATGGAGATTTTGCATGGAAGAGATTAGGCCCATGGGAATTTTCATGGGAGAATTTGAGCACATGGGCATTCACAAGCTTGAGGTTAGCAGCATGGGAATTAGCATGTGATAGGTTAATTGCTTGAGTATATGCATGGGAGAGATTAGGTGCATGGGAATTCGCATGGAATTGGTTAAATGTGTATGAACTTACATGGGAGAGGTTACGTCATCGGGATTTCCATAGGGATGCTAGGTTGTATAGGGATTTGCATGGGGGAGGTTAGTTGCTTTGAGACTGGCATGGGACTGGTTTGGTTTATGGGTATTTGCATGAGAGGCTAATGCATGATTATTTGAAGGGTGCATGTGAATTTACATTGGAATTTTCATATAAAAGAAAATTCAGTTGGGAATTGCAAGGAACAAGTTAATTATGTGGGGAAATGCATAAGATAGGGAAATTGCATGAGGAATTTCCAGAGGTAGTTTAATGGCACAGAGATTTCCTTGGGTAATATTAGGTGCATGGGAATTTTCACAGAGGTTAATTGTGTTGGGCAGTGCGTGTTCAATACTGGGTGTCAAGGTATTTGTATGGAGAGGTTAGATGCATGAGAATTAATGAGGGAAAGGTTATGATTATGGGACTGTAAATGGGGGAGGATAGTTGTACAATAATATGATTGTGAGACGATAGATGCATGGGATTGTGGACTGCAGAGGTTAGGTGAGTGGGATTTTTCACTGAATGGGTTTGTCGCACGAGAATTTATACGGAAGAGATTAAGCACATTTGAACTTGCATGGAGGAGTTCACGTGTAAAGGAATTTGGGGGGTGGGGAGACGTCATGTGTATAAGGATTTGCAGGGGAGTAGTTGGGAGTAAGTGAACTTGCGTGGGAGATGTTAAGACTATGAAAGAATTACATGGGTGAGGTTAGACACATCAGTATTGACATGAGAGAAGTTAGTTTCATGGGAAATGCAGGAAATAGGTTAATTACACGAAGAGCTGCATGGGTGATGTTGAGTGCATAAGAAATTGTGTGGGAAGCTACTTGCATGTGGATTTACTATGGAAGTGGTTAAATGCATGGAAATCAGCATTGAAGAGGTTAATTCCATATATTATTGCACGAGAAAGGTTAATTACGCTGCGAATTGCATGAGCACAGCTAGTTGTGAGGGAATTTGCACGGAAGAGTTCAAGTGCTTGGCGATTTGCAAAAGCGTGTTTAGGTATATGTGCATTTCAGGCGTTGCGCATCAGCTAAAAAATGAATAACAGATGTACACAAGGTATAAGAAACTGATGAAAAAATTACAGATGGGCGAACCAAACGATCCATTTACAACGAGCTTGTGTGAATAACTGAAACATAGGAAAATGGCCGACTGAATCGCAATCACATTGGTGACAGAAAGATCCGGAACTATCCAAACCTGCCCTTAAATTTTTCCATAAGTTCAAAAATCTTTCCTATTTCACTTCTGAATTACCATTTTCCTTCCTCTAAACTACCCCATACCTTCCTCAGCTACTGTCCTTATGTCTTCTCTTAAACTTCTCCATACCTCCATCAGACT